>NW_016107331.1:5518867-5533867 GCF_001604975.1 Cebus imitator | reverse complement strand
ATTGTAATATTATAAATATAATTATTTTATTTTTATAAAATAAATAATAAATAGATATCATATCCATTTAATAGATGTTATATACATATATTTATATCTATTTAATAGATATATTCATTTAGTAGATATATTTATTAAATATTCACTGCAAATATAAATATATAGATAAAACAACAAATATAAGAAAAGATATAATATCCTAACAATAATAAAATGAGCATAGCAATGACTACATTAGTATCAGACAAAATATATTTTCATAGCAAACAATATTTTCAGAAATAAATAAAATAATTTTTAATGACAAATGGGTCAGTTTCTCAAGATGACAGAGGATGTTAAACAATTTTGCATGTCACTGCAGAGCTACCATCTACCAATCTACATATAGACAAATCTGACAAGTACGTAAAGAGAAATATACAAATCCACAATTTGAGTCAGAGATATCAGCATCAGTCTCTCAATAATTGTTAGAAATAAAGGACTGATTATCAGTAAGCTTATAGAAGACTTGAATAAAACAAATAATCTGATTTAATTTACATTTATAGGGCACTTTATATCCATCAATAGCAAAATATATATTCTTTTCAAGAGCACATAGAACATTCTCCAAGATATTTAATAGCTGAGGTCAAATTTTTGTATTCCAGAATACAAAAAACTCACAATAATTTAAGGAATTCATACATAATATGTTCTGACTAAAATGGAGTTAATTTAGAAATCAGTAACACAAAATATCTAGAAAATGACAAACATTTGGAAATTAGTAAGATTTCCAAATAACTCCTGTGTGAAAGAATAAGTCAAAAAACAGAAAATAATTAAATGAAAATTTATTTACAAATTTATAAATTGTGGGTTAACTAAAGCAATACTTACATTGGAAAATGGAACAGTAAGTGTGTATATTAAAAGAAAGAAATATTTCAAATTAATACCTTTGGATCCTACCTTAAGAAAGACTGGATGAAACTCAAAGTGGAAGAAATGAAAAATTAAGATTAGAGAAAAATCTCTAAAATATGTTTTAAAATAGAGAAAATTAATAGCTACAGTGCTAGTTCTTTTAGAAGATCATTATGAACCTGCAGACAATCCAATCAGAAAGAAAGAGAACACAGATTCCCAATATCAGGAATGAAACAGGTAATACAAATGATTTACAAATATACATATAGCTAAAACCTATAGAAAAAATGAAAAGAGACATTCATAGTTTCTACATTCATAGTTTCAAATTATAGCAACATTTTAACGGAAAAATATATGCATGTAGTCGATGGTCGTATAGAACAAGAACAGTCAGTGGAGATCAAGATTATTTTAACACTAAAATAATCTAATTAATATTTTAGAACACATCACCCAACAACATCAAAATACTCGTCAAGGTGAACATAGACTTTTTAACAAAAAGATCATAAAATAAGGCTCAGTAGATTTCAAAAAACAATTGCTACGTTATAACGTGTATCTTTACTGAGCAAACAAATGAAAACTAGTATTCAATAACAAGAAGTTATCTAGAAGATACCCTAATATTCAGAAATTAAATATATATCTAAATACCCCTAGAATTAAAACAGATATCTGAAGAGAAATTAATTTCAGTGGAATGATAATAAAAATACAGCATAACTTTTGGACTGCAGCAAAAAAAAATTAAGAAAAATTTTTGGTTCTAAATGTTCCTATTAGAAAATAAGAAAAGCTTAAATCAATTTTCTAAGTTTATAAATTAAAAATGAACTAGAGCAAAGCCATTAAAATGAATTTAAACAGAAGAAACTGAATTAAAAATAAATATGCACATGAGGTTCATTTTTAATAACGCCAAACTGCAAACGATCCAAATGTATACCAATAAGAAAATGTATAAATGTTTTTATATTTATATATTGAAAGCCTATCAAAAATTTTGAAAATCCATGAAATGCACAAAAGCACTCATGAATCTCAAAATATTATATTGAATAAGGCAAATCAGACAGAAAATAGGATACGATGTATGCATTCATTTATATTGTTTAAGAACAAAACTCATAACTAATTTCTGGTACTAGAAATCATAATATTGATTTCCTGTGAAGAATGGAAACTAAATGGAGTGAGCATGAGGGAGGCTTCGGGAGTGATGAAATTTCCACATCTTAATTAGGTTGCTGGTGACGTGTGTTTGCATTCATCAAACCTCATTAAATTGTGGAATTAGAATATCTGTATTTTGCTGTTTTAAATTTGACCTGAGTAAAAATATGTATTTGGTTACCACTGCTAATTAAGTCAAATAAATGTTCTGATGTTACCTCTATATAGAAATATTATTTTACGTTTTAGACATGGCAATGTAAGTACTTTTGCTGTAGTTTTAAAACTATTCTATAAAAGTAAGATGGCAACAAAATATTAAGAGATCTTTACTCAGGAAGAAACTGTTTAGCAATCCATTAGTGCTGCTATAATAAAACACCTGGCACTGGGAAATTTATAAAAACATAAACTAATTTCTCACAGTTCTGGAAGCTAGAAGTCCAAGATCAAAGCACCAGCAGGTTTGGTGTCTGAGAGCCTGCTCTGTACTTCCAAGATGGCGCCTTGTTACAGCATTCTCTGGAGAAGACAAATGTTGTTTCCCCACATGAAAAAAGGAAAGGAGGACAAAAGAAGCCAAATTCCCTCCATCAGTCCCCTTTAGAACTTGTAGTATTAATCTTTTCATAAAGATGAAACCTTCATGATTTAAACATTTTCCAAAAGGCCCTACCCCCCACCACTGTTGCACTGGGGATTATTTCCCACACATGAATTTTGGGGACACATTCCAACCATAACTACCTATATGAAAATTATTTTTGGGAAACAAATGAATATCTTCCTTTCTGAGAATATCTTTATTTATTTATTTTTATTTGGGGGACTAATTATTCTTTTCTTGTCTTTATAGAAAGTGAAGAAATCTGTAGATAAATGGTAGTATACCACAAAGAGCCCTGAAACCATGTAATGAATCATGGGTCCTTTAAAAACATATTCTTGAGCTCAATTCATTTACGCATTCATTCATTTAACAAGAATATAACTTTTTGTGACTGGAATTGTTCAGCCACTACAGATCTACTGATGAGCACACATAAAAGCACTTTATCATTTTTTTATCCTAAAAAGGACTTTATCCTAAAAAGAGATGAAACATCAATTTTCACCTGTTCTAAAATTTTTTCATTGCCTATTTCTAAAAGGATAGGAAAGTGTATTTGGGTTGAAGTACAAGCAAAGACAATATTACTTGATATATTTATTGAATGAGGCTTTTACTATATATCACTGTTAGTCAATGTTTTTGTATCCCCTAATTTGCTTATGCTGAATAATTTCTTATATATTCATAGGTTGACTTACAATAAGAGGAAATGAAGACATCTACAAAAATAATCTTTGTATTCTGTAAGTTCTCTATTAAACACATTTACAAATTCAGGTTTTAGTGTATATGAAGTATATAGACATTGTATATACGTAAATCTTATTTATTGTTTAGTCAATACATTATATGTGTTTATGTGGCACAAGTTAATGTTTTGATTCATGTATATGTTATGTAATAATCCAATCAAGGTAGTTAGCATGTCCATCACTTCACATATTTATAATTTCTTTGTTGTGAAAACATTTAGAAGCCTCTTTTACACATTTTGTAGGTAGGCATTACCTACTTTATAGACATTAGCTACAATGTCTTGCTGTCAACCATTGCCACTCTACTGCACATTAGGACACCATAATTTATTTCTCCTAATTGTAACTTCATACTCTTTGACAAACCTTTGTTCATCTTCCTCTCCCTCCTCCCTTCATCAGTATTGTAACCACTATTCCATCCTCTATACCTATCTTACAAACTTTTTTTTAGATTCCACATGCATGGGGGATATGTCTTATTGCACTAAGCATGATATTCTCCTGGTTCATCCATATTATCAAAAATGACAGAAATTCATTTTGAAACGATATATAGTATTCCATTGTGTGTGTGTGTGTGTGTGTGTGTGTGTGTGTGTGTGTGTGTGTATAATATTTTCTTTATTTGTTCATCCAGTGTTGGACATTTAGGTTGACTCTGTATCTTGGATATTATAAACAGTTCTAAAATAAACATGGCAGTGCAGACATCTCTTCAAAATACTGATTCAATTTTCAGGGGATATATGTCCAATAGTGAGATTGCTGGATCATATAGTCGTTCTGTTTTTAATTTCTTGAGGAACCTCCATACTGTTTTCCACAATGACTGTACTAATTTGCAATCCCACCAATAGTGCCTAAGGGGTCTCTCTTCTTTATATCCTTGTCAATACTTGTTTACTTCGTTTTTATTGTAGGCATTCTAACTGGAGTGAGCTGTATCTCATTGTGGTTTTGACTTGCATTTCCATGATGATCAGTAATGTCGAGCATTTTTTCACATACTAATTAGCCATTTATATGTCTTCTTTTGAGAAATGTGTATTAAGGTATTTACTCATTTTTAATCAAGTTATTTGAGTTTTTTTCTATTAAGTGGCTTATATGACCTGGATATTTACCCTTTGTCAGATGTAGTTTGCAAATATTTTCTCATTCTCAGTGTAGTTTGTATCATCACTCTTAATTATTTCATTTGCTATGCAAAAAGTTTTTATTTTGATCCAATTTCCTTTATCTGTTACAAAAACAGTAAATACTAAATAACAAATTCAGTAAAGCTACAAGAAACAAAATAAACATACAAAAATCAGTTGCATATTCTATATGCTCATAGTGAACTATCTTTAAAAAAATCAAGAAACCAATTTTACTTATAATAGCTACCAAAAATATATATAACAAGATAGCCAGGAATAAATTAACCAAGTAAGCAAACGATAGCTACACTGAAAACTATAAAACACTGATGAAAGAAATTGATAAAGACACAAAATATTGAAAGATACTCTGTGTTCATGAACTGGAATCACTGATATTGTTAAAATGGCCATACTATCCAAAGTGATCTACAAATGTAATGCAATCATTGTCAAAACACCAATGACCATTCCTTGTAGAAATAGAAAAAATATATGTCCTAAATTTCATGTGAAACCACAAAAGACCTTGAAATTCAAAATCAATCTTGAGAAAAAAAGAGAAAAGCTAGAGGCATCACATTATCTGACTTCAAAATATACCACAAAGCTATAGTAACCAGAACAACATAAAAATAAAGATAAACCAGTGAAACAGAATAGAGAGCCCAGAAATAAACTCAGGCACCTACAATCAACTGATTTTTGACAAAGGTGCCAAGAATGCACTCTGGGAAAAGACTGTCTTTTTAATAAAGATGCTCAAAAAACAGAATATCCATATACAGAAGGATGGGACTAGACCCCTACCTCTCACAATATAAAGAAATCAACTCAAAAAGTATTAAAGACACAAAATGTAAAGCATGAAACTGTGGAACTGCTAGGAGAAACAGGAGAAATGCTTTCAACATGGGGCTGGTCTAGAATTTTTAAAAAAAAGACAATAACAAGTATTGGTGATGATACGGAGAAACCAAAATCAACATCAATTGTTGGAGGAATATAAAACAGTAGAGCCATTTTGAAACACAGTTATCAAATATTGTATTAACTATAATATCGTGCTCTAAAGAGAATGGTTGGGAGTAGGGAGCCCAGCAAGTGCAGGCATCCTTTCAGTTTCAGTGTGGGATTAATGTTTCCTAATACGAGCGGAACATGAGACATGAGGCAGGAAATCTAACCAAACCCCAACAACTTGGAGTGGTTAAAAAGTTGATAAGAAGACAAATGTGTTTCTGTGTACCAACAGGTACCTATAGATCATCCAAACTCAACAAGAACTTAACATAACTTTAAGACAAATAATTCTTATAAAGATTTAGTTGTCTGAATTTAACTGTATTACTTGCCTTACTTCGCAATGATTTGAATCCCAGGAAAGGCCAAGCACAGTTCAGCATAGTATGATGACTACAGATGAGAGGCACTCATATTTGATACTTTAAAAAGATAATAGAATTTAAAATAACTAATTTTTTGCAAGTAATATAGCCATGGCGGTGCAAATAAACCACTTTGTACTGATTTATATCTGCAAAATAAATAAATACATAAGTGAATCTGGGTAAGTATGGTTTGCATATGTGACATATCAAATGATTAAGGGCCAGAAAACTCTAAGTTCCTTACATATACGTACAATGTATTCTTCAATCATTCAATTGACATGTCTTTTTTTATTTTTGGAGATGTTTCTTAATTCTTTTTTTTTTTTTTTTTTTTTTTTTTTTTTTTTTTTTTTTGAACAGAGTTTAGCTCTTGTCACCCAGGCTGGAGTGCAGTTGGCAAGATCTTGGCTCACTCCAACCTCCGCCTCCCAGGTTCAAGGGACTCTCCTTCCTCAGCCTCCTGAGTAGCTGGGATAACAGGAGCCCACAACCAGACCCTCCTAATTTTTGGTAGCCTCCTAATGCCTGGCTAATGTTTTGTATTTTTAGTAGAGATAGGGTTTCATCATGTTGGCCAGGCTGTTCTCAAACTCCTGACCTCAGATGATCCACCTGCCTCAGCTTCCCAAAGTCTTAATTCTTTTAATTGGTTTTTAGTTACAGAAACTTTGAGTTAATCATTCTCCACAATCATCACTAGTTAATGTAAAGTCTCTCATTTTTAATATTATTTTATGTTTTTCTTCATTTATAATGTCCAATAATCTTTTTTTCTCCTGTCAATGACTAGTCACTCCTTCCCTGCATTTTATAAATGTGGCTACATAAATGTAAAAAATATATATGGAAATCAGGCAAAACTTGAAGGCTACAACCTAAGGGATATACCTGGGTGTCCCTGCCCTCTCAGGGGCCTGGGAAGACTCCTACTCCCACAGGCTTTGAAGTGCCTGCTCCCACTACCAGGCCTCTCTCCCTACTTCCAGTGCTTTTGGAGCAAAGTTGAGGCTGAGTCCAGGAGCTGCTTTGACCTGGTCGGGTGTGTGCACGTTTGGGGCAACACTGACATATCAGGCCCCTGCTGCCTCATCCCCCTCTGGACATGAGGGAAGCTGAGGGGGAGCTAAGGGCAGCTTGACACAGATCTCCAGGCAACCCTACTGAACACTCTGGTCACTATGTACAACATAATTGAACACGGCAGGAGGCAGACAGCAGTAGGTCCCTGGTGAAGCCTCACTTTCAATCCAGGGATGGTCTAAAGCCTGGGGCTGGGCTGTCAGTTCCAGGTGGAATCCCCATCCTAGAGTGAGAACTTGTGCTATCTCCCTGCCTGCGCATGGCTGAACATGGACCACTCAGCATGCACTTCCTCCATTCTGAGCACATAAAACCCATAGACCCAGCCAGAGTCTCACAGATCAAGTGACCTGCCTGCAGAAAAGAACTACCCAGTATGGGTCTCCTGAGAGCTGTTCACTCAACAAAATGCCTCTCAGCTTTTCTCAGTTCTACTTGTCTGTGTACTTCATTCTTCATGGATGCAAGACAAGAATATGGGACTTACTGAATGGCAGGACTGAAAGAGCTGTAACACACACAGGGCTGAAACAGGCTCTCCCGTTTGCTGTGTTGCATATGACTAGGGGAGAAGAGCTGCAGCCATTCAGAGAGCCCGTACCTAGTTGCTCTCAGGGCCAGGGCTGTGACATCCTCTTTGAGGCTCTGTGGTTCCTGGTGTCTCCAAGCTTCTGGGTGCCACCACATTCCCCTCATCCACATGCGGATGCCCAAAACTGAAGTTGGCTGTGATACATCTGGTCCAACGAAAGCCTTACATGGAGACAGCACCTATGCTGATGCCTGGAGCTGCCTGCCCTTCTACAGCAGCGAGCATGCCGGACAGTGTTGTCAGACCCCACTCCCTTGCCACATAATCCTTGCCACTTTGCACCTGGTTCGCTCTCAGCACGTGTGGGATTCGGGCTGGTAGTGTGACCTGAGCACAGCCTGCCAGGTCAAATGTACAGAATGAGCCAAGCAGCAATGAGCAATACTCAGGCAGAAGACTTAACTGGCCACAGAGGTTTCTGGCTGGCAATGTGACACCCTAAGGATCCTGTAGGACTGGATCACACAGCCGGAGATGAGCAGAAGATGAGCAAGCATTACTGCCTGAGTTCTGCCTTCTGTCAGATCAGCAGTAGCATTAGATTTTCATAGGAGTGCAAAGCCCATTGTGAACTGTGCTTGCAAGGTTGTGTGCTCCTTATGAGAATCTAATGCCAAATGATCTGAGTCAAACAGTTTTATACTGAAACAACCTCCTAATGTCCCATCTGTGGAAAAATTATTTTCCATGAAACTGGTTCCTGGTGCTAAAACATTTGGGGACAACTGTTTTACAGTATTACTTATAATATTACTGAGATTCATCTATGCTGTGTAGATGAGTGGTTTAATAGTCCTTATTGTTGAGTAGCACTACATTGTGTGTGGATACACATACATACACACACGGACACACAAGTACATGTTTATTTATTCACCTTTTGTTATACATTTGGGTTGTTTTTAGTTTCTGGCTATTGGGAATAAAGAACATTTTATATTTTCACTTCTCTTAGATGGTGTTGCTTCATTTACATGTGTGTGTGTGTGTGTATTTAAAACAGTGAAATTGTTTTTCAAAGGGATGTAATATTGTACATTTCTACCAGGAATGTATAAAAGTTCCAGTTACTTCCCACTTTTTCAATCATTTAATATTTTCAGTAGTTTTAATTTTTCTGTTACAGTGTGTTTGCAGTGGTATCTTGCTATGGTTTTAATTTGCATTTCCTTGATGACTAATGAAAAAAAGATGCTGAGCATCTTTTCATGTGTTTGACAATATCTGCGATATTTTTTGTAAAGTATCTGTTAAACATCATTTGGTCATTTAAAAATCAAATTGAAAATTCTTATTATAATTTAATTCCCTTTCTTATTATTAAGTTTTAATGGCTGTTTGTATATTCTATAGAGAAATCGTTTGTCATATTTATAAAAAAACATATTCCTGCTGTCTTTGGGTTGACTTTTCTTTTCTTACCCTTGTCTCAAAAAGTTTTGTTGTTGATAAAGCTTCACTTGTAATTTTTTTCTTTTATAGTTTATGCCTTTTCTGTTCTACTAAGAAATATTTGCTTAGTCTAAATTCACAAAAATTTCTTATGGAAAACTTTTGTTATACTTTTATAGTTTTTTCATTTTAAGTTTAGGTTTATAATTAATATAAATTTTATTTTTTGTACATGATATGAGATAAAGTCAAGCTTAAGTTTTTGCATGTGGACATACAGCTACTGCAGCACCTTTATTATTGTCAATCATAAATTTGCCATGTATGCATAATTCTATCTCTAGCCTCTCTACTGCAGGCTATTAGTCTACATGCACACTCTTATGTGAACCATCATTACTACGTCTTTCTAATAAGTCTTGAAATCAGGTAGTCCTCCAGCCTTGTTTTTCAACCTGCAAAAACTTGGGGGCTTTTCTGGGGGTTTGCATATTTATATAAAATTAAAAATTACTTTTCAATATTTCTAAATTTTCTTCTTGGAATTTTTGAGGGGATTACATTAAGTCTACAAATTAGTTTGGGGAGAATTTTTATTGTGACAATATTATATGTCTTTCAATCCAAACGCGTGGTACATCTTCTTATTTATGTAGGATTTTTGAAACTGATCTCAGCAATTTTTGTAAAAGTAAGTGTAAAATATCTCTCATATATATTGTTAAATTTATTGTTGAGTATTTCATTTTTGATGCTATTGTATATGATATTAGTTTAAAATTTTTAATTGTTGGTGTTTATTGCCAGTATACAGAAATCTTATAGATTTCTATGTGAATTATAACAGCAAACTCACTTTTTAGATCTAGAAGTTGTTTTGTGATTTTTCTTATGATTTTCTATGTAGATAATCATGTCATTAGTGAAGAAAGATAATTTTTAAAAAATTTACCTTCAATATGCTTAACTTCTATTTCATTTTCTTGCCTTATTGCACTTGTTATAACCTACAGAACAGTGTTTAATAGAAGTAATACTCATGGATAGCTTTGTCTTTTTTCTATATCTTAGAGGCAAGTCATGTAGTCTTTTCCCATTGACTATGATTTTGGTCATTTGATTTTTGCTATTTTTTTTTTTTTTTTTTTTTTTTTTTTTTTACATATAGCTGAAGGCCATACCACTGAATATCGTAACTTAAACTTCACTGGCTTTTTTATAGATAACATACATATGTCACTATGGTAACTGTTTTTAAGTAGTTTTTCAGGAATCTGGGGAGAGCTGCTGTTCAGTTCAAACAGATTGAGACCACCAAAGATTCAATTGGATCTGTGCAGATGACTAAGATGTGGCATTTTGATGCCACAGGGTTGAAAACTTCACACTTAGATCATGCTAATGTTGCCATTTTCTGAACATGTGCTCTATGAAATGGCATAAATCTCAACTACGCTTGCACAGATCACTGATAACTTCCTTTTTCCCCACTGCCAATTGCCTTTCCTCATATCTTAGATCACAGTGCTTTTCTAATTCATAAATACTCACAAGCCTTATCTTCAGGGAGGCAGATTTAAGAACTGTACTCCTAGCTTCTTGCCTGGATGCCTTGTGAATAAATGTTTTCTCTTTTAAAAAACCAGTCATCACAGTGATTAGTTTACTGTGCATAGGGAAAACAAACCTGGTTAGTGTATTAGCTATAGTTTGGAGGGTTTTGGCACAATACTCTTTATTAGATTGTTTTCTTCTCTTTCAGGCTTTCTGTTTTTAAAAACCCTAAATAGTTATTAAATATTATTTAAAACATTTTTCCAAATAAATTAAGATGACCATATAGATTTTCTCTTCTATGAATCTTCAGATTTTGATTTCTCTACTAATCTTACTTAACAAGGATAAATAAAATTAATTTTGCACCAAACTAGAGAGAATTCAGGCAATTTAGAGTACCAAAAAACAGTACCCCAAAAAATATATCTTAAAACAACTAAAGAGAAATAAGAGATTATATGAGGGAACAGGTTATTCATACACAGGACACATGCTAGTAATAAATGTAGAAAAGGGGAGCCAGGTGCTATGGCTCATGCCTGTAATCCCAGCACATTGGGAGGCCAAGGTGGGAAAATCACCTGAGGTCAGGAGTTCAAGACCAGCCTACCCAACATGGTGAAACCTTGTCTCTACTAAAAATACAAAATTTAGCCAGGTGTGGTGGGTGTGCATCTGTAATCCCAGCTACTTGGGAGGCTGAGGCAGGAGAATCGTTTGAACCCTTGGGGTGGAGGATGCAGTGAGTTGAGATTGTGCCATTGTACTCCATCCTGGGTGACAGGAGTGAAACTCTGTCTCAGAAAAAAATTAAAATAAGTACATATATACACATGTGTATGTATATATATATATATACACACACACACATATAAATAAGCATATATATCTATATATATATATGGGAAATGAAAGAATAGCTTTAAAATGCTCAGAGAAAATAACTGCGAACTTGCCCTTTATATACTACAAACTATTATTTGTGGTTAATACTAAAATGAAGGCTAAAAACTAACAAAAATAAAATTCTAAATTGTGTCCGCAGAAAGCAGGAAAATAGAAAACAATATGTAAAAATAGTCCTGGGATGCAGAGAAATAATAAAAAAGAGTAGTAAATATGAATTAAATACCAACGTCAGTAAAATACTATTATACTTATGTCTAAAAGTTTAAGTAAAATCAAAAAAGATAAACTACAGCACAGAATAAATATAAGCATAGCCCACAGAAACATTTAAGATCATTGTTTTTTAGGAAGAGGGAAGTAATAATGATTATTCTTGGACCTGGTCAAATAGGAATTTAAAAATTTTAACAACACAATTGATAGAAATAGGGTATGTAGTTTTTAATTGAGTAGAGAAAAAAGTGAAATAAGAAATCAACCAGTTTTAAAAATGCAGAAAATGGAGAAAATACATCAAATGTTTAGGAAGAAAAGTAGAAAAGAGAGCAGATAACTACAAATTAAATGCATTAATAAATATAAATTGTGAGAATTAACTTTATGTTAACTTGATAGGCTTAAGGGATGCTCAGAAAGCTGATAAAACATTATTTCTGGGTGTGTTTGTGAAGGGTTATCATGCAGAAATTAACATGAGTCAATAGAAAGATGAGGGAAGATCCTCCCTCATTTATATGGACAATCATTTTGCAATTAATTGAGGATTGCATAGAACAAAAAGGCAAAGGAAGAGCAAATTACCTCTCTTGTTCCTGGAGCTGGGCCATTCATCTTCTCCTGTCTTTGGACATTGGAGTTCCTTGTTTTCAGGCATCTGGATTACAGGCCTTACATCATCTACTTATCTGGTTTCTCAGGCCTTCAGTCTTGACTGAACCACACCACAGGCTTTCCTCGATCGCCAACTTGCAGACAGCCTGTCTTGGAACTTTTTATCTTCTGTAATTGCATGTCCAAGTCCCATAATAAATCTCATCTTCTATATTTATATATATTTTCTTGGTTTCATTTCTCTGAAGAGCCCTGAGTAATATGCAAGTGTAACAGTAATGCAATTAATTGATTAAATACAGAAAAACTGATTTAAATTTGCTGTATTTTAAGAGACATTATAAAAATGAAGACACGAAATGATGATAGTAAAAGATAATAAAATAATATGCCAGTCAAATACTCATAGTAAAGCTACTCAGTGATTTAAGGGAAAGACGAATGAAACAACAACAAAAAAGCAAGTGAACCTAATAAACAAACAAAAAAAGGGTTTTTATTATAATGGTAAAGTAGTAAACTCCATGTTTAAGATTAATCATACTTGCTCTATGCCAGTTTTAACTTCTGCCATAGCATAAACATATAGAAAACTGCTTATTATATCCCTGGATGATGGATACCTAAATTTCCCCATATTTCTACCACTATGAAAAATTAGCATCTCCATTTTACCTTATACATCAGAAAGAGACATTCTCTGGGGGTAAATGCCTAGGAATAATGTTTTTGTTTTCTTTTGCTTGCTTTCTTTTCTTTCTTTCTTTCTCTTTCTCTTTCTTTCTTTCTTTATTTATTTATTTTATGCTCTCTCTCTCTCTTTCTTTCCTTTTATTTTTATTTTTATTTGAGGCAGAGTTTCCCTCTGTTTCCCAGGTTGGAGAGCAGTGATGTGGTCTCAGCTCACTGCAACCTCTGCTTTTCATGTTCAAGCAATTCTTGGGCTTTAGCCTCCTGAGTATCAGGGATTACAGGTGCCCATCACCATATCTAGCTAAGTATTTTCAGTAGAGATGGGGTTTCGACATGTTGGCCAGGCTGGTCTTGAACTTCTGACCTCAATGATCTGCCCATCTTGGCCTCCCAAAGTGCTGGGAATACAGAGGAGAGCCACCAAGCCCCGCCTATGCTACTTAATCTTATCAAGTTCTGCAAATTTTATTTTAAGGAATACAGTAAATTTACAACCCTGCTATGACTTAATGTCATTTACCAGATCCTCAACATTTAGTATTCTTTTCATTTTTGCCAACCAGATCTTAAAAGATCTCCTATCTCATTGTTATATTAATATTAGTTTTGGTTACTGTAAATTTACTAATTCTGTTTGAATTATAACTAAAATTTTCTAGCTTGGTTTACTTTCTCATCATATTCGTATTCTTCGCTCAATTTCCTTTTATTTTATGTGTTTTATTAGTTGATTTGCAAAAGTTCCTTCTAAATTTCTGATGCTAATCCCTTGTGGATTGTAGAGGTTGTAAATATCAAAGCCCAGGATGTCATCCCATCTGTTACCTTTGTTTTTGTGTCTTGTTGAATAGAAATACATGAATCTTAAGATTTGTCTTGTGTGTATCTTTGGTTTGAAAAACAGGTTTTTCTCCACTGTACGTTAACATAAATAACTTGTCCAGTCACAATGAAGAGATTTCCCTTTACTTCATCTCCCAGAGAACAGCAACAGCTTTTGTAAAGGCAATATTTTCCTATCTTATAATTGTACTAGGTATTCTTTTTACAGAAACTGCTCCCTACATGCAGTAATGAAGTGTTACTCCAAGCTCAATAGGTCCTGCCTTATGCTATGACTTTAAAGCTTTATTGCCAGGGAAAATATAAACTTTAAAAAAAGTGAGCTGCTGGTAATGGACTATCCATGGAAGAGTAGAATTTATCTGCAATGTCTATACACAAATCAATACCGTTCAAAAAAAAAAAAAGAAAAGAGAAAATAACAAACAACTTGTTGCCTTTAGTTGTGACCTATGGGCAGATGGCCGTAAAGTTTATGTTTACAGAATTTAACTGATTTCCATTTTCTTTTCATAAGCTGGAAACCATGATATCACAGATGGCTTCTTCTTATTCTTTATATTCAATGTCTAATCAGTAATTATACTTTGATAATTTTATATTTTAAAATATTTATATAATTCAATCATTTTATTTGAAGATATAATACTGTGTGTTATAGAAGAGTCTCCAAATATTATTTTCTTCTACATCCAATTCCTTCTGCATTCTTGAAATTTACAAGAATCCTTAATATGTTACTCCATCTGCAAAGCATTTACTCTGTTCCATGAAACTCAAGATACTCTTAACTTCTGATACAGTAATCAAGTTTCTTAATAATAAGTATTACATATATATAAAAATTCCACATCACGGTGGATGATCCAAGATGGCCATTTAGGAACAGCTCAGGATCACAGCTCCCAGTGAAAGTGCAGAGGGTGAGTGGACGACGCGTTTTTATTGCCCACAGACTAGGAAATTCCCGGGCGGAGGAGCTCCACGGTCGCCAGCGCGGCTGTTTCGGCCAGCGCGGCTGTGCCGGCCAGCGCCGCTGCTTTGTCCTGCGTGGCTGCATTGTTGGCGCCCCGGAGCAGCGGTTCTCCGACAAAATACA
>NW_016107331.1:5510772-5512971 GCF_001604975.1 Cebus imitator | reverse complement strand
TGTAGGTGATGGGGAGGAAGGCAGCAAATCACACTGCCACGTGTGTTCCTATGCAACAATTTTGCATGTTCTTCACATGTACCCCAAAACCTAAAATGCAATAAAATAAATGGGAAAAAAAAATTCCACATCAGTTTTTTTGAGATTTAATTCATATACCATGAAATTCATTCTTTTAAATTGGAAAATTATAATAGTAGACACAGAGTTTTACCACCATCACCATTCTCTAACTTCACAGGATCTTTATCACCTCTAAAAGAAACTCTACATGTATTAATAGCTATTCTGCATTTTCCACCCATTCCAGTCCCTGGCAAACATTAATCTACCTTCTATCCCTATAAATTTGCCTATTCTGGATATTTCATATGATGGAATCAGAATATGTAGTACTTTGTGTATGGTTTTTGTCTCACGAATCATATGTTTTTAAGGTTCATTAGTATTCTAGAATGTAACATATTTTTTCATAGCTGAATAACATTCCATTTTGTGGCTATGACACATTTTGTTTATTTATTCATCAAGTGATAGGCATTCTTGTTTTCACTTCTTTGACCATTATGAATGATGCTGCTGTGAGCATTTGTGTAAATTTTTTTGTGTTGGCTTATGTTTTCAATTATATAGAACATTTTTAACAAGAAATGAAATTGCTGAGTTATATAGTAACTCTATGTTTAACTTAGGAGGGAATGCCAAACTGTTTTCCCAAAGCAGCAACATTATTGTAAATTGCTACCAGCATTATATGAGAGATACAGTTTTTCCAGATATTCAGCAACACAGTATCAACCTTATGATTGTTGTTACTATAACCATCTTAGTAAATATAAGAAGATATCTTATTGTAGATTTGATTTGCTCTTCTATAATGACTAATAATGTTAATCAGCTATTCAGACACATTGACAAGTCTTACTTATCTTTGAAGAAATGGCTATTAAAATACTTTGCCTATTTTAATTGAGCCATTTGTACTTTTAGAGTTGGGTAGAAATAACTCTATATCTTCTGGATACAGGTCTCTTACAAGATAGAAAAAAAATTAAAAAATATTTTCTCTTACTCAGCAGATTGGCTTTTCATTTTCCTGATGATACTTTAAAGCACCAAAGATTCCTCGTGGTAAAGTCCAATTTATCTACTTTTGATTTGAATACGTGAGATTTTTTTGAATTGTATCTTTAAAATCATTACCTAAGTCAAGGTCAGGAAGATAGCAGCATCTGTTTCCTTCCAGTAATTTTGTAGTTTTACCTCTTACATTTAAGTCTTCAATACATTTGGAGTTAATTTTTTATTAAGGTAGGGGTCCAATTTCTTTCTCTGCCTGTGGATTTCCATTTGTCTCAGCATAATTGTTAAAAAGAATTATTTTCTGTTGAATTATCTTTGTGCCTTTGTCAAAAAATATGTGTGTGTATATATACATATATATATATATATATGCACATATGTATTATATATATAAAAGGCTGTAACACACACACATTATATAAAACTGTAATACAGTCTTTTCTTTTTCTCTCATACTCAGTGTGATCTGCAAATGATTGCTATGCTGGACAATACTGATGTCATAGGATATAAAAATGCCTATGATCAGCTTCAGGGGACACAGTCCACTAACCCACATACTTCTCTATTTACAGTCATCTACTTGTCCAGCAATATCTTTGACATGGCATATGACAAGAGTAAGAATGTAGATGTAGATGATAGCATTATAGATTTATGGTAAAAATGTCAAGAAGACTCTATATAGATATACTATATATTAGGACATATATAGTTAACATAGATTTATGGCAAAAATGTCAATATATATGTATTTTATATATATAATGTATACTGTATATAAAATAACTCTCTCCATATATATATTACAATAATCTGTTAAATATAGTTATTTTAGTTCATGTAGGACCAAATGCCAGCCAATATTTATATTCTGACAATAATTTATTGTTTGATCAATTAAATAATGTTCATCTGTTATAATTTAGATAAAACTAATGCTACTTTCTAAAAAGTATATGGTTTCTCTTAATTGTGCATATTCTACCCTAAATGTAAGTATTAGCAGCTGTATTGCTATTTGTTTCTGTTTCTGAATAACACCATTAATTTCTATTTCTGATTAACCCATTAATGAGCATTGCTCGAAATGGAGCTCATCCTGGATTTATCCTT
>NW_016107331.1:5389367-5510732 GCF_001604975.1 Cebus imitator | reverse complement strand
GAAGACATGTAATTAATTCTAAATTATTGTTGCTCTTCATCACTCATCTGTATGTGCATGGCTAAATTGTTAACAAACAATAATACTGATTACACCTTGCCACTGGAGCATATACAGTTTGAGTATATTAGGCCTTAAGATGATACTTCATTATAACATGACAAATGTTTTAATATGTAATGTGTACATATTCAAACAGATAAATGTCTTGCAAGTTAATTGACAAACATCACCAAATAGTTTTCTTGAAAAAGTTAAAAAGTATTATTGTCAAAATTGTAATAAGATTATAGATATTTAAGGTAGGAATGGAGGCACTACGATGCTCTTTGAATAATTTTAAATCTTATAAAAACTGTAAAATTAATCAAATACAATGACATTTAAGAGCCCTTGAAAGAGTCCACTGGAATAAGCCCTTGTTGTCTAGAGAGTAATTCATGTTGAGCATCTCTCAAGACATGAGACAACCACAGAAATGATGCCGGCTTTTAACAATGACCCACCCCATGTAATATATTGGGCATGCCAAATTTGGTACTATCAGCAATTCTTTGCAACTTAATGTACACATTATTCATACTCACATATTCCCTATGATTGAAGATTTACTCTCCATTTAAGTAAAAGAAAATATTTTAAATTTCTCTTGGCCTAATTTTTTCATAGTAAAATGAGGATTAAAAATCTTGCTTGATTTGGTTCCTGGCATATGTAAAAAAATGTTTATGAACTATAGAAAGTATTTGTACATTTCTTAGCTGCTACCTGGTACTTAGTAAACATCAAATCCTTTGCCCTACATTTCCTTCCCTAGCAAAAAGAGGGCTAAATACTTGTAGCAGAGGAGTATTTATGTAACACAGACTTTTTCTTTCCTCTCACACTCAATGTGATCTGCAAATAACTACTATGCTAGACAATACTGATGTCACAGGTTTTAAAAATGCATATGATTAGCTTCAGGGACAGAGTCCACTCACCCACATACTTCTCTATTCACAATCATCTACTTGGCCAGCAATACCTTTGACATGGTATATGGCAAGGATAAAAATGTAGATGTAGATGACAGCATTTATAGATTTATGGCAAAACTGTCAAGAAAATTCTTCTTTCATTAAATTAGTGAAGAAGAGAAATAATATGACCTGGATTTTCAGAAAAAGAAAGGAGAAACTTCTGCACATAAATAAGTTCAGGCACTGTTGGAAGCTTTCTTCAAATAAATGAAAATTCCAGAAAGAAAAGCAGAATCTCTTGAACCTTAAAATCCCTAATATCACTTAAAAAATAAGGAATCATTGAGGGAAAAGATACCAACCTATTTTCAAATGTGTGTATGTGTGTGAGCATGTGTGTGTATACATATAAGAGTGCTAATGCACTTTATAAATCTGGAAAATAAAATAGGGCTACTTGGTTAAAGTGTGATATGGTTTGGCTTGTCCTCACCTAAATCTCATCTTGAATTGCAGTTTCCATAATCCCCACCTGTTGTGGGAGGGACCCGGTGGGAGGTAATTGAATCATAGGAGTAGTTACTCCTATGCTGCTGTTCTCGTGATAGTGAGCGAGTTCTCATGAGATCTGTTGGTTTTATAAGGGGCTTTTCCCCCTTTCCTTGGCAATTCTCTTCCCTGCTGCCATGTGAAGAAGAACATGTTTGTTTCTCCTTCTGCCATGATTGTAAGTTTCCTGAGGCCTCCCCAGCCATGTGGAACTGTGTCAATTAACCCTCTTTCCTTTATGAATTATCTAATCTCAAGCAGCTTTTTATAGCAGTGTGAGAAAGGACTAATACAAAATGCATGGATATCTGTATAAAATAAATAAGCACCATAAATGATGTTGCATATAGATAAACAAACTCTTTTATCTTCTTCAATTTTTCTCAACACAGAACACTTTTGTGACCAGATGTAAAAGTTTTCTATACTAAGCAAATCTCCAATCCTCCTTGGACACCAACTGGTTTTCTTACTTAATTCTGATACTAACTAGTGGAGAATTAAGCACAGGACTTACAGTTTAAGTCTTCACTCCCACATGAGTACCTCCTACTTCACAGTCCAGTTGCAAATTCCAGATTGTAACTTGAACTTCTAACCAACCACTATAAATCAAGAATTACCATGACTACTTCTCCTAGCTTGAGCGGTTGCAAGAATGGTTCAAAGAACACAGGGAAACATTTATTTATGTTTACCAGATTAATATAAAGGACATTATAAAGAATACAGATGAATACTCAGATGAAAATGAACAAAGACAAGGTATATGGAATGAGATGGAGAGCTTCTTTGCCCTCTCTTGGGGGCTGCAATCTCCCAGTACCTGCATGTGTTCAGCAACTTGGAAGCCCTTCAACCTCTACTTCAGGATTTTTAGAAGCTTCATGACATAGGCATGATCAATGATTAACTCAATATCTAGCCCATCTACCCCTCCTGGAAGATGAGAGTAGGCAGTTGAAGTGGAAAGTTCCCAGCTTCTAATCATGACTGGCCATTCTGGCAATCGGCCTCTATTCAGGATCCCACCAAGAGACACTTAATAGAGACAAAAGGATCTCCTATCACCCAGAGAATGCTAAGAGATTAGGAGCTTTGTATCAGAAACCAAAGTCAGAGATCAAATGTTAAAAAAAAGATGTATCTAGAACTCATATTGCTAAAGAAATTACAAGTGCTATACCAGGAACCAGAGATAGAGACCAAATACATATTTCTTATTATAATACAATATTATAGATGTCTATTTTCATTATATATTTCTAGACCATAGATATTATGGTCTAGAAATATATAATGAAATATATTATATAAAATATATAATTAGCTGATTCAAGATTCTTCTTTTGGGTTAAATTAAAGAAAAATATACTCCATGGAAACTCAGGGCTGCATCACCAATGTTTGAAATGACACTCCATTTATTACAAGCTTTTAGGTCCACAGATTTTTAGTCAATAATTTTCCTTGTTCAAAGATCTACCCTTAATTCTAAGGCTATGCCAATAACCTTGAAGCAGGAGGTTCTGCTAAACTTCTTTCAAATCAGATCTAACCAAATCAATCAAAACTTGGGCTATAAACTGTCACAAGATTAACCATATTTCTCTTGACAAAATGGAACAAGTTATTTAAAACTATTTTCAAAATGGTTTCATAATGTTAACTATCTTCTGTCTTTGATTGGCTTCATTACATGGCTTTTAATGATCATATTTTTCTAACCACAACCAGAATCTTAATTGCTTTTTGAAATGTAGAAATTTTTGATCACACTTCTGTGGGAACCGCACAACACATCTGGGGTAGGGAATCTTGCCCAGGAATTTCTCTTTTAACATATGTAGTGGTTTTAAGGAAGTAAATCTTGACTTTTATCTTTAAACTCTTTTATTATTTAAACACAAACCTATACAAATGTGTATTCACATACTTTAAGTTAGCCAAAGAAAGTGAAATACAGCAATCAAAGAAACAATATAATAGGTATTGGCAAAAAGAGGAGGGCAAAGAAAAAATGCATTTTGAATCTTGAAGTCGTAAAGATTTTTCTTCCAGGATTTTTAAAAATACTACTTAAAAAAAAGTATTGTTAACACATAACTATTAAATCTGGTACAGTTAGTATCTTTAGTTGTAAACATTCAGGCACCTATGAGAACAAAACAAAATGAAAAATACTTTAAAGTCCTAATTATTTCACCTACTGCAAGATTCAGGAATAAAAGAACGAAAGATTGAGGTTGGAAAGAGGATTGAATCTTTAATGGGAGCTTTAATTCTTATTCTTTCATTTTTATCCTTGTAATCAGTAAGTTGCTGGGCTTGGTGATAACACATGCATATAGAAAAGGACTAATTTATTTTCATGAAGACTATTAAAAGGTTGCAAGACAGAAAAAGTAATTAACAATTACTTCCAGCCTTATAATAACCATAAACTTATTAAACCACCCCTCAGTAAATTTAAAGAATACTGATGCAGTATTTCTTTGAAGATCATGTTGTACTGAAACTGCATGCAAATGTTTAAGAAGTTCATTAAAATGTGATTTACTTTTGAACTCTGATACTAGTTATGTTGTAAGAATAAATTTTAATTATTACTTAAGCATTCATTTTTTTTTTCTTTTTGCCTAATTATTTTGTATGGTCATGTCTCTCTTGGGCTATCAAAAGTTCAATACTACCACTAGAGACATTGGTATGAATTACAAAATTGGAGAAAAAGTTTATTTTAGTAGTTTTCTCTTTTTTTCCAATAATAAAACCAAATTTACCCTTCATTCTGTACCTCATTTGTATGTTAAAATGTAATCTGATATATTTAAGATTTAATAAAGGTGGCTCTACGTATTTTCAAAATACCTAAGGGAAAGATGGACTTCAAGCCTACAGGCACATGGGAACAATTAGTAATTCTAGGTTATTTTATATGATGACCCAACAACTTATTATATTAAATATTGATGACTTGCTATCTGTGTCTATAAAATTAGAATAATATTAGGCATTTTCTAGATTATCCTGAAATATGAATACAGTTGCATGCACACACATGTAAGTTTAAAATCATTTGCTTCCTTGATGTGTAATGTATTATTTCAGTGTCTCAGTATGGCTATAAGGATTTATGTTTTCATAAATTTAGTTATTTTATTTACTACGGTTTATTTTATTAGAGTTTATCTTTAGCAAGCCATTTAGCAATAAAACTATACTTGCATTTAAGTCTACTTGTAAGCAAATAACGTAAAATAGTAAATTCACATCTTTTTTAGATTTTTTTTTATTGCAGACATTTGTTGTGCATTTGCACCTTCTAGAAAAATGCAAAGTAGTAGAAGATTTGCACAAGAATGAATGTAATCTAGAACTATAAATGTCTTTTGCATCTTAGCTTCTTTCAAATCTATTAGCTAACATCCAAATTTGAATTAACACACACAATAAAATGTTTTATTAAAAGAGGCGATATTTTATTATTTTCTTTTATAGGAAATACCTGAATTGACCAATTTAGTGATTATCTTATGTAGATTCATTCAACCAACATTTAAAAACTTGCCATGGACTGGACTCATTTACGCTGGTCCAGACTTCTCAGGCATTTTGATGCTCAGCTATCATGCAAATCTTAGTTTTACTATTTTTTAATCCAAATTTCACATAAATTTGCAACATAAAATGATGTCATCTAATGAAGGCCAAGTGCTTTAATCTGAATGTTGTGTCCCTGAAATTTAAGCATTGAAACCTAATCTCAATTTGGTAGTATCAGGTCATGAGGACAAAACCCTAAATGAATGGGATTAGCTTCCCTATAAAATAGGTTCCAGAAAGCCACCTTGTTCTTTCACCATGTTAGGATGCAGTGAGAAGCCACCATCTATGAGGGCTGGGTCCTTAGCAAACACAGAGTCTGCCTACACATTGATTATGGACTTCCCAGCCCCCAAAACTGTGAGAAATAAAGGTTTGTTGTCTGTAAGTCACTGAATCTACGGTCATTTTGTTATAGTAAGTTAAATGTACTAAGACAAGAAGTCATCTCCATTCCTACTCTTTGACTCTGTGGGTTTTTCTGGTTTGGTAATTTCCCTTCCATTCATTAACAGTGTTGTACTGTACTTCATTCCCATTTTAAAATTAAATTGTTACATTTCTGAAGTAGAATATTTCATTTTGATCTTTTTATTTAAATTAAATTTTAATGTTGGCATCTATTTGTTGCAAATTTAATTAAAGTTCTTCTGCCATATATTTTTTAATCTAAAAAATGTATTCTGTGTGTGTGTGTGTGTTTTTTAATACTTTGAGCACTTTATTTGGTCTATTCTGAACTCTCTTAAGCTTCCACAGAGAATTAACCTGTTTTAATAGAAGATACAAATCATTCTACTTTTCTAATGTGCACGGATTCTATTTGTGTGCCTAAATATAGAATTGATGTATTACCGTTGTATTGAGTCCTAGGTGGTTTATAATATTATTGCTAAAGTTATATGATAACTTATCTTTGTCCAAGATTATTCAAAGTTCTCATATTCTATTCCATATGTTTTTAGAGAGTGTGAATATATCCCTGAATGAAAATCACATTTTACAATTAAACTCCCACCCAGTAGTCAATTTAAGTACATTTTTGAAATGCTGTTCATTGCTAGGTAATATAAACAAATGGCTTACAATTATTTTAAATTGCTAGAATTAAAAAAAAAAAGGTTAACATAGTGTGATCTCTAAGATATGTGTTCACTGCATGAACTGTATAACCTCCAACACCTACATATACATGTAAAATGTGAATGTCAGATTATAAATTTCATGTTAATGAACACAGAAAAGTTCCACAAACATCTCAGAGATTCAATCTCATTATTTAAGCTATGATTACTAAATAGAAAGCAATTAATGAATTTGAGAAAAAGTTTCAAAAAGTATCATAACAAAACATATTTATGCTTAGTTTTAAAGAAACTAGAACTTTCAGTGCAAGTCAATTACAGCTCATTGAAAGCTTTCATATCTATTCTTTTATTCATGCTTTCAACAAACATCAAAATAGTCTTAGTCATTACATTCTTTGACACATATACCACCATGTGTTTCATAACACTTTGCAAGAAACATCGATGTTTTTTATGCAAAGAATCCAGTTTACACATGATTAACACAAATCAGTAATTAGTACATTGAGTTTCTGAGATTCTAAAAAGTGGTGAGATGTCAATACTATAATTCTTCATCAATTCCACTGAGTTCCACAGGTTTCTAAGACTGAGCATAACTACCAAAAGGAAGAAGATTTGGTGGGTTCAATTTTGTTGTAGATAGTTCTCGTGGCTCTAAGCACCTTTATGGTGTTTAAGAATTGTCTGCCAACATTGTCCTATATGTAAATCCTGTTATAGACAGTATGAAAAAGACATACAAATACAATAAAACACATCTGGATATGTTTATTGTATTAATATGATTCATTTTGTCATAATATACAGCCAATGATTCAATATATGAACACTGCCATCATAAGGGCAACAGTTTAGGCATTTACTTCACACCATCACTTAACCACAAGAGAAGAGACATTTGTCTTCACCTTTTCAGCAAATTTACCCCTTTCTTTCTATTGTATAAGACAGTAAATAATTTCCAGATAAAAATAAGGCAGCTGAGGTTGACTGTTATTTACAACAAAAATGTCTCAGATGTTTATCTAAGGTGATAGATTTTTCTGGTTAAAAATAGAACATTAAGTGTAAAAAGAAAATAGACAATAGCACCCTTCAGAATGGTTAATAATATGTGTGTGCAGTTTTGTATATGTGGTTCTGTAAGAGACAAAGCAATCAGAAAAGAAGAAGAGAGGGTGTGAGTGAGAACTCTTTAGTAATGAATTCATTCAGAAGAGTTTTGACTTTTAAATAAAAATAACAGTTACAGAAAGTTATTTATACAGGAAACCAGCATACATAACATTATATATAACATATATAGCAAGTATATGCATAACATTATACATATATAAAACACAAATAAAATGTCTTTTTTTTTTTTTTTTTTTTGAGATAGAATCTCGCTCTATAGCCCAGGCTGGAGTGCAGTGGTGCAATGTCGGCTCACTGCAACCTCTGTCTGCCAGGTTCAAGTGATTCTCCTGCCTCAGCCTCCCAAGTAGCTGGGACTACAGGCTCCCATCACCACACCCAGCTATTTTTTGTATTTTTAGGAAAGATAAAGTTTCAGCATGTTGGCCAGGATGGTCTCAATCTCTTGACCTCACAATCTGCCCATCTCAAACTCCCAAAGTGCTGGGATTACAGGCATGAGCCACCATGCCTGCCCCAAATGTATCATTATCAAAGTCAAGAATATCCAAGAATCAAGGAAAAAAGGACAATTAAGTCTTTCATTCTGGATTTGAGATTTTTAATTAATACAGATTCTTTTTTTCCCCCATTTATTTATTTTATTGCATTTTAGATTTTGGGGTACATGTGAAGAACATGCAAAATTGTTGCATAGGAACACACATGGCAGTGTGATTTGCTGCCTTCCTCCCCATCACCTACACCTGGCATTTCTCTCCTTGCTATCTCTCCCCAGCTTCCCACCCACCACCATCCCTCCCCTATTTCCCCCCAACTGACCGCAGTGTGTAGTGCTCCCCTCCCTGTGTCCATGTGTTCTCATTGTTCAACACCCGCCTATGAGTGAGAACATGCGGTGTTTGATCTTCTGCTCTTCTGTCAGTTTGCTGAGAATGATGAGATTCTTTAAGTTGGTTCTCAAATTTGAAACTAAATACCTCCAAAGTATCTGATTTATTCTAAGGCACTTACAGGAAAGGCATGTATTTCCCCTGCAGAGCTGTTTATTTTACAACAAAAGAAAAAAATGAAATTTACAAATGTTTTTCTTAGAGGTCAATAATTTAAACTTACATGACAGCATGTAATATGTTTACCAATTATGAAACTACAGAAACATTAATCAAAAGTGAAGATATATAAAATCTAGTAAGAACCATATGGTACATTCAGAACAAGTGCTCCAATTGTTGTCAGGAAGAGGAAATTGTCTCCTAAGACTCAACATAATTAAAAGTGAGAAAGATGTCCTTCACCTATAAAAGGGATGTCTAGGGACAAAGAATATTCAATATAACTTCAAGAATGATAAATATACTTTTCACCAGGGGAAGAATATCCTGGTGATATGGGGAAGCATATTAGCAAATGTCACTTGGAAAATAGATATGCATAACCATTAAACCATAACCATTAAACACCATTAGCAAATATTAGCAAATGAGGAAGAAATGTGTCAGATATATCACATGATGTTCTTATGTGTTTAGTAGGAACAGCACAAAATATTAAAAAGAAATCTCAACAGCCCAGATAAGAAATACCAGAAACTCTTCTGTAATTATTTTTTAGTCTTTAAAAAGTGCATAAAAGAATTTGCCAATTTGTATTTAATAATTTTGAAAAGAGTAAAATGGATGTTAGATCATTTCTATTATGTAACATTGAATAGAAAATGTGTGTAATATAGTATATATCATACAAAGTGTAAATTTGTTCTTACCCAGACTAAAATTTTATGCAGAATAAAATATAATGAAGATAATGTCATAGTCTGAGTATAAGTATTGTACCTTCTCTTGTATCTCTGTTTTCCAGGTTAATATTACTAACTCTTTTTGTGGGGTGAGAGAGAGGGTCTCATTCTCTTACCCAGGCTGGACTGCTGTGGCATGATCCTAGTTCGCTGGGGGCTGGAATTCCAGGGTGCAAGAGATCTTCCCACCTCAGTCTCTGGAGTAGCAGGCACTATATGCATGCACCACTGTGCCCATCATTTTTTTTTTTTTTTTTTTTTTTTTTTTGTAGAGACAGTCTCACTATAGTGCCCAGATGCACAGGTTAATATTGCTAATCCTTTAAAAATGTATGTGAAATTGTTATTCCTTGAAAACTACTATACGTCAATGGTAATAGAGAATCTGTATATAAAAGAAGATACAGAAACGTGGCAACGGAGTAAATATGTCTTTTTTCTTTTTTGCTTGGTTGCCAAGACTGGAGTGCAGTGGCACAATCTCAGCTCACCACAACCTCCACCTCCCGGGATCAAAGGATTCTCCTCTCTCTGACTCCTGAGTTGCTGGGATTACAGGCACACACCACTGAACCAGGCTAATTTTTGTATTTTTAGTATAGAGAGAGTTTCACCATTTTGTCCAGGCTGGTCTCAAATACCTGACCTAAAGCGATCCGCCCACCTCGGCCTACCAAAATGCTGGAATTACAGGCATGAGCAAGTGCGTGCCCAGCCAAATATTCACTGGTGCCTAGTCAAATATTTCACTGGTTTTCATTAACATGCTAAAATAACAAATTTAATACTAGTTTTGAAAGGAAACTGTATTAACATATTGAACAGTACTTCTCTCCCCAACCTTCATAGTGCCCCATCCCCACCATTTCCAATTTGTTGAAATTTCTCCATTTTTTGTTAAGAATGTTTTTATCTGCCCAAAAAGTAGACAATGTTGCCTTGGTAAAGTAAAATATAAGACTTTCAAATATTGGTTTTATTTTTATTCTGGTTATTAGGCTCAATATTAAAGAAGAAAAATATTTGAAAGTAATTAACATGTACTTTTATTTTCTTCCCATCCAATATGGGTGGTACAGTTTCAGCAGGAGGTTTAACATGAACTAATGGATTGTCTACAAGAGACTGCACATCTCTGTCAAGTTAGGCAACACTAGTTGCTGGCATAAGGGTTCTGCTTGGGAGAAAAAGTCAATGTGGGAAATAATTCTGTCACTATTTGAGTGATAACTATGCATTGTTTATATCTGGAAGTCACCTGAATTATCATAAATGAAGAATTACTACTGACATTATCCTGCATATTACTTACTGATATTCCATCAGGACGATTAATTTTTGTTCTCAAAGAAGTTTCTCCTGCCTAACTGCTCTAGAAAACTCCCTCATCAATGGCCAAAGGCATGTGTAGGCCCTCATATGTAAGGTGGGGATCTAGAGACAGTGAATGGTACTATTGGTTGGAAATGAAAACCTGCATCCTTTTAGGCAAGTTGGGATTCCAGAAACCAACTCAAGAGCACCTATGGAGCAGAGAAAACTACTTTCTTCAACACCCTCCTCCAACACATACTATAGAAATAGGGAAAATAGAAGACCCCATCGTCTCAGCCCAGAATCTCCTGAAATGGATAAGCAACTTCGGCAAAGTCTTGGGATACAAAATCAATCTGTAAAAATCACAAGCATTCCTGTACACTAATAACAGACTTAAAGAGAGCCAAATCAAGAACGAACTGCCATCCGCAATTGCTACAAAGAGAATACCTAGGAATACAACTAACAAGGAATATAAAGGACCTATTCAAGGAGAACTACAAGCCACTGCTCAACAAAATAAAAGAGGACACAAACAAATGGAGAAACATTCCACGTTCATGGTTAGGAAGAATCAATATCGTGAAAATGGCTATACTGCCCAAAGTAATTTACAGATTCAATGCTAACCCCATCAGGCTACCAATGACCTACTTCACAGAACTGGAAAAAAAAACACCTTAAACTTCATATGGAACCAAAAGAGAGCCCACATAGCCAAGTCAATTCTAAGCAAAAAGAACAAAGCTGGAGGCATCAGACTACCGGACTTCAAACTATACTACAAGGCTACAGTAATCAAAACAACATGGTACTGGTACCAAAACAGAGATATAGGCCTCGAACAAAGGCCTCAAAGGTGACACAACATATCTACAATGATCCAATCTTTGACAAACCTGACAAAAACAAGCAATGGGGAAAGAATTCCCTGTTTAATAAATGGTGTTGGGAAAACTGCCTAGCTATCTGTAGAAAGCAGAAACTGGATCCCTTCCTGACACCTTTCACTAAAATTAACTCCAGATGGATTAAAGACTTAAACATAAGACCTAACACAATAAAAACCATAGAAGAAAATCTAGGCAAAACCATTCAGGACATAGGTGTAGGCAAGGTCTTCATGACCAAATCACCAAAAGCATTGGCAACAAAAGCCAAAATAGACAAGTGGGACCTAGTCAAACTCCACAGCTCCTGCACAACAAAAGAAACAGTTATTAGAGTGAATCGGCAACCAATAGAATGGGAAAAAATTTTTGCAGTCTACCCATCTGACAAAGGGCTGATATCCAGAATTTACAAAGAACTAAAACAGATTTACAAGAAAAAAACTAACAAGCCCATTCAAAAGTGGGTGAAGGATATGAATAGACACTTTACAAAAGAAGACATACATGAGGCCAATAAACATATGAAAAAATGCTCATCATAATTGGTCATTAGAGAAATGCAAATCAAAACTATATTGAGATACCATCTCACACCATTTAGAATGGCGATCATTAAAAAAATCTGGAGACAACAGATGTCACAGAGGATGTGGAGTGATAGGAACACTTTTACAGTGTTGGTGGGAGTGTAAATTAGTTCAACCATTGTGGAAGACAGTGTGGCGATTCCTCAAGGACCTAGAAATAGAAAATTCCATTTGACCCAGCAATCCCATTACTGGGTATATATCCAAAGGATTATAAATCGTTCTACTATAAGGACATATGCACACGAATGTTCATTGCAGCACTGTTTACAATAGCAAAGACCTGGAACCAACCCAAATGTCCATCAATGATAGACTGGACATGGAAAATGTGGCACATATACACCATGGAATATTATACGGCCATCAAAAACAATGAGTTTGTGTCCTTTGTAGGGACATGGATGAAACTGGAAACCATCATTCTCAGCAAACTGACACAAGAACAGAAAATCAAACACCACGTGTTCTCATCTATAGGTGAGTGTTGAACAATGAGAACTCATGGACACAGGGAGGGGAGCATCACCCACTGGGGTCTGTTGGGGGGAAATAGGGGAGGGACAGTGGGGGGTTGGGGAGTTGGGGAGAGATAGCATGGGGAGAAATGCCAGATATAGGTGAAGTGGAGGACAGCAACAAATCACGCTGCCATGTGGGTACCTATGCAACAATCTTGCATGTTCTTCACATGTACCCCAAAACCTAAAATGCAATAAAAAAAAAGAAAGAAATAGGAGAAACACACTTGCACTAGACATAGCTGCATATCAGAAATATCTTGTAATCAAAACATGCAAAATACCTATTGGGCCACAATGAAAGTAGAGCAAACCTATGATTATTTTTTTTTTCTAAATATACATCAGTATCTCCAGGGCATTAATAGATTGACACCTTTCTCTTAAAGGTAAGGTCTAGAAAACAGGCAGATAATAAGCCACGCTGGATTTAGTTAGCGATTCTGGGCTCCCTCCTGCATACATTCTTCAGGTGTACTGAGCTAGGCAAAGAGAAAAATACTTAATTTTGTAAATCTTTAAGGACCTGTATGTGAGGAAAATAGTTGATTCACTTTTTGCAATTATATATAAGAAGGAAAGAGTAGAATGAGTGATTTTGCCAAAAGGCAAGTCTACCTGCTATGAACTGTCTGTTAAGTAAGTATCAAAGCTCTCTGCCCTTCCTGGAGTTGCTGGAGAAAGTATATGAAAATGTATAGGAAAATTTATCTGAAATCATATCGGCAAACTATTACCATTGTTAAAGTATTTAACATCGTTCCAGACTTCTGAATGTATGTACATATACATTTACTTTTTCACTAGAATCATAATATAAATTTATTTTGGTATATTGTACTTGATATATTACTTACAAGGAATCTTAATCTAAGTAAATACACGTTGCAAAATTTACTCAAGGAATAGATAATTGAGAACATGAATAACAAGAAAACAAATTTTTATTTTTTAATTTTAAGTTTCAGAATTAATATTTTCTGTGTTCACTAAAACATCAAGGAAAAAAGAACTTTATGGCAAATGCTGTCTGCTTTCTGCAAAAACTCCATTACTCCCTATCCTATCACAGGTCACATGCAGATAGTTCATTCATGGCTAGTTACTTCTTCCAAATTTCTCCCTACGGGTATTCACTGATTTTAGGGTGGGAGAATACTTGGCCCTCATTCTGGACAAGTTGAGAATGCTAGTATATAATGTAGGAGCGACAATCAATTAATGAGGTATAGAGGCTTTCATATGGGTATCCAACATTCTCCCCTCAGTGTGAAAACTAAGTTCTGTTTTACATAATCTTTCCATGCATCTGCAACAGGATTAAGTTCCATTTGCCTCCAGCAGCAACTTGTCTATTGTGGATTTTTTATTGGCTTTTCTTATTTTTCTGTCTCAATTTTTATACTCTCACCCTGTTTCCTGGGGTCCCTAAGCAAGCAAATTACTTGTATCTAAGTCTTGTTTCAGGTTTTTTTATTGAGAAAACCAGAATTTACTTAGCTGATATCATAAGTGGCCTTAGAAAGCCGACAGTCAACATGGAACTTTGGATTTGGATTATTCACTAATCACAGTGTAACAGAGATCCAACTGCTAATGGCAAAGGGCCAGGTTACTGTGATGCTTAATTTTTGCATCAAGTTGATTGGGCCACAGGCTACCCAGATGTTTAATTAATCATCATTCTGGGTCAGTCTGCGAGGGTGTTTCTAGATGACATTAACCTTTAAATCAGTAGACTAAGTAAAATAGAATGTATCCCCCAATGTGGGTGGGCCTCATCCAATACCTTGAAGACCTAAATGAGAGGGAATTCTGTTTCAGAATGACTGTCTTTGAGTTGGGAGAGCAATCTTCTCTCACTTTTGCACTTGGACTCGGACTGGAAGTTAAAATATTGACCCTGTTGGCTGTCTTGCCTTCAGACTCAGGCTGGAACAATACCATCAGTTCTCCTGACTCTCCAGCTTGCCAAATGCAGATCTTGGGACTTAGCCTGTGTAATCACATAAGCCAATTTCTTATACTGAACTCTTTATACATGTATAGTCACCCCTTGGTATATGCTGGGGATTGGTACTGGGACCCTCACGGATTTACCCTCAGTAAATCCACATATACTCGAGTTTCACAATTAACCCTCCAGAAGCCACGTATGTAAAAAGTTGGCACTCTTTATATGAGAGTTTCTCATCCTGAAAATACTGTATTTTTGATCCATGTTTCCTTGAAAAATAATCCATATATAAGTGAATCCACAGTTAAGATCCATGTTGTTTTATATATATATATATATATATATATATATATATAAAACTAAGTCTCAAAATCTGTGGTTGGCAAGCTGGAGAACCAGGAGAGTTGATGGTATAGTAATATATATTATTATATACATATAACATATATTATATAAATTATATATAATATGTAATCATATATATGATTACATATCTATAATATGATTATATATACACATACAGATATATATATATATATATATATATATATATATATATATATATATATATATATATATATGTCTCAAAATCTGTGGTTGGCAAGCTGGAGAACCAGGAGAGTTGATGGTATAGTAATATATATTATTATATACATATAACATATATTATATAAATTATATATAATATGTAATCATATATATGATTACATATCTATAATATGATTATATATACACATACAGATATATATATATATATATATATATATATATATATATAATCATATATATATCCAATCCTTGTGTATATTTATAGGGGGTGGGATTCTATTTCTCTGGAGAACCCTGACTAATATAGTTGTCCTGGCTTACTTCAGTATTCCAATTACCATGGTGCTTTAGGATATAACGAGTAGAAGGGCACAGCACTAGTTTTTGCAAGAGCTCTAGCAATTGAAAGATATAAAGGCAATGGTAACCGTACGACTTGTGTCACCTGTCTCATTAACTGCCAAAGGAGCTTTAAAAAAACTGATAGACTTATCTTAGCCAACTATCATCTTAGAATAAAGACACTGTGACCGACAGAAGGTTTACATGATGGCATTTAATGACACCATGTCTCTTGTGGTTGGAAGGAAAGCTGCCCAGAAAATTAGACCTATTAATCATAAGAACGATTCTCCCTTAAGAATCTCCCTTTATCATAGGAATGTAGGAAAGGAAAACAAGAAATTAGTAAGAAAGTGAACGAGAATTAGAGAAAGCCCATGAAAGACGCTTTAATGAATAAGTTATTGCTCTAGACAGCTGATTTTTAAAATATCATAGACATAGAAGCAGTGAGCCTCTTAATTCTGGTATAGACATTTATGTGGATGTATTTGAAATTATTAAACCAGCAGATTCCTCTGAAGCACCTGGGTTGGCAGCAGTAGGTACCTTTGCTCTTGGTGGAGAAGTGTAGCTTCCCATTGCTGATTAATAAGTAAAGGTGTAACCTGAGTTAGATGTCTTTTTTAATGTTCCTTGTTCTTCACAGGATCAGTTCTGATGTCCCTTCAATATCTACTGTCAAGACTCAAGTGACTAAATACTCTCCTTGCAATTGCATGAATGGAATTATTTACCTGAAATACTGCAGAACCTATCAAACAAATAACAGCAGAAACTTGGAGGACATCTAACTGTGATAGAGCCCGAGCTTGCAAGTCAAAGGAATGAGTCAAATATATTAGCTATTCATTAGCATGGGAGCATTCCCTTTTGATTTGCTAACAGAGATGCCCAAAGTTAGCCTTATACTCTATTTTAGTTCATTGAATTTAGGAAATAATGTTGGCCTAAAATAAATAAAACGAAGATCCTAAACTATTTTGACAACATTTTGAAGAAGGAGCAAAAAAGCTCGGAAAAAAATTGAGCCAGGCTGGTGTGTAAGATTAGTGAACACACCAGTTGACTATGTTCCACAGGAAGGAGAAAAGACTCTCCCTTTACAACAGTGATAAGAAATGCCTTAGTGATTGGGACAATACTATCATTGAGAATTTCAGTAGTGTCTGTCTTCTCTAGAGCAGGGTTAATGACTGAAGACACCATCACTGAACAGGGCTTCTTTGAGTAAATAGGAAATAGAATTGAAGAACTGTGGAAACCAGGATTCAGTACTTATATCAGAGAACAGGTGGATAAAATTATCATTATGGACATCAAATGTGGAATGGCGGCCAGGAGGATTGGAATTATATAGATATATGTCAATGGTAATAACATATACAATGAAAAGTCAGCCAGGAAAAGGCTGTCAGTTACAAATTGAAATATCATTAACCCTCACCTTGTTTTCATCATTGATTCATTTATTGGAAGCAGAATCCATGATTGAGTCCTTTTAAGAAAAAATCTTTAATCATCTTAGCAGGCCTATATAATAATTAATTTCCAAAACTACCTCCAAAGGTATTATTATAATTAGGGATAGTTGTACCAGATCTTTAAAGAAATTTTATATTAAAGAGAGCCAAATCAAGAACAAACTGCCATTCACAATTCCTACAAAGAGAATAAAATACCTAGGAATACAACTAACACGGAATGTAAAGGACCTCTTCAAGGAGAACTACAAGCCACTTCTCAATGAAATAGAGGGGACACAAACAGATAGAGAAACATTCCATGTTCATGGTTAGGAAGAATCAATATCGTGAAAATGGCCATACTGTCCAAAGTAATTTACAGATTCAATGCTATACCCATCAGGCTACCAATGACCTTCTTCACAGAACTGGAAAAAAAACACCTTAAACTTCATATGGAACCAAAAGAGAGCCCGCATGGCCAAGTCAATTCTAAGCAAAAAGAACAAAGTGGAAGGCATCACACTACAGGACTTCAAACTATACTACAAGGCTACAGTAATCAAAGCAGCATGATACTGGTACCAAAACAAAGATATAGACCAATGGAACAGAACAGAGGACTCGGAGGCAACACAGCATATCTACAACCATCCGATCTTTGACAAACCTGACAAAACAAGCAATGGGGAAAAGATTCCCTGTTTAACAAACGGTGTTGGGAAAACAAGCTAGCCATCTGCAGAAAGCAGAAACTGGACCCCTTCCTGACACCTTACACTAAAATTAACTCCAGATGGATTAAATCCTTAAACACAAGAGCTAACACCATAAAAACCATAGAAGAAAATCTAGGCAATACCATTCAGGACATAGGCGTAGGCAAGGACTTCATGACCAAAACACCAAAAGCATTGGCAACAAAAGCCAAAATAGACAAGTGGGACCTAGTCAAACTCCAGAGCTTCTGCACAGCAAAAAAAACAGTCATTAGAGTGAATCAGCAACCAACAGAATGGGAAAAAATTTTTGCAGTCTACCCATCTGACAAAGGGCTGACATCCAGAATTTACAAAGAACTAAAACAGATTTACAAGATAAAAACAAACAAGCCCATTCAAAAGTGGGTGAAGGATATGAAGAGACACTTTACAAAGGAAGATGTACATGAGGCCAACAAACATATGAAAAAATGCTCATCATAATTGGTCATTAGAGAAATGCAAATCAAAACTACATTGAGTTACCATCTCACGCCAGTTAGAATGGCAATCGTTAAAAAATCTGGAGACAACAGATGCTGGACAGGATATGGAGAAATAGGAACACTTTTACACTGTTGGTGGGAGTGTAAATTAGTTCAACCATTGTGGAAGACAGTGTGGCGATTCCTCAAGGACCTAGAAATAGAAATTCCATTTGACCCAGCAATCCCATTACTGGGTATATATCCAAAGGATTATAAATCGTTCTACTATAAGGACACATGCACATGAATATTCATTGCAGCACTGTTCACAATAGCAAAGACCTGGAACCAACCCAAATGCCCATCAATGATAGACTGGACAGAGAAAATGTGGCCCATATACACCATGGAATATCATGCAGCCATCAAAAATGATGAGTTCATGTCCTTTGTAGGGACATGGATGAACCTGGAAACCATCATTCTCAGCAAATTGACACAGGAACAGAAAATCAAACACCGCATGTTCTCACTTATAGACGGGTGTTGAACAATGAGAACACATGGACAGGGGAGGGGAGCATCACACACTGGGGTCTGTTGGCGGGAAATAGGGGAGGGACAGTGGGGGTGGGGAGTTGGGAAGAGATAGCAAGGGGAGAAATGCCAGATGTAGTTGACGGGGAGGATGGCAGCAAATCACGCTGCCATGTGTGTACCTATGCAACAATCTTGCATGTTCTTCACATGTACCCCAAAACCTAAAATGCAATTAAAGAAAAAAAAGAAAGATATTTTAAATAACATTGCTGAGATAGCAACTGATACCAGGGTACACAAAAATGCCATTAAGATACCTACTATAAGTGGAATTTTCAGGGATTAGCTGACAAATGGCTTTCTGGTCCACCTTTCACTTACATTAGTGAAATGGTTCTGTTAAAGTACCCTTTCTTCATTGCCCTGGTCATAGAGGACATAATTGAAATGATATACATAGCAACTTACAGAAACTGCATTGGTTTGCTGAAATGTAGAACAAGATCAATTACGGTAGGGAAGACCAAGCAAAAGTTCCTGTATAGGAAGCGCTTTTCAAAGAAACAGAATCAATAGGATACATACACACACACACACACACACACACACGCAGAAACACACAGTGAAAGATAGAAAGAGACAGAGGGATAGAGACAGAGAGTGAGAAAGAGAGACAGAGAGATAGACAAAGAAAACTTATTGTGAGAATTGGTTCACACAATTATGGAAGACAAGAAGTCCCACGATATATGCCGTTTGCGAGCTGGAGAGTCAGGAAAGCCAGTGGTGTAATTCAATGAGTCTAGACTGAGAATCAGAAGGGTCAGTAGTGTAAGTCCTAACATCCAAAGGCTCACAAACCTAAAGCTCCTCAGGGGAAGAGAGATGGATATTGCTGTTACAGAAGAGAAAGCAAATTTGGCTTTCCTCTGACATTTTGTTCTATTCTGGCCTTCAAAGATTGCATAATGCCTGCCCACACTGATAAGGGCAGATCATCTTTACTCAGTTTACTGACTCAAATGCCAAGTCCCTCCAAAATCAGTCTCACAGGTTTCTGGATATCCTGTAAGCCAGTCAAGGAAAACTTATATATAAAATAATGAAACATAAAATAGAACAGGAAATGGTAAAATAAAACATAAATGGTTAACATAAAATTAACCATCACATTCTCTAATAAAAGCTGTCTACCCAGTAATGAAAATAGAAAATCAGCAACAAATAAGACGGCACTGATAATAACATTCTCAAAGATAAAAAGGATGCAGGAGTTGAAGTCCCTATCATACCCCATTTATTTTACTGGAATGAACCATGCAAAAATTTGAATCTGGAAGATGATGGGGGAATCATGTAAATCTAAGCAACTGGTAATTCCAAATACATCTGTTGTATATTTCGTTTATGTAGTATCTTTATTTTAAAGTTCAATGCAGCTTCTACTCTTGATTTTGTATCTATGATCTGACGAATATCACTTTCTATCCACTTCATGAAAACAGATAAAAGGTATTTTCATTCACCAGGGATAGGCCACAGAACACATTTGCTGTCTTGCCCAGGGCTCTGATTGTACTTCCTTATAATATGACCCGAAGTAACCTTAATAGTCTTAAAATTACAAAGAGCAAAGTATTGATCATTATATTGATGATATCAGATTTATCTGCCCTAGTAAGCATGACATGTCATTTTCTGATACTCTTGTACAGGAATGTGAACAATAAAACAGAATCTGAAATATAAAACCTACAGTCTCAAGGGCCTTTCACTGTTAAATATTTTAGGTTTGTAATTGCCTTCAGTAATTCAGGATATCTTCTATGGTAGAGGATGAGATGGCAAATTATTGCATTTTGTACCACCTGACATATAAATGCATCACAGTGTTTGTTATGGTTTTCTGGATTTGGGGCACTATATAAACACCACATTTGGGACTACTGCATCAACCCATTTATCCAATTTTTAATGCCTTTCAGCACAAGCAAGGGCTTTTGTTCTTGTCAACTAGCAGAATTGAGAGAGCTTATCATAAATGAGGAGGTTAAATAGAATCTCTGGCAAGTCCCCATAAGAAAGTTTTAATTGACATATGTATATGTAATAAAAAAAAAATAGAAAAGGGTAAACGTGTCTCAACATTTCTTACTCTATATAAAAATAAGTGTCTACAGGACAATTTAAAAATTATGATCTGCATTTATTTTATTTCGATGATCTTTGCTGAAAATTTTCGATTGATTTTATAGGGAATTACATATTTTCATAATCTGAAATAACTTAAAATGATTTAAGAACTGGAAGAAAACTTGGATATTACTGTGTTGTAGCATATAATAAGGCCTAAGTCAAATCATAATAACTAACATTTCTTGATCATTTACTATTTGTTGGGAACTTTGCTATAATTAATTATCACATCAACCCATGACCCAGGTCATAATTTAATCTTGTTTATTTTTTGCAATAAATCTGTGGCATAGGTGCTATTAACATTGTCAATGAGCAGCTTTTAACAGGGGTGATTTTCCCATCAAGGTAAACCTGGACATTTTTGGTTGTCACCATAATGTGGTAGGGGAAAGTGGCATCCAATGGATAAAGACCCAAAATGCTGGTATACGAAGAACTGGGACAGTTTCACAAAGCAAAGACAACGTCAGGCCGAAATGTCAATGTATCAAGGCTGAGGAAGATTATTATAGAAGAAGACACTGAACCTTTGAGATTTTATCTTTGCCAAAGACTATTAAGCAAACAATGACAACCTAATAGTTTGTGGGGAAAACTTTGAGGTTAAACAATAATAATTATTATCATCTAAACACTAATTTTAAAATGAGTCATTAAAAATACCTTAAATATCTAAAGTAATGTTTATCCTATTTTTCTGACCCCCTTTATTTGCTTTATGATATTTTGGTCCAGTTATATATTCTTTTCATTTAAACTTAAATAATTAGTTTTCTCAATCTTTTCCAAATCTGATTCCATGAAAGCCTTCTCATATTGGAATTAGCAAATATTTGAAGACTCTTTACATATTTGATTTGAGCACTGCTTAAGCATATATTTTATGTTATCATACTTCACTCTTTCTAATCTGAAAGTATGTGATATTTTAAAATAAAGTAGGCGTTTTTTAATATTTTTACCTATGTGCTCTTGTGATATTGTGCTGGCCTAAAGCCAGAACCTGAGCAACGCCATCTTTACAAAATGCAAAACTGTTTTTTTCAATAAGTTGCAATGGCTGCCCCATTCTCCTCACAATAACTGCTGGCCCTTGGAATGTCCGGAGACCCCCACACTCCTCTCCACCCAGGAGGTGAATTACAAAATCCCCTGGCCCTTGGAATGTCTGAAACCTTTTCATCCCCATCCCCGCTCCTCACCCCCACTCCCAAGGTGGTTTTTCGAATATAAAAATTCTTGGCACCCTCCTTTCGAGGCCACAGGTTGGAGAGACGTGAGTCCTCTGTGGTCGCCGGCATAATAAATGACCCTGCTATCTGGCATACTTTTGTCTTGCTGCTAACTTTCTATGCTCGGTCCAGCACAACATTTGGAGGTCCCCAGTGAGATATTCTCTTTTTGTTATCACCAGACAAAAGCCATCTCAGAGTCTCGCCCGGCAGCCGCTCCCACCTCGGGGCATCTGGGGAGGCGCCCCCTGTTCTTTCCCAGGGCCCCGGAGTGCCACCGTGGAGGATAAGTGACCTCTCGGCTGACATTCACCCGAAATTCCTCAGGGTCCTAAAAACCTCTGGAGGTAAGTCTGGTCTGGGAACTAGTTCAAAGGAAGGGCCAGAGTCGGGGGACTGACGAGTCATTGAAACTCTGACCTGGCAAGCCTCACCGAAACATCGCTTGAGGCTTCTGGTAGCTGGTGCAGTGGGTAACAGCGTTCACCTTCTGGTGGCTGTTATAGTGGGTGGCAGCCTTCTGGTAGCTAGGTCAGTGGGTATCAACATACACCTTCTGGTAGCTGGCATAGTGGGTGGCAGCGTTCGGTTGTTTTCCGTAACCTCTGTGTGAGTGAGAGAGTGAGTGTGTATATATGTAGTCCCATGGCTGAAGGGCTATGAGGCTTGTGTGGGCCTTCACCTGCGGTTCCACTGGAGCATCATAGGGCATAACGGTGATTCACCTCAGAGCTGTCCTACTTGGACTTCCATCCTGAGGTGACCAGGCCCAGGGATTATATGGGTACACCTTAGCCAAGACGCCCCTGAAAATTCCTCCAGGAAACAGGCCAGACAGGCAGCCCTGGCCAGTAGAACCTCTGACCCTTCTTGTGACTCTGCCGGCCCCAACCCTGCCTCCTACCCGAACGTACTCACCTGAGGAAGAAAACTTTGCTAAAGAACACAGGGGACGACAAGATTCCACAGGATGGTGGATTCTACCGGACACAAGGATTGTGCTCCCCGAGGCTCTAGGACGGACTCTAGTTAAGCACACACACCAGGCCACTCACTTAGGGCAAACAAAATTAACCAAGCTGCTGAGGGTTAGATACTACATTCCACACTTATATAAGATTGTTAGAAAAACTACTACTTGTTGTAATGTATGTGCCAGGGTAAATCCAGGAGGCAATAGGCCTAGTCAGGCAGGGATAGACTTAAAGGTATTAGCCCAGGGGAACACTGGGGGTTAGATTTTACTGAAATAAAACCCCCAGAGTGCGGCTATAAGTACGTCCTTGTGCTTGTAAACACTTTCTCTTCATGGGTCGAGGCTTTTCCTACTAGGTCAGAAACTGCACTGGTAGTAGAGAAAAAATTGTTACAGGACCTGGTTCCTCGGTTCGGCTTGCCCCTGACACTGGGATCAGATAATGGCCCTGCATTTACAGCACAGGTTTCCTGGAAACTACACTGTGCCTATCACCCCCAGAGTTCAGGGCAGGTTGAAAAGATGAACCGGACCATAAAGAAAACTTTAACAAAATTCATTCTAGAGACCGGTGAAAACTGGGTCAGCCTGCTTCCTTTTGTTCTCCTCTGTACCCCATGTACTCCCTATAAAAAAAGCTTTACTCCTTTTGAAATTATGTTTGGAAGGCCCCCTCCCTTACTCCCCAGACTTGTGGACACCATACATGCTGGAGTCCATAACCATACACTCCTTAAGTCCTTGCAGGGACTCCAGTCTGTTCAGTCCCAGGTGCACTCACTCATCAGGGGAACTCAACCTACCCCAGTGAATTTCACTGGCCAGCTGGTACACCCCTTCCAGCCAGGGGACAAAGTCCTGTTGAAGAGATTCACTGCCTCCAGCCTAACTCCTCTCTGGAAAGGACCCTACACTGTAATCTTGGTCACCCCCACGGCAATCAAGGCGGATGGACTGACCGCCTGGATTCACCACTCACATGTCAAGACTGCCCCCGCCGGATGCAGGATGGGAAGCGGTTCCATCCTCAACGGACCCCCTAAAGCTGACCATTGCGCCATTCTCGGTCATCATCCTAATCTCCCTGATTCCTGCAACCACCCTCTGAAAGGGTCCCTCCTTGGCACCCACCTACTATCGATGGGTCATCACCAAGGGCTCCACTGGAGCATCTGTTAGTTCCTTAACCAGAAAGGGATCCACTCTAGTCAACCTAACCCTGGAGTACACTCCAGAGACACCCATTACCTTCTCCCTGGACCTCTGTGCCCTCCTGGTCCCCCACTTACATTTCAGGACAAGTGGAGGTATAGTTGGGTGCGGCAGTTTAGGGGCAGAGCGTCAACTCCAGACCATGGGGTTATATCTGTGCCCAGGATCCACCCCACCAAAAAGATGAAACTGTGGAGATTTAAATGAAGTCTTTTTCCCCCATTGGGGTTGGGAAACTATCTCCACTATAACAGGATATACTGCAAACAGAGACTCTTTCATTTCTTTCACCCGAGACCCTCCCCAAACACCTGGCTAACATTCCTCCTCACTGGATTAGCAGGACCCTTGGTGCTAATGGTCCTAGGGTTAACATTTGGACCATGTCTTTTAAACATGCTCCTCAAGTTTATCCAGGAAGGAATAGACTCGGTCAAATTGATGGTTCTGAGATCCAAATATGGGCCCTTGTGTCAAAAAGAGAAAACCTGTTAAAGATTTAATACATGTTAAAAGAATGGGGGGGGCTCAAGCCTGTAATCCCAGCACTTTGGGAGGCCGAGGCAGGTGGATCACGAGGTCAAGAGATCGTGACCATCCTGGTCAACATGGTGAAACCCCGTCTCTACTAAAACTACAAAAAATTAGCTGGGCATGGTGGCGCGTGCCTGTAGTCCCAGCTACTCAGGAGGCTGAGGCAGGAGAATTGCCTGAACCCAGGAGGCGGAGGTTGCGGTGAGCCGAGATCGCGCCATTGCACTCCAGCCTGGGTAACAAGAGCAAAACTTCGTCTCAAAAAAAAAAAAAAGAACAGGGGGGAATGTGATATTGTGCTAGCCTAAAGCCAGAACCTGAGTAACGCCATCTTTACAAAATGCAAAACTGTTTTTTAAATAAGTTGCAATGGCTGCCCCATTCTCCTCACAATAACTGCTGGCCCTTGGAATGTCCGGAGACCCCCACACTCCTCTCCTCCCAGGAGGTGAATTACAAAATATCCTGGCCCTTGGAATGTCTGAAACCTTTTCATCCCCATCCCCGCTCCTCACCCCGACTCCCAAGGTGGTTTTTCGAATATAAAAATTCTTGGCACCTTCCTTTCGGGGCCACAGGTTGGAGAGACGTGAGTCTTCTGTGGTCGCCAGCATAATAAATGACCCGGCTATCTGGCATACTTTTGTCTTGCTGCTAACTTTCTACGCTCGGTCCAGTACAACACTATATTATTGATTTTTATGTTGATCTATCTTCTCTAATACTACTGTCTTGATTTTTAATATCCTAACATATATGTCATATCATAACAATTTTTGTTCCAGGATTATTACTTCTCCTATAGTAAAGAAATACTGTATTAAGGGTATGAACTATATGTCAAATCTTATGTGTATTTTAACTTTGTTTAACATTTGAAGATATTTCTATATTTATTTTTCCTTAATGACTCTTCATTATTGAGAGTAAATGTCAGTATCCAGGTACTCAATGAATATCAATTGTTGGAGACTGCTATTGAGCTCACAGGATTTAGTTCATAAGAAACTTTTGTCCAGAGATTCAAAGACTGAGGGAAGGGTACAATTGCTCTCTACTGTAATACAAAGTAAAATATTGGGTGTATCATGAAATCATTCTGCCAGACTTATCCAATATTCCTATAGAATGTTGGGACTTTATAAAGAAATATTTAAATTGACATAACTTCAGGTGAAATATCTAGTACTATAATAAGTTTATAATGTAATGGAAGTAAATCATTAACATTAAAATGTTATAAGTTAGATTACATTCAGGGTGCTACCAGAGAAAATTATTCTAATGTACTAGATAGAGATGGATAGGATTGCAGTACAGTCATCCCTCAGTATCTGTGGGAATCAGCTCTAGAAGCTCCCAAAGATAACAAAACCCACCGATGCTCAAATTTCTAGTATAAAATAACGTAATATTTACATATAACCTATGCACATACCTTTGTGCACTTTAACTCATCCCTAGACTATTTATAATACCCAGTAAAATGAAAATATTATGTAAATATTTTTATCCTGTATTGTTTAAGTAATAACAGCAAGGGAAAAATGTCTGTACATTCTATGTATGAACACAATTTTTTCTAAATAATATTATCTGTGGTTGGCTAAATGCATGAATGTGAAACCCTCAGATATGAAGGGGATTTGAGACTGATAAAGTTTTATTGTTTATTTTAAACTTAAAATATAACCATTACTTCATATTTGAAGTATATTAATAATAAATGTTTATTGGAGAATATAATAAAGACAAGTAGTTATTTATATATCTATATATAGAAATTTATTTCTATATCTATATCAATATTTTGTATTTATTTTGTATTATAACTAATTTGTATATCTACATATTTATTTATATTTATATATATATCAAATATATATGCATATATATCAATATTTTTCCAAACATACTTGTATTATTTTGTTTTTAAAAATTGGAGAGCATACAGAATAATTTAATTCTGATTTATTCATTTATAATTCTATGAGAAAGATGCTTTCATTCACTCAACATTTTTTGAAATATATTTTAATGGTTACATAATATTTGATACAATTCTGTCATATTAATTTACTTTATATTTAGCCTTTTCTTCATTATTAGGCATTTACATTATTATCAATTATTTTTTCTAAAATTTTATAAATATATTCACTCAGAAGTATTTCATTGATGTAGATTGGAATTACTGAGCAAATATCTTCAAATTGTCTAATTTATTAAATATTTTCCCACCATGAGATTTTAACAAGTATTTGTCTTTGAGTTATTTGATTTTTACTTGATTACAGTTAACTGTTGTGTTGATCTGGAAATTATTTTTATATTAAATGTAAGTTCACATTATAACTTGACATATTTCAAATATATAATTCATTTTTAAAGTAGTATTTATAATTCTTCATTCACTGATCCAAATCAGACTTAAAGAAGTTTAATAGCAGTATACTGTATTATCATGATTTTTTACTAATGCAATTTTAAAAATCAGATCTTAGTTTCCTATAAGGGCACTTATTTTTTGTTACCTCTTTTCCTCTCTTATTTTTCATTCCTTTCTTTCTAAATTTCAAGTATTATTTTTGATTCCATGGTACATGTGCAGGTTTGTTACAAAGATATATCATGTGATGCTCAGGTTTGGAGTGTGATTGATCCCACAACCCAGGAAGTCAGCATCCTACCAAATAAGTAGTTTTTCAGTTGCTGCTCTTATATTCCTTGGCCTCAATTATCTCCATCTTTATAACCATGTATACCCAATGTTTAGCTCCCATTTATATGTGAGAACATATGGTATTTGGTTTTCTGTTTCTGCTTTAGTTCACTAAGGATAATGGCCTATGGCTGCATCCATGCTGCCACAAAAAAATAGTCTTGTTCTTCTTTATGACTGTGTAGTATAACATGTTGCATATGTACCACATTTTCTTTATCCAATCCACTGTTGGTGGGCACTTGGTTTGGCTCCATGTCTTTGCTATTGTGACTAGTGTTGCAATGAATGTATGAGTGCATGTATTTTTTGGTGGAGCAATCTATTTTCCTTTGGGTATATATCCAGTAATGGGATTGTTGGGTCACGTTGTACTTCAACTGTTAGTTTTTAAAGAAATCTGCAAATTGCTTTCCACAGTGACTGAACTAATTCACATTCCCCCTAACAGTGTACAAGAATTCCCTTTTTTCCACAGACCTACAGCAGCTGTTATTTTTTGACTTTTTAACCAAAAGCCATTCTGATTGATATGAGGTTGTATCTCATTATGGTTTTGATTTGCATTTCTCTGATGATTAGTAATGATTAGTATATTTTCATATGTTTGTTGGCTATTTATATGCCTTCTTTTTAGTAATGTCTGTTCATATTCTTTGATAATTTTTAAATGGGTTTTTTTTTTTTTGCTTGTTGATATAAGTTTCTTATAAATTGTGGATATTACTACTTTGTTGGATACATAGTTTCTGAATATTTCTCCCACTCTGTAGGTTGTCTGCTGTATTGGTCTGTTCTCACACTGTTAATAAGTACATACCTGAACCTGGGCAATTTATAAAAGAAAGACGTTTAATTGACTCACAGTTCCACATGGCTGGGGAGGCCTCACAATCATGGCAGAAAGCAAAAAAGTAAAGGCATATCTTTCATGGTGGCAGGGAAGAGAGCCCGTGCAGGGGAACTGCCCATTATAAAACCACCAGATTTCCTGAGACTTACTCATTATCACAAGAACAGCATGGGAAAAACCCACTCCCATGATTCAATTACCTCCCACATGATTCCTCCCAGGATACATGGGCATTATGGGAGTTTACAATTCAAGAAGAGATTTGGATGGGGACCCAGCCAAACCATGTCATTCTGCCCCCTGGCCCCTCCCAAATCTCATGTCCTCACATTTTGAAACACAAACATGCCCTTTCAAAAGTCCACCAAAGTCTTAACTCATTTCAGCATTCACTCAAAAGTCTGCAGTCCAAAGTCTAATCTGAGACAAGGCAAGTTTCTTCTGCCTATGAGCCTGTAAAACTAAAAGGAAGTTACTTACTTCATAGATACAATGGGGGTACAGGCATTAGATAAATACACCTATTCCAAATGCAAGAAATTGGCCAAAACAAAGGCCTCATGCAAGTCTGAAATCCAGCAGGGCAGTCAATTGTTCAAGCTCCAAAATGATCTTCTTTGACTCCATGTCTCACATCCAGATCACTCTGATGCAAGAGGTTGGCTCCCATGACCTTGGGCAACTCTGCCACTGTGGCTTTGCAGGATACAGATCCCCTCCTGGGTTGAGTTTCTGCAGCTTTTCCAGGACATAGTGCAAGCTATCAGTAGATCTACCATCCTGGGATCTGAGGACAGTGGCCCTCTTCCCACAGCTCCACTAAGCAGTACCCCAGTGGGGACTGTGTGGGGGCTCCAACCCCACATTTCCCTTCTGCACTGCCCTAGAAGAGCTTCTCTCTGAGGGCCCCACTCCACAACAGACTTCTGCCTAGCCATCTGGGCATTTTCATAACTCATCTAAAATCTATGTGGAGTTTCACAAACCTCCATTCTTGTCTTCTATGCACCCACAGTATCAACATCACATGGAAGCTGCCACAACTTGGGGCTTGCACCCTCTGAAGCCATGGATGGAGCAACGGGGATGCAGGGCACTATGTCACAAGGCTGCACACAGCAGGGGGGGCCTGAACCCAGCCCAGGTAACCATTTTTCCCTCCTAGGCCTTGGGCCTATGATGGGAGGGCTAATGCAAAGGTCTCTGACATGCTTCGAATATGGTTTTTTGTTGTCTTGGTGATTAAAATTTGACTCCTCATTACTTATGCAAATTTCCGCAGTCGGTTTGAGTTTCTCCCCAGAAAATGGGGTTTTCTTTTCTATCACATGGTTAGGCTAGAATTTTCCAAACTTTTATGCCCTGCTTACTCTTGAATGCTTTGCTGCTTAGAATTTTTTTTCACCAGATACCCTAATTCATCTCTCTAAAGTTCAAAGTTCCACAAACCTCTAGGGCAGTGGCACAATGCTACCAGTTTCTTTGCATAGCAAGAATCAACTTCACTCCAGTTCCCAACAAGTTTCTCATCTTCATCTGAGACTAACTCAACTTGGACTTTATCATCTATATCACTATCAGCATTTTGGTCAAAGTCATTCAACAAATCTCTAGGAAGTTCTAAACTTTCCCACATTTCCCTATCTTCTTCTGAGTCATCTAAACTGTTCAAACCTCTGCCTGTTACCCATTTCCAAAGTCACTTGTACATTTTCAGGTATCATCATCAGAGCACCTTACTCTACCAGTAATGATTTACTGTATTAGTCTGTTTTCATGCTACTAGTAAAGACATACCTGAGTCTGGGTAATTTATAAAGAAAAGAGGTTTAATTGACTCACAGTTCCACATGGCTGGGGAGGCTTCACAATCATGGCAGACATGAAAGGAGAATCAAAGGCATGTCTTACATGGCAGCAGGCAAGCAAGCATGTGCAGGGGAACTGATCTTTATAAAACAACCAGATCTCATGAGACTTATTCACTATCATGAGAACAGCATAGAAAAAACTCACCCCCATGATTCTATTATCTCCCACCAATTTCCTCCCCAACACATGGGGATTATAGGAGCTACAATTCAAGATGAAATTTGGGTGGTGACATAGCCAAACCATATTATCTATTTACTCATCAATAGTTTCTCTTGCTTTGCACAGGTTCTTTAGTTTAACTAGGTCCCACTCATCAATGTTTTGTTTTATTACAATTGATTTGAGGTCTTAACCACAAATTCTCTGACAAGGCTGACCTTGAGAAGAATATTTTCTAGGTTTTCTTCTACAATTTTATAGTTAGAAGTCTTACATGTAAATGTTGAACCCATCTTGAGTTAATTTTTTATGTAATAAAAGGTAGGGATCCAGTTTCATTCTTCTGTATATGGGTATCCAGTTAACCAAGCAACATTTATTTAATAGGAAGTCTTTTCCCATTGGTTTTTTCTGTCAACTTTGTTAAGGATCAGATGGTTGTAGGTGTGTGGCTGTATTTCTAGGTTCTGTATTGTGTTCTTTGGTCTATGATTTTATATTGTCATTAACCATGCTGTTTTAGTTATCATAGCATTGTGGTATAGTTTGAAATCAGATAATGTAATGCCTCTGTCTTTGTTCTTTCTGCTTAGGATTGCTTTGACTATTCAGGCTCTTTTTTCCTTCCAAGTGACTGTTAGCAAACTTCATTCTAATTCTGTGAAAAATGACATTGGTAGTTTGATAGGAATAGTGTTGAATCTGTAGATTGCTTTGGGCAGTATGGCCATTTTAACAATATTAATTCTTTCAATTTATGAGCATGGAATATTATTCTATTTGTGTCAGCTCTGATTTGGTTCAACAGTATTTTCTAGTTCTCCTTGTAGAGAACTTTCACCTCCTTGATGAGACGTATCCCTAGGTATTTTCTTATGTGTGGTTGTTATGAATGGGATTGTATTCTTGATTTTGCCCTCAGCTTGAACATTATTGGGGTATAGAAATGCTACTAAGTTTTGTACATTGATTATACATCCTAAGAATTTATTGGAGTCATCTGTCAGTTCAGGGAGAACTTTGGCAGACTCTTTAGAGTTTTCTAAATAGAATAATATATTCAGCAAAGGAAGACAGTTTGACTTTTTTTTTTTTTTTTTTTTTTTTTTTTTTGGTTGTTTTTTTTTTTTTTTTTTCTTGCCTGATTGCTCTGGCCAGGACTTCCAGTACTATGTTGAATAGGATGGTGAGAGTCCTATGTTTTGTTTCCATTGTCAAGGGAAATGTTTCCAGATTTGCCCAGTCATCATAATGTTGGCTGTGGGATTTTCATAGATAGCTCTCATTATGTTGAAGTATGGTTTCATTTTTTTGCACCTTTTATTTTAAATTCAAGGGTTTAAATACAGGCTTGTTACATAAGTAAACTTTTGTCATGGGTTTTTGTTGTACAGATTATTTTATTACCCAGCTATTAAGCTTAGAAACCGCTAGTCATTTTTCCTGATCCTTTCCTACCAGGCTTCAACCTACAAAAGGTCCCAGTGTGTGTTGTTCCATTCTGTATGTCCATGTGTTCTCATCATTTAGCCACCATTTATAAGTGAGAACATGCAGTATTTAGTGTTCTGTTCCTGTGTTAGTTTGCTAACGATAATGACCACCAGGTCCCTCTGTGTCCCTGCAAAGGACATGATCTCATTCTTTTTTAAGCATAGTATTTAATGGTATATATGTACCATATTTTCTTCATCCATCTATCATTGATGGGCATTTGTGTTGATTGCATGTCTTTGTAATTGTGAATAGTGCTGAAATGAATATATGCATGCATGTATCTTTATAATAGAATGATTTATATTCCTTTGGGTACATACCCAGAAATGGGATTGATAGGTTGAATGGTATCTCTGTCTTTAGTCTTCGAGGAATCTCCACTGTATCCTACAATGCCTGAATTAATTTACACTCCCACCAACAGTGTGTAAGCGTTCTTTTTTCTCCACAACCTCACCATCATCTGTTGTTTTTTGACATTTTAATAACAGCCATTCTGACTGGTGTTAGATGGTAACTCATTCTAGTTTTGATTTGCATTTCTCTAATGATCAGTGATGTTGAAATTCTTTTTGTGATTGTTGGCTGCATGTATGTCTTCTTTAGAAAAGTATCTGTTCATGTCCATGGACCACTTTTTAATGGGGTTGCTTGTGGGTTTTTTTTCCTGTAAATTTGTCTACGTTTCTTACTGATAAGGAGTATTAGACTTTTGTTGATGCATAGTTTGCAAATATTTTCTCACATACTGTAGGTTGTTTGTTTACTCTGTTGATAGTTTCTTTTGCTGTGCATAAGCACCTTAATTTAACCCCATTTGTCAATTTCTGCCTTTTTGCAGTTGCTTTTGACATTTTCATCATGAAATATTTGCCCATGCCTATGTCCTGAATGGAACTGCACAGGTTGTGTTCCAGGGTTTCTATAATTTGGAGTTTTACCTTTAAGTCTTTAATCCATCTTGAGTAGATTTTTTATAAGAAGTCCAGTTTCCAACTTCTGCAGATGGCTAGCCAGTTAACCCAGAACCATTTATTGGATAGAGAATCCTTTCCTTATTGCTTGTTTTTGCCAGGTTTGGCAAACAGCATATATTTGTAGATATGTGGTCTTATTTCTGGACTCTCTAGTCTGTTCCAATAGTCTATGTATCTGTTTTTGTACCAGTATCATGCTGTTTTGGTTACTATAGCCTTGTAGTATAGTTTGAAGTCAGGTAGCCTGATGCTTCCAGCTTTGTTCTTTTTGCTTAGGATTGCCTTGGCTATTCAGGCATCTTTTGGGTTCCATATTAATTTTAAAATAGTTTTTTCTAGTTATATAAAAAATGTAAATTGTAATTTATAAAATAGCATTGAATCTATTAATTGCTTTGGGCAGTGTGGACATTTTAACAACATTAATTCTTCCTATTCATACACATGGAATGTTTTTCCATTTGTTTGTGTCATCTCTGATTTGTTTGAGTAGTAATTTGTAGTTCTGTTTCTTTCATACCTAGTATTTTGAGAATTTGTATCAAGAGATGTTAGGTTTAGCTGAAAAAATTTTGTGCATCTATTGAGATAATCATTTGGTTTTTGTTTTTATTTTTTTAGGTGGTGAATCACCTGTATTGATTTGTGCATGTAGAACCAACCCTGCATCCTAGGAATAAAATCTGCTTGATCATGGTGGATTAACTTTTTGACATTCAGCTGGATTTGGTTCGCTAATATTTTGCTGAGGATTTTTCATGTATATTCATCCATGATATACCATCAGCTAGATTACCAAAGAAAAAAGAGAGAAGATTCAAATAAGATTCACAATCAGAAATGACAAATATGAAATTATAACTGATGCCACAGAAACAGATATGCTCCTCAGTGACTGTTATGAACATTTCTTTGGATACAAACTAGAAAATTTAGAGGAAATGGATAAAGTCCTGAACACATACAGACTTCCCAAATTGGACTAAAAGAAAATGAAGTTCTGAACAGACCAATAATGAGTTCCAAAACTGAATCACTAATAAAAAGTCTACTAATCTAAACAAAAAAAAGCCCTCAACCAGAAGCATTTATGGCTGAATTCTACAAAATGTACAGAGCTGATACCAAGCCTACCGAAACTATTCCAAAAAATCAAGAAGGGAATCCTCCCTATCTCATCCTGTAAAGCCAGCATTATCATGATACCAAAACCTGGCAGAAACACAATGAGAAATAAAAAACCCACTCTTATTACTTCTAGTCTTCAAAAATTTCTGAACAATTCTTACACAGTTCTATATCAGAATGCTTATGAGTATCATTAACAAGTTCTTTCATAAATAGAAGTTGGGTTTTAATTGAGTTTGCATTACAAATCTATACTTTAAATGAGAAAACTTTGTATCTTTACAATTTTATTTTCCCCACACAGAAATATTCAATAAATTATTTATTAATGTACCACATAAAGTTTTATATGATTCTTCATATAAAGCTTTACTTCATTACAATTTATCACTGAACTACATGATCTTAAATTTATCATGTGCTAGGACTTGATCTTAAACACACACATACACACCCACATCGACATCAACATCAACACACACACACACACACACACACACACACACACACACACACACATTTAATCATCACTACAATACCTTGATACCTATTGAAAACACCAGAAACATAGGGAGAGACATTGAGAGGTTTTTAAAAGCACTGAGAACATTAAGCTAGGGTGTGATAGAGCAACTATGTTATTTTTTAATAAAAGTATACACTAGGGCCAGGCACAGTGGCTCACACCTGTAATCTCAACATTCTGGGAGGCCAAGGCGGGCAGATCACCTAAGGTTGGGAGTTCGAGACCAGCCTGACCAACATGGAGAAACCCCGTCTCTACTAAAAATACAAAAAATTAGCTTGGCGTGGTAGCACATGCCTGTAATCACAGCTACTCAGAAAGTTGAGGCAGGAGAATCACTTGAACCCAGGAGGCAGAGGTTGTGGTGAGCCAAGATCACTCCATTGCACTCCAGCGTGGGCTAAAAGAGTGAAACTTCATCTCAAAAAAAAAAAAGTATACACTATATAAATATATAACATGTGTATTTATATATAATCCATGAATATATAGTTAGTTAAAATGTATATATGAATATATTTCAATGCTCCAGCTATTTGTGAGTAAACATAGACAGACATATTTTATACAAACAAGGACACATATACTCACATACAAATATGCTTTCATTTGGTTATTATTGGTGTATGTAAAAACTGTTATTTATTTGTTCTCTTTTATACTACTGCTATAGGTTGAATTGTGTTCCCAAAAAGATATGTTGATGTCCTGATCCTCAGGACCTGTGAATGTGAGCTTATTTGAAAATAGGGTTTTTGTGGATATAATCAAGATCAGTGTAGGTTGGGCTAAGCCCTAATCCAATACGACGGGTGCTTTTATAAGACAAAGCAGTGACACAGGGAGAAGAATGCCATGTGAAGACTCAGAGATACATAGATACGGAGGGAAGATGGCCATGTGAAGGTGGAAGCAGAGATTGGAACTATGTTGCCACAGCCAAGGAACCCTGGGCTTACCAGATACTACAAGAACCTGGATGCTACAAGAGGCAAAGAAGGATCTTTCTCTAGAGGCTTCAGAAGCAGCACAGCCCTATTCAAACATTTGTTTTGAATTTTTGGCTTCTAGACCCATAAACAATAAATTTTTGTTGTTTTAAGCGACTTAATTTGTTGTAATTTATTACACCAGCCCTAGGAAATCAATAAAACCACATAATCCTCATATCAGTTCTAATAATTTCCAATAGATTTTAGTCTATTTAGACAACTCCATTTTCTCTGAAACAATTGGAATTTATTCTCTAATTTTTAATATCTGTGTCTGAGTGAATTAACACATATTTCTACCACAAACTGAATTTTACAGTGATAATACATGTACTTCTCTTGGTCTTCACTATGAGTCTCCTACAGTGTTGCACAGGCAATTTGTTTTTAATTTTTTTAGAATCTCAAAATATGATTATATTACTAGATAACCCAAATTTTTAAGAGGTATTTTCAATTTGATCATGGCTTTTTTAGCATCTATTCAAATGATATTTTTTTCTCTTTTACATTACTTATTTTATCATATGAATATATTTTTATTAGTTCAATATTCTTATAATTCTAGGATAAACCTTTAAAAATAATTATGGAACAGTTTTATAATGTAGTAAACAATTTGATTTGATAAATTTCATCTTTTTAAATTATACCTTAAGTTCTGGGGTACATGTGCAGAACACGAAGGTTTGTTACATGCACGTACCATGGTGGTTTGCTGCTCTCATCAACCTGCCATCTACATTAGGTATTTTTCCTAATGCTATCCCTCCCCTAGCCCCGCATCCCTCAGCAGGCCCCAGTGTGTGATGTTCCCCTCCCTGTGTCCATGTGATTTCACTGTTCAACCCCTACTTATGAGTGAGAACATGCAGTGTTGGTTTTCTGTTCTTGTGATAGTTTGCTAAGAATGATGGTTTCCAGCTTCATCCATACCCTGCAAAGGACATGAACTCATCCTTTTTTATGGCTGAAAACTATATCCAAGAATTGCTTTTTAAAAAAGTGCATATGACTCTATAGAACTGTTTTAGATTTACAACAGAAAATTGAGGAAGTAGTAGAGAGTTCTTACATACCCTTAACTCATTTCTCCTACTATTAACATTTTAGCATACACTCTGCTAAAATGTTAATAGTAGAATGGATAAACCACTACTGACGAATTATTATTAAGCCATACTTCATTCAGGTTTCTTTAGTTTTGACCTAATTCTACGTCTTGTTCCAGGATTTTATCTAAGACACAAGATTGTGTTGTGTCATATCTCTTTAGCCTCATCTTAACTATGGCATATTTTCAGAATTTTTATGTTTTTGATGATCTTACTAGTTTTGAGTACTACTGGTCAGGATACTTGACTAAATGTAATTCAACTGGAATTTGTTGAGGGGGTGTCTGTGTGTGTTTAGATGGAAGTTGTGTGTTTTGAGAAGGAAGATCATAGTTTCTACACAGTAAATGTATCCTTTTGTTTCCATCTTTCCATCCTGTGCTTTTTGGAAGGAAGCACTTTGAACAATATGATTAACTGTTCATGACGTAAAATTTTACACATTTTGAGAAATGTACCACGTCATGTATCCAGAATTAGAGCTTCCAGCAGAATAATTTCATTGTACTATATTTCATCTGTGATTCACTTGTTCAAACTGCTCGTCCTCCCCCTTAACCACTCACTCACTTTTTTATCATCTCTACAATTTTGCATTTTGAAGAATGTCATATAACTGAAATTATGTGGCATGTAGGCTATTTCTCTTAGCAATATGCATTTCAGATTCATCTATGCCTCTCTGTTGATTGATAAATCATTTTCTTTTATCATTGAATAATATCCTCTCATCTTTTAAAGGTAAAGTTTGATTCATTGATTTCTTCTAGTTTTAACATATATGAGTAAAGCTACTATAAACTTCTGGGTGCTATTTTTGTGTAGGCATAAGTTTTTACATCATTTGGGCAAATTACTAGGAGCACAATTGCTAGATCACAGGTAAGACTATGCATTCTTTGTAATAAATTTCCAAAATAGTACATTTTGAATTCCCACCATCAATGAATGAAGATTCCTGTTGATTTGCATCCTTGCCAGCAAACTACATTAGATTTTTTATTTTTATTTTTGGATTTTAGTCCTTGTAATCAGAATGTAGTAATACTTCATTGTTAATTTAATTTGCAATTTCCGAATGACAAATAATGAGTATTTTTATATGCATATTTGCCACCTGTACATTCTATTCTCAAGGTGTCTGTTCAGATCATTTGCACTTTTGGAGGGTGAATTTCTTTTATTATTGCTGAATTTTAATAATATTTGTTGATTTGGATATAAAACCTTTATGAAATATGTTTTCTTCTAATCTATGGTTTCTCTTTTCATTCTCTTAATAGTGTCTTTTGCAGAGAACACATTTTAAATTTTAACTAAGTCCAACTTATGAATATTTTCTTTCATGCATCATGCTTTTGGTGTTGCAGCTAAAAACTCGTCACTTAACCCAGGTCACCTATATTTTTTTTGTTATCTTTGAGAAGTGTTATATTATTGCATTGTGTTTTCCATTTAGGTCTATCATCCATTTTTAGTTAATTTTAGTGAAAAATGTAAAGACTACATCTAGCTTCTTTTTGTTTGTTTGTTCCATGATGCCTGATTTTTCTAGCACCATTGGTTGAAAAAGGCTCTCTTTTTTCCCCACAATTTGTTTTGTTCCTTTAGTCAAAGAAAAGTTGACTATATTTGCGAGTGTCCCTTTTTTAAGCAATTATTTTATATTGATTTACCTATTCCTTTAACAATGTCATGATGCCTCTTTTACAGCTTTATCATAGTTTTAACAAAAGTTGCTTAGTTTGAGTTCTCCTACTTTGTTCTTTCATATTATCTTGGCTGTTCTATCTTTTTTCTTGCCATACAAACTTAAAGACTAGTTTGTCAATATAAGTTTCGCTCAAACTTTTCATAGAATTCTCTAGTAAAATTATCTCGTCCTGAGGGATTTTTTGGAAAATTTATTAATTATGGATTTATTAATTTATTAATAATGGGAAATTTAATTATTAATTTCTGTCATAGATATAGGCCAATTCTGGTTATATATTTTCCCTTCACACTTTTTGGTAATTTATGTCTTCAAAAAATGGCCCATTTCATGTAAATTATCAAATCTGTGGGCCTAGAGTTGTCCATAATATTACTTTCTTATGATTTGATTGTGCAACAGATCAGAAGTGATGCTCCTCTTTCATTTCTGATATTGTCAACCTGTGTCTTGCATTTTTTTCTTGATTATCCTAGCTAGAAGGTTGTCAATTTTACTGGCCCTCTCTAAGGACCAGCTTTCTGTATCATTAACTTTTCTTTTACATTTTTGTTTTCTTTATATATATATATATATATATATTTTTTTTTTTTTTTTCTAAGATTCTTTTTTTTTTTTTTTTTTTTTTTTTTTTTTTTTTTTTTTATTTTTTTTTTCTTTGGTTTCCAAATGTACAGATGTTCATTTTAGATATTTATTCATTTGTAATACACTTATGACTATTAAATTTCTTGTAATTACTGATTTTTCTGCATTTCACAAATTTTGATTTTACATTTTCATTTTTATTTAGTTCAATATACTTTGAAATGTTTCTTGAGATGTCTTACATCCATATGTCATTTAAAATTGTGTTGTGTAATCTCCAAACAGTTCAGTGTTTTTCAATTGTCTCTATTTTATAAACTTTTAGCTTAATCCTATTGTGGTCTAAGAATATCATTGGAGTGATTTGTATTCTTTAAAAAAATTTCACTCCCATTTATGTCCCAGAATGTGATTTATTTTGGTGAATGCTCTATCTAAGCAAGAGAAGAATATGTATTCTGACATTACTGAATAAACTATTATAAAAATGTCACGTAAATTAACAATTAATAGTTTTGATAACTATAGCCTTGTAAGTATAATTTGAAGTTGAGTAATGTGATGCCTCCAAATTTGTTATTTTTGCTTATTATTGCTTTGTCTATGCAGACTGTTTTTTTGGTCTCATATACTTTTTAGTATTGTTTCTTCTAGTTCTGTGAAGAATGATGATGATATTTTGATGGGAATATCATTGGATCTGTAGATTACTTTGGCAGTACAGTCATTTTCACAATACCAATTCTATCTGTAATGAGCATGGGATGTGTTTCCATTTCTTTGTGCCAACTATGATTTCTTTCAGCAGGATAAGTAATATATCGGTGTATACATACTACCTTGTTTTCATTGGTTGTTTGGTAGGCATTTAGGTTAGTTTCATATTTTTGCAATTGCAAACTGTCCTGCTATAAACATGTGTGTGAATGTGTCTTTTTCATATAATAGCTTCTTTTCCTTTGTGTAGATAACTAGTAGTGGAATTTCTAGATGGAAAAGTAGCTCTATTTTAGTTTTTTAAAGAATCTGCATACTGGTTTCCATAATGGTGGTACTAGCTTACATTTCCACCAGCAGTGTAAAAATGTATCTTTTTCACCACATCCATGCTAACATCTGTTTTCTTTTGAAGGGTGAGGGAAATGAAATTTACTGGGTGAAAAGGGAAAAAGAAAAAAAAAAATATCTCAGCAAAGTGAGAAAGAGTCCTGCTACCAGGTTTCCTGACTCAGATTGAATCCCAGGTCACCATACAGAAAGAGGAGAGGCCAGGATCCTCCCCACTGCAAACAGTAAATTTCCTGAGGCTATACCCTGTCCTCCCAGTGCACAGGTAGGTATTATTCAGAAAATCAGTAAGGAAAGGGCAGGCTTCATCCAGGATCAACAGTCTGGTTTTTCAGCCTTCAGGCTGTTTTAGGCTTCAAGGCCGGGTTTCACCGGGGACTCTTGGCTGCCTCCTGTCTCTATTAGTAGCATTAGAAGTGAAAGGCAGGAACATTCTTTCCTCTTTATTTTTCTATTATTTTTTCTCTACTGGAGCCTAAAGGTTAGCTTCTTTCTTTTTTTTTTTTTTTTTTTTTTCATAGAAATGTGAGTCTGCTGGTGTAGATAAATATGGGCAGTCTTCCAGATGTAAGGTGGTGCTGAATTGTGGTTTTAATTTGCCTTTCCCTGATAAATGGTGATTTTGGGCATTTGTTCATGTTTGTTGGCTGTTTGTGTATCTTCTTTTGAAAATTTTCTATTACGTCCTTGGCTCACTTTGTGGTGGGATTATTTGTTCTTTTCTTGCTGATTTGTTTGAGTTCCTTGTAAATTCTGGATATTAGTAATCTGTTGTATGCATAGTTCTCAAATATCTTCTCCCACTCTCTGGGTTGTCTGTTTAATCTGCTGATTATTTATTTTGCTGTGCAGCAGCCTTTTCTTTAAACTGGGTTCTATTTATTTACTTTTGTTTTTGTTGGGTTTGCTTTTGGGTTCTTAGTCATGAATTCTTCACCTAAGCCAATGTCTGCAAGAGTTTTTTCTGATGCTATCTTCTAGAATTTTTATGTTTCAAGTCCTAGATTTAAGTGTTTGTTCACCTTGAGCTGATTTTTGTACAAGGTGAAAAATGAGGATCCAGAATCCTTTTATAAGAAAAACCCTCACAAAATGGCACAGGAGGGAGATATCATAACATTTTCTTTCTCCCTAAACAATTTAACATTTTTTACAAGGCAAGTTTGCTGGTTATAAATTCCTGTAGGTTTTTCTTCAGAGAAAGTTTTCATTTCTTCTTAGTTTTTGAAGAAGAATTTTGTAGGGTATTATATTTTGTGTTAATGAGTCTCTTTTTCTTTTAACATTTTAAATATTTACTTTATACTGTTTTGCTTGTGTAGTTTCTGACAATAAGTCTAATGTAATTATACTCTTTGCCCTATAGGAAAGATTTTTTTTCCCCCTTTGGTTCCTTCAAGACTACTATTATATCTTTGGTTTTCTTCAGTTTAGATATGTTATGGTTAGGTGTATATTTTTTGGTATTTATCCTTCTTTGATAAATTGGCTTCATGGATCAATGGTTTGTAGTCTATCATTAATTTTGAAAAATTCTCAATAATTATGACTTCAACTATTTCTTCCACCCCATTCTGTTTTTCCTCTTCTGGTATTCCAGTGGCAAGTATGTTTCATCATTTATCATTGCCCCTCAGTTCCTGAATAATACATTCTGGCGTTTTTCTTTTCTTCTTCTCTTCAGTTTATGGAGTTGCTACTACTGAAGTGTCTCCAAGATTACTTATTCTTTCCTTAGCCATGCCCAGTCTAATATAGAGCTAAAAGGCATTCTTTATTTTTATGATAGTGACTTCTCTTTGTACTATTTCCTTTGCTTCTTTGATAGAGTTTATATCTCTCTGCTTATATTACCTGTCTATTATTGGACTTTGTTTCTTTTTTCAGAAGAGCCCTTACCATATTGATTAAAATTATTTTAAATTATCTATGTGAATAATTTTATATCCATATGTTTCTGATACATGCTTTGTCTCTTCAGGGTAATTTTTCCTTCTTTGTGGAATGCCTTTACATTTTATGCCAAGAATCAGACACAATATTTCAGATAATAGGAATTGAGGAAAACAGATCTTTACTATAAGATTTTATGTTAATCTGAGTAGAAGGTGAGTTGTATTTTATATTTGCTATAGCCGTAGACACCAGAAATTTCAAATATCACTAGATTCTTTTATTCTCCTACTGCTTTTGATTTCTTAAGAAACCTCCTCTTAGATAGACTTTGTGCCTTGTGACTTCTTCGGTTGTAATCTTCTACTATTTTAATGAAGAAATGGAGATATGGAGATAAGGTATAGAAAAAAGATAAGCATTTCATAATCTTACGATAAACAGTCTCTTGGTGTGCCTGTGTTTCTGGACTGTGGATTTATGATTGTTTCTTAGCTGTATTCTGCTCGTAGGTAAAACATGAAAGTCAGAGGTGGTTGACACTGTTAAATATTCTTCCTCCTAGGTATGATAAGACAATTCTTTTTCACTGGAGAGCAGGTTTTGCTATAGAGAATGCCTTAGAATGCTTTTAGAATATTTCAAAATAGTTAACATTTTCTCCACAATGATAGTTATATGAGTACTGTTCTCTGATCTTCAACATGAAAACATAAAATGCTTTAGAAGTAAAACCCTGAAAAGTGTAGGTTCCCCTAAGAGTGGGCCCCAAGTGTTTTTCACATTCACTTAGTCCATATATAGCCACCAGCAATTCATCAAAACTACCATTTTAGTGTTCCTAGCACCTCATGGCTCTAATGGTTTCTGCCCCATTTAAGCTGATTTCTTCTGTGATTCTCTATACTCATCTGTCTCTCAAGATTAGCATATGGCACTTTGCATTGTGACTTCATTTTTTCTAGTCTAGTCAAGAGAAGTACTATTTTCTGTTTTTTCACTTGTTGTAAGGACAGGGATGGAGTGGTGATTCCCAAGCTTTTTTACATATTAAAGATGAAAACTACTTCCCAATAATTACCTTTTAGATATTACATGTTGGTTTTGGCTTTTGTTTTATGGTTTTTTGGAATCTCTTACAGGTTTTTCAGAGAAATTTAGATTTTTGTTTTAATTTAAAGCTTTTTTTCTTGGTATAACATTAAATTGTGTTTTACTTTGGATTCCACCAACTTTGGATTCCACCAAAGTCTAAGAAAGGACTTGTGCCCAAATAGTTTATTTGAAAGATGACTCCATAAATCCTGGTAATGGAGCAGGAAAATTAAGTTAAAAAGGGAGAAAAATCAGGAAAACATAACACTCATGAGTGGGTTAAATATAGTGGCCAACTGAGGCTCAATCTCACAGGGAACCCTGTAAGCAACTATAGAACATGCCTCTAAATTTTTCCAACAAGAGGTGAAAACATTGGAGTATATATCCACCAATTTGCATACTTCTTTGGCTGAGGGTTTCTTTTAGAGCCTTAACAGCCCTGCCTCTTGACTTGCTCCATATGCTAGTGAGAATACATCAAAAGCTGAAAAATATCTTCAGGCAGAAATACAAAATTGCTGTAAAGTTTTTTTGAAATCATTAAGTAGGTGCAAAATCAATGCCAGAATTCAGGTACAGATATTTTCACTTGCACTTCAGAATTAACCCTTTAAAATATAGAGTGCCCTTAATGTTGAATCAAGTGGATTTGAATAACAAGATGGTATGATTGTAAAAGATGTGTTTGTTGCCTCATCCAGTTCATTACCCTGCTATACTGTAATGACACTCAATTTTAAAACACTATTTTGTTTATTTACTGAGGTAATGCAGAAAAGTTATTGGAATGCTCAATTTATAGATTTCCTCTGTTCTTATTCAAAGCTTCTGTTATGCCTCCCTGCCCACCCTCCAACCCATGTCTTAAAGAAAAAGAATCAACAAAATATATACAACATAAAATTTCAAACTATAATGAATATGTGAGATTTGAGACTTATGATTTATTCATTCACTACACAAAAATCACTAATAAGCACTTACATATAAAGAAAGTATTCCTCTTTGAGTTAAAGAAAGATAATTAAATATTAAAAAGAAAACGCCAAGCACTGTGAACTTTATGTTCTGAGGATGCCTGCGTATTTGCCCTTGGGGGTCCTGAAATTTGATTATAATTGTTCTAGATAAATTTTTTCATTCATCTTGTTTGTTATAATAAAGGCTTTTCATTTGAGAACATGTTCTTTCAAAACAAGGAAAAATTTCTACATATTTTTCTCCTTGAAGTAAGAATTTTCAGACTGTTGTTCATGTTTCAAATTTTTCACATACTTTCACATATTTTCAACTTTTCCCATAATTCTTATTAATACTATATTTTATGCTCAGCTACATCTTCCTGCTACCATTTAACTCTTCCAGTTTGAGAAAATACATATAATATATTTTTCCCAAACTTCCTTAAACATTTTTAATATGGTAATAGTTATATAACATTGTAAAATTACTTAATGATATTAAATTGTACTTATCCATTAAATTGTGCCAATTCAACTTACAAATAGTAGAAATGGCAAAGTTAATGTTATATATAATTTACCAAAATAAAAGTATTTTTAATTTATTATAATGCCCACATCATTCTATAGCTTGCATGACCCTTCAGATCTATACCTTGTATTCACCATAGATACATAGATAGACAGGTAGATAGATCACATTGATAGATTACACATAGGATAGATAGATGGATAAACAGACCAATCACATTCTTTATTCCATATAATTTTACTACATAATTTAATCAAGAATTATTTATCAATTGTGCCCAAAAATGTTTTTGATATTTGTGACGCTGCCAGAAAATCTGTCTTGGGTTTATTTTCTTTACTGTAGATTCCTTAACATGGACAAATGGAAGAGTGACTGTATAATTCTTATTAAAATAGTGTAAGCTATAAGACCACTCTTACATATTTAAGACAGAATTACAGCAGATACCTTAAGTCAAAATATTAGAGTTCTAAATTAAATGTTGTCTATCTCAGTCAGTAAATGAAACCAGCAGGAATAGGGTTAAATCACTATAGCTGCTATTATGTTTGAATCTGCAGAATTAATTTATAGTACTTGTAATTATAGCTATAAAATCTATAATAGACTGAGGTTTATGAAAGATTATGAACAGCCGCTAAGGTCTTTTTAAATCGAGCAGGATACCTTGCTAAGAGGTGAGTTCCTTATCACTGGAAATGCCTGAACAAAGTTTAACTGGAAACCTGTCAAGAGTGTTTTAGAAGGTTGTTATATTATAGTAGAGACAGAAATATATGTCCTCTATGATCCCATTTATTTCTAAGGTTCTGAGGTCTAACAAGTAATATAAAATTGGGAACACCTGTTGGTCATTAGTTTTAAAACTAGATTTATACTCCTGTAATTAGACAATGACTTTTTAAATAACCTATGGCCGTTTTAATTTTACTGTATCATAGTTATTATAGAATTTTATCAAGGCTTCATATTCCTAAACCTTTTAAAAAATTCTGCACTGAATTATAAGCTTATTGCATTGAACTTCAGGACCTCTGTTAGAAAAAAATTTACAAAGAACCAACCTATATATCTGCAACTGATATATTTGCAAACTGTGGCGTTAGAGTGAAAGTATGGGCTTTGGCATGAGTCATTTTCCCATGTCACACTTTTGGGGGAAAGCATTAATAATCAAAGTATACCAAAGAATCAAAGTGAAACTGGTATGTGAGATGACTCATTCTTTTATATCTTTATTCACTAAAGAAAAGGTATTAATATGCAATTACATATGAAGCAGGTATTCCTCTAATTAAATTCTACCACTAAATTCTACCACTAATACATGTTGGATCTTAGATAGTAATTTTACCTATCTAAGTATTATATTCCTTGTATGTCAAGTAGAAAATAAGAGTATCTATTCATAGAGTTTCTGTAAGTATAAAATTAGGAATTTTCTATAACGCACTAAAAATGGTATCATGATTATTTGTTGTTAAAATAACTAATATTATTTTGGGTACATAAATGTTATCTAGGTGATAACTTCTTCAAAATAAAAACATCCAATTTTTCCAAAAAACTTGATTAACAACACATAGAAATATGTAAGATGTACTTTAAAAAGAATGAATAAGAGATTAAGTTTAAAAAACCCAGTAGAGGCTAAATAGGCTAAATATAATCTATGCATTTAAGTTGAAAAAGTTTACTTAAGAAGAATCATCTTAATTTTTGTATATGTTGAAAGATAGGGTTCCAATTTCATTCTTGTGCATATGGCTAGCCAGTTATCCCAGCACCATTTATTCAATAGAGAGTCCTTTTCCTCTTGCTTGTTTTGGCAGCCTTGTCAAAGACCAGGTGATTGCAGTTGTGTGGTTTCTCTTCTGAGTTTTCTATTCTGTTCTATTGGTCTGTGTATCTATTTTGGTACCAGTACCATGCTCTTTTGGTTACTGTAGTCAGATAATGTGATGCTTCTGGCTTTGTTCTTTTTACTTAAGGTTGTCTTGGCTATCCAGACACTTTGTTTGTATATGAAATTTAGAATAGCTTTTTCTAATTCTGTGAAGAATGACAGTAGTAATAGGGGTAATGTGGAATCTGTAAATTTATTTCGGAAATATAGCCAGGTTAACAATATTGATTGTTCCATTTCATGAGCATGGTATGTATATTTTTTCATTTATTGTACCATCTCTGATTTCTTTCAGTAGTGTTTTCTAGTTCTCCTTGTAGAGATCTTTCACCTTCCTCATTAGCTATACTCCTAAGTATTTCATTTTCTTTGTGGCTATTAAAAGTGGGATTGCATCCTTCATTTGTCTCTCAGCCTGGGTGTTATTGGTGTATAGAAATAGTACTGATTTTCATAAAAATTTAAATGTAAAACTTCAAATTATAAAAAATCCTAAAAGAAAACCTAGAAAGTGTCCTTCTCAACATTTACCTGGGCAAAGAAATTTTGACTAAGCCTCTAAAAGCAACTGCAACAAAAACAAAAATTTACAAGTGGGACTTAATTAAACTAAAGAGCTCCTGCAAAGAAAAAATCTATTGACAGACTAAACAGACAACTTATGGTACAGGCTAAAATACTTGCAAAGTCAAAGAAACAACAGATGCTAGTGAAGTCACAAAGAAAAGTAAACATTTATGTGCCATTGGTGAAAATGTAAATCAGTTCAGCTGCTGTTGAAAGCAATTGGAAAATTTCTCAAAGAGCTTTAGACAAGTTACCATTTGACACATCAGTCTCATTGCTGGGTACATGCCCAATGGAAAATCCATTATACCAATAAGACACATTCATGTTCATCACCATGCTATTCACGGAAGCAAAGTCATGGAATCAACCTAGGTCAATGGTCGACTGGATAAAGAAAATATCATACATATACTACCCAGCCATAATAAAGAATAAAATTATATCTATTGCAGCAACATAGATGAAGCTGGAGGCCATAATCCTAAGTGAATTAAGGCAGGGACAGAAAACCCGATACCACATGTTCTCACTTATAAGTGGGAGCTGAACATTGAGCACACATGTACATAAACACAGGAACAATAAACAACAGACTACTAGAAGGGGAGGTGGGGGGAGGATGTGGTCTGAAAATCTACATGTTGAGTACTATGCTCGCCACCTGGGTATGATATATACATGTAAAAAACCTGCACATGCTTGGCTGTAGCTAAAACAAATATTGAAATTTTTTTAAAAAGAAGAATTAGTCTTCTTAGGATCTGACAGTGTATTTACTTATATTTGGTAATTATTTTTAGTTGTGGGTCTCTTTTAATTGTGGGTCTTTGTTTTCCACAACACAGTATGTACAAAATACTCAAATAAAGCTGTAGTTTGAGAGGAATGATGACTAAGCTGACCCAATTACATCACAAAGGACACTAAGGGAGATACTCACTTAAAAAGACAGCATGTAGACATGTTCTATAGTCCTTGGTAACCATCACCACCTCATTATTATTATTATTATTATTATTATTATTATTGTTGTTGTTCGGTAGACACAATGTCTCACTATGTTGCCCAGTCTGAACTCAAACTCCCAGGCTCAAGTGGCCTCCCAGTGTGCTAAGATTACAGGCATGAGCCTTCAGCCATTATCATTTTTAATGTTCCTGCTTCTGTAGCCTGCCTGTTTCTTTACACTTTCCTTACATAAGCATTTTGTATACTTTTGCTTCTACATACCTCACTACGCTTGTTAATAAAAAGCTACCTTTAGAGGCAGAACTAGCATATTTAGGGGTTTTTTTCTTTAAGCTTTGTATGGTGGGTCACATGTAAGAGTAATCTATCAGGAGACTCTAATGCATAATATTTTTCCTGACATACGATTTGTTAAATAGCATGGAATAAAACTATCAACTGTGTCAACTGCACTTTAATATTCAGATCCTGATACATTCATAGAAAGATATGGGGGAAGCATAGTATAAAGAAGGCTACTAATAGAGCAGATCTATAACTTGAGAATTCCAGAAAGTTATTTGTATCATCATAGTATATGTTCAAAATAATATTTTTGAACTGAATATCACTATGGTATTCAAGATGAGGAATGAGGGAGATAAAACTCTGACACAAACATTAAAAAAATTTTGCCTAGTTTTTGGTATTGATTTTGCAACTGATTAATAATTTTGAACCATCTCTAGCAATTCAAGACACTATTTTTTTTGTTTCTGACTTTATTACTGAATTTATTACACAGCTTTTTCTGCATCAAAAAAGTATCTGCTAAAAAGAGAAACAGTTGATAAATTTTTGTGAGATTTCAAAGATTAAGGTTATTTTGATAACATTATTTACAGATTTAAAAGATGTGGTTATCACAAGTCTTGAGGGGGAAACTACTGCATAAAATAACTAACTTGGAATAAATATTTTGCATCAGTTTGGATTGTCTGGTGTAAGAAGTATATTTTCTTTAAAATCAGATGAGTGGATTCTTTTTTAGGGGAAATATTTTTAGAAGTTGGGGGGAATGTGAATTCAGACACCATTTTTTAATCTACAAAAAAAGAGTATGAGGCATGCCTCATATATTCTCTATTCATTTAAATACAGAACATTAAAATATTAAAATACTGTAGAAAGCATCCAATTGAGTGGAAAGTATATGAGCATTATTATTAATTAAGCTAAAATCTACTGAAGGCAGGAACTGTGCAACACTGTGGTTTTCAACCTTTATGGCTCAAAACTACCATTTTCTCTTCCAGTTTGGAGAATTTGATGACTTGTCCCACCATCAGAGTTAATTTTTTCTAACTCTGAATTACAAGAAAAGATTCTATTATAATTACTAGTACCATAGTTTGCCTATTGACAGTTGTAACCTGAACTCTAGTTTTCAAGATACTTGAAATACAGTATGATGCCACATATGTCATTGTATATTGTCAGAAATTGAGGTGAAGTTGCAATAAATGTTTTCTGAATTTAATTAGGCATATCCTCAACATCTTCATAATCTTCATCACCTAAAAAATGTACTCTTATAGAATTTGTCATTTCCTGATGTTTCCATGTAAATATTGACCTATATTTATTCTCTATTTACAGGATATAATTTCTTCCTTGAAGATTAACATAGCATGCTCACTTGTAAATCAGACCACTTTTATGACAGACAAGAGGCTGCCAGAATATTTCTGAATCACCGTTGGTTTGTTTAACTACACCCTCGATTAAATTCTAGGCCTTGAAAATATTTACACTTATGACATTAGCCCACTATAGGAAAGAGCATCATATTATTTGAATTTATTTTTGGAGTATGACATCACTGTAAAAAAATGATTTTTCCTAACAATATCTAATTTTTATCACATTAATTAGAAAACTGATTAATTGTAATATGTTTATGTTATTTGATAAAATTACTAATCTTATTAGCTCTAAAACAGTTGTTCGAGTTTTCTAAGCAGATGATTATTGCATATATAAATTGAGATTATTTCCTTTTGTCAATATTGAAAAATTGTATTGTTCACATATCTGATTTTATTACATAAAATTTCCTAAGACACATGAAATAATAAAGTAGGTTTGAAGACACAATTGTCTACTATCTGTTTAATTAAAATAACTTTGGTACTTTATGATTGAGGATGGGGTTGACATTGCTCTGAGAATGGTTTCTCTCTTAGCTTACAAAGGTATCATTTCAAATTCTAATAGATTGTTATTTATTTAATTTGGAAAACACTTTAATTTTAATCATGTACTATTGTCAGGTTCATTGAGATACACATATTTGCTTCTCTTTTAATCTCCTTAATAAAAACTATTGAAATTGTAGTACTTGATGATAATCATTTCTTAGGTAACCTTTCTGTACTAAAGACTTCTTGTTAATATTCTACCATTTAAATATTTTAATTTATTTCAAATTCAACTTTATATTGAACTATGAAGATCTTGTATCTAGGGTGTCTTTGTTTTCCTATGTGCTCCAATGGTGCCATTCTTAGAAGAGAAGAACATAAAAATAATACATTCTTGCTATTAAAAACTTTTGATAGTTTTTTTAGGGTCAGTTCAGACAATCTAGGAGAAAGTAGGCATTATCATTGCCCATTGTTGGTGGCATCATGACTTATTAAAGACTCTAAAATGAAATAAGATTATTTATTATTTGGATCATTATTATGTAGTTTTTTTTTTCCCTTTAACAAATATGCTGCTGAACTCCATCAATGCATCATAGCTTCTAAGGAAAAGGTAGGAAGATCTGGTTTCCTATGACCTAAACATAAAAATGAAAACGATAATAATTTTATCATTAGAATTTTGTAGTGCCCTGTTCAAATTTATTCTTTTTAGGTTGTGCTTGAAAGATTTTTATATCAAAAGTGATATGTGTCACTAGATAAAAAGCAGGTTGATCTTAACTTGTAAGGGTGAGCAATGTGATCGGGGAAAAAATATCAGAAAGGAACTGATTTTAGGTCTATATCTTCAAGTACAGAAATAAAATGACATAAACATCCCAAAATTGAAAATTAAGTTGTTAAATGTACAGTTCAAAACAATATAAACCTGGTCATTGTTTTACAAAGTTTAAACAACACAAACTCTGACATAAAATGGTCAGAGAAAATAGGAAAGAAATTTTATTATAGTGTTAAAAATATGTAACAAATGTAAAATATTTCCAACTGCATTTTTTCAATTATATCTTATATGTAAATATAACCACATCTAAATATTCTATCTAGACTTAGGTATTCTAAAATTCTAATCATATCAAGACATCTTTAAAAAACCCTCTTTAAACAAATTGTTTACTATTGTATGTGGTTTTCTATTGACATCATTATCCAAATTGCTACTGATATGGTTTTGCTGTCTCCCCACCCAAGTCTCTTCATGAATTGTAGCTCTCATGTGTTGTGGGAGGGAATCTGGTGGGAGGCAATTGAATCATAGGGGTGAGTTTTTCCGGTATGGTGCTCATGGTAATGAATAAGTCTCATCAGATCTGAGGGTTTTATAAAGGGCAGTTCCCCTGCACATGCTCTCTTGCCTGCCACCATGTAAAATGTGCCTTTACCCCTCCTTTGCCTTCTGTCATAATTGTGAGGCTTACGCAGCCATGTAGAACTTGAGTCCATCAAATCTCTTTTACTTTATAAATTACCCAGACTCAGGTATTTCTTCATAGCAGTTTGAAAATGAACTAATAACACAGCTACCACTGTAGTAACATATCTATTGCAGTAACTATAAATGTATACCTCTCAGCTGTATGTTTGAAACTGATAATGTCACATTGTCATTAAAAAGTATAACTTGATGGGATATCTAATATTATTCTTGAATATAATGTTGATGTCTATTTACACATCCATTTTTATAGTCAGATACACACCTTTCCTTTTTTTTAAATTGTAATTTATATGAACTGTTTATATAGCTTATCATAAGAGATGTTTATATAACATACATGTTATATAAACATACATAATGATATAAACTATGTAATACATAAATTACATATAATGCATAACTATGTAATTAAATTTTATAAAATACACATCATATTTCTCCAAATGAAGTTGATAGAAATACCAAGCTTAGAATAATATTTTTGGTATGTCATACTATCTGTAGCATGTTACATTACTTAAAAAAAAAAACGTTTGCCAAATCTTTACAACTAAATTAAGAATGAATAGTTAGAGGGAATAGAGCAAGAAGGTAGAATAGAAGCCATACTTTAATAATTATCTGACAGAGAAAAACACTGTCACAAGAACCAAAAATCAGACGAAAAGTCATAATACCTGCTTTTAACCTCATATTGCTAAAAGTTGCATTGAGGAGGACAAGAGAGATAGTCTTCAATCACTGATGCCAAGCTTCTCCATTCCCTGGAAGCAACCTTACAGAGCTAGAGAGAACCTTTGTACTTTGGAGAAAGAGAGCACAGTGACTGTGGCACTTTACATTGAACTAAGTGCTGCCCTGTCACAGTGGAGAATAAAGCCATGCTGGGTTCAGACAGTGCCCACATGGAGGGGACATTTGGACCCAGCCTGGCCAGAAGGGTATCATCCATCCCAGCAGTCAGAATACTATTTTCTTGCAAACCTCGCCATTGTGAGATGAAATGCTCTGGGGTCCTAGGTAACTTTGAAGAGCAGTCTAAGACACAAGGACTGCAATTCCTAGGCAACTCCTAGTGCTAGGCTGGGCTTAGTGCCAATGGGCTGTTGTGGAACATGACCTATGAAGACATCAGCTGGAGTGACTAAAGAAGTGTCTGTGCTATATCCCATCCAACCACAGGCAGCACAGCTGACAGCAACAAAAGTGACCTCTTGCTTCTGTCTAAAGAGGAGAGCAAAGAGTAAAGAGGAATTTGTCTTACATCTTAAATGCCAGCTCAACCACAGTAGAATAGAGCCCAAGCAGAGTCATGAGACTCCCATTCTAGGCCCTAACTCTGAGACATTTCTAGGCACACTCTTCATCAAAAGGGAACCCTGTTTCTTGAAATACAGGACCCAGTCTTGTCAGGATTCATCATCTGCTGAATAAAGAGCCCTTGGGCCCTGAATAACCACGGTGATACTTAGGGGATATATGTGAGCCTTGGGCTCCGAGACATGCTGCATCAGGGGAGACCCAGCACACTCTAAGCTGTGGTGGCTATAGTGAAAGACTTAGGTTTGAGAAAAGCAGAGGAAAAACTAAAGGGGACATTATCTTGCACCTTAGGTATCAGCTCAGGTACAGTAGGGTACAGCAACAAGAAGGCTCTTAGAGTCCCCAGTGTCAGGCCTAGGCTCTTGCACAGCATTTCTGAACCTGCCTTGTGCCATAGGGGAGCCTACTATCCCAAAAGGTGAGTGTAATCCTGGCAGCACTCACCACAAAGTGAGGAAAGAGATCTTGGGCTTTAAGTAAATATTGATTGTGGCCTCGTGGCTCTTTCATGGGCTGGTGGTGACAGAGGCCACAGAGAGAGGCTCCTCTGCCTGTGGAAATGAGAGAGAAGAACAGGAAGAACTTCACATTATTTTGTGAGTACTGGCTTAGCCAAACTAAAATAGATCATCACCTCAGGGAATTTGCTGCACTGAAGGGGAGGACCCCATGCAAGACCCAGTGCCATGCTGTCTTCAGGTCTGACACTGCACAGTCCCAGTGGTGGTGGCCACAGGGGTACCTGTGTTACCACACTCTCAGTTCCACCAGGCTCAGCACAGAGAGAGACTATATTTCTTTGGGAGACAGAAAGGGAAAATAAGAGTCTCTGCCTAGTAATCCAGATAATTATTCTAGATCTTATCCAAGACCACCAAGGTGGTATTTATATGAGTCTGGAAAAACAAAACAAAACAAAAAAACAGCATTAAGGAGCTTGATGTGCAAGTTCCTCCAAATACCTACGTAGCCTTCCCAAGAAAAACAGGTAAAAACAAGCACAGATTCTGAAAACTGCAATAAATACCGAAATCTTCAATGCCCAGACTCTAAAGAATATCTACAAGTATCTAAAAAATCCAGGTAAATGTGACGTTATCAAATGAACTCAATAAGGCACCAGGGACAAATCTGGGAGAAACAGAGATCCATGACATATCATACAGAGAATTCAAACTGGCTCTTTTGAGGAAACTCAAAGAAATTCAAGGTAACACAGAAAACAAATTCAGAATTCTATCAGATAAATTTAACAAAGAGATTGAAATAATTCAAAAGAATCAAGCAGAAAATTTAAAGTTGAAAAATGTGATTGGCATGCTGAAGAATACATCAGATTCACTTAGTAACAGAGCTGATCAAACAGAAGAAAGAATTAGTGAGCTTGAAGAGAGCATATTTAAAAATACACAGTCAGAGGAGACAAAAAAATGAGAAACAATAAAACATCCCTATGAGATCTAGAAATTAACATCAAAAAGGCAAATCTAAGTTATTGAACTTAAATAGGACATAGAGAAAGATATAGGAATAGAAAGTTTATTCAAAGGGATAATATCAGAGAAATTCCCAGAACTAGAGAAAGATATCAACATTCAAGTACAAGAACACCAAGCAGATTTAACCCAACGACTACCTCAAGGCATTTAATAATCAAATTCCCAAATGTTAAGTGTAAAGAAAGAATCCTAACAGCAGCAAGAGAAAAGAAACAAGTAACATACAATGGAGGGACAATACATCTGGCAGCAGACTTTTCAGTAAAGCCCTACAGGCAAGGAGAGAGTGTCATGACTATTTTAAGTGGTGAAGGAAAACACTTTTACCCTAGAATATTATGTCTGGAGAAAATATTCTTCATGCATGAAGGAGAAATAAAGACCTTCCCAGTCTACCAAAAGCTGAAGGAATTAAGTCATACCAGATCTGTCCTACAAGAAATGAGAAAGGGAGTTCTTCAATATGAGGGAAAAGGATGTTAATGAGCAAGAAGAAATCATGTGAAGGTACACTTATTGGTGATAGTAAGTACACAGAAAAAAAGAATAGTATAACAGTGTAATGATAGTGCGTAAACCACAATTATTGTAAGTTTAAATTGATAAATTAATTAAAAATAATTACAACAACTTTTCAAGACAGTACAGTAAGAAATAAAGAGAAAGTAAAGAAAAATAAGAGTCTCTGCCTAGAGAGAATTATTCTAGATCCAAGGTGGTATTTATATGTCTTTATATAAAAGACAGAAAGAGAGAGAGAAAGAGAGATAGCATTAAGGATATTGGGGTACAAGTTCCCCCAAATACCTAGGTAGCCTTTCCAAGAAAGACAGGTAAAAACAAGCACAGATTCTGAAACCTACAATTAATACCCAACTCTTCAATGTCGAGGCTCCAAAGAACATCTACAAATATTTAAAAAATCCAGGTAAACATGGCATTACCAGTTGATTTCATGTAAGAAATAAAGAGAAAAAACACATGTAAAAATGCTAGATGGAACAAATTTAAAGTGTAGAGATATTATTTTTTTTTTGCATGCTTGTATATGCAGCGTTAAGTTGTTATCAGTTTAAAATAATAGTTTATAAGACAGTATTTGCAAACTTCATGGTAATCTCAAATCAATAAACATACAATAGGTACACAAAAAAATAAAAAGCAAGAAATCAAAGCATACTACCAGAGAAAATTATCTTCATAAAAGGAAGATAGAAAAGAAAGAAAGAAAGGAGAGAAGACTAAAGAATTATGAGAAACCAAATAAAAAATAGCAGAAGTTCTACTTATCAATAATAACAGTGAAAGTAAATTGACTATACTCTCAAATCAAATGCATAGATTGGCTGAATTGCCAAAAAAGTAAGACTCAGTGATCTGTTGCTACAAGAAACAGACTTCACCTATAAAGATAGACATAGACTGAAAATAAATGAATGGAAGATATATTTTCTATACTAATGGAAAGAGCAGAAGTAGCTGTTCTTTTATCAGACAAAATAGATCTCAAGATAAAAACTGTAAAAAGAGACAAAGACAGTAAGTCACCACTTTAATGGTAAAGTGGTCAATTCAGCAAGGGGATATAATGCTGTTAAATACATATAGACCTAATAAAGGAGAACACTGATATATGAAGCAAATATTTTTAGAGCACAAGAGACAAAAGAGAGATATATCCCAATACAATAGCTGAAGACCTCAAGAACTCACTTTCAGCATTGGACAGATCTCCCAGAGAGAAAATCAACAAAGAAACATCAGACTTAATTTTCCCTGTAAAGAAAGGGACCCAATAAATATTTACAGAACATTTCATCCAAAGGCTGCACACGTTCTTTTCCCCACCACATAAATAATTCTCAAGGGTAGACCATATTTTAGGTCAGAAACCAAGTTTTTAAACATTCAAAAAACTAAGATAATATGAAGTATTTTCTCTGACCAATATGGAATAAAACTAGAATTAATAATTAGTAATTTTAGAAATTATACAAACACATGTAAATTTAACAATATGTTTCTGAATTAGATCAATGAAGAAACTATCTATGAAATTGAAAACTGTCTTTAAATGGTAATAGAAACACAATATATCGACAAGTATGGGAGACAGCAACAACAGTACTAAGAGGGGAAATTTCTAGCTATAAATGCCTACATCAAAAAAGAAGAGAAAATTCAAAAAAATGACTTAATGTTGTAAACTTAAAGAATTAGAAAACCAAGAACAAACTCAACCAAAGTTAGGAGAAGAAAATAAATAATAAAAATCAGAGCAGAAATTAACAATATGAAATGAAGAAAACAATACAAAACATCTACAAATCAAAAAAAATTGTTTTTTTGAAAAGATAAAGTTGATAAATCTTTAGTCAGACTAAGAAAAAAAGAGAGAGAAAACCCAAATACATTAAATCAGAGAGGAAGAAGAGACATTACTACTTATAACATAAAAAAATTCAAAGGATCATTAGAGGCTAGTATGAACAATTATATGGCAATAAATTGGAAAATGTAGAAGAAATTGATAAATTCATAGACACACACAGCCTACCAATATTCAACCAGGAATAAATCCAAAGCCCAAACAGACCAATAAGAAGTAATAATATCAAAACCATAATAAAAAGTGACCCACTAAAGAAAAGCCTGGGGCCTGATGGTTTTTGTCACTGAATTCTCCGAAACATTTAAAGAAGTACTAATACCAATGCTACTCAAACTATTCCAAAACATAGGAGACAAGGAAATACTTCCAAACTCACTCTATAAGTCTTATATTACGCTGATACAAAACAAACAAAACAGAGAAAGACACATCAAGAACAAAAACCACAGGCCAATATCTCTGATGTATATTGATGCAATAATTCTCAACAAAATAGTATTAAAACAAATTCAAAAATACATTAAAAATATCATTTATCATGCTCAAGTATGATTTATCTTAGGGATGCAAGAAGGACTCAATATATGCAAATCAATCAATGTGATACATCACTGCAACAGAATCAAGGACAAAAACCAGGGTGTATCAGATAACATTTCTATATCAATAGCATTTCTATGTGCCAAAAGTGAACAATATAAAAAAGGAACAAATAAAGGAATCCCATTTGCAATAGTGACACATAAAATTAGATACCTGGGAAGTAACTACAATCTAAATAATAGAAGTGAAAGCTCTCTACAATCAAAATAATAAAACACTAATGAAAGAAATTGAAAACTATACCCAAAATGGAAAGATATTCATTCTTGAATTGGAAGAATCAATATTATTAAAATGTTTATACTCCTCAGGGCAATCTACAGACTCAAATACCTATATGAATTGGGTAAATTTCTCTCATTTTGAGGTCCCAAGATAACTTGGGCTGCTGGGACTGTCAGAGAGTGACATTCTTTACTTCCACCAGTCAGGAACCTTGAACAGGAACTGTGTAGACATAGTATGAGACCAGTTTCCCCAGGAGCTTCTATTGGCTCTACAAGTCAAACCTGATTTCTTAAAGGAAAGCAACCCATTCTAGTCAAAACCTTGGTAAAGTAACCAATATCTCCAATTGTTTCCTTTTACCAAAGCAAACAGATTCTTATTGCACTTCTACTAATAACTATATTGCCATAAATTAAGAATACTCACAAATAGTTTATAAATTTCAGAGAAATCAAATAGAGATAAGTAAATATGCTTCAAATTAGGTTCGTAGGATTATACTTAACTGTTAAAAACTGTAAAAAGCTTAAAAGAAAAGATTCTCTGACTCCAAAAAGTAAAACAAAGGATCAGTAAGATTTTAAGGAAAAAATTGAAAAAGATTACTTCAGACTTCTATTACTTTAGTCCATACAGTTAACTCCTGTTCTGCTTGATACTCATGAACATTTTAACTTTTAATGAGAGTACCGAAAATGGTTTTCTTTATTCTAATGTCACAGTCTCCAAAGTTATCAGAAAATCTTCATTTAAGAACATCTGTCAAAGTACTATAGCTGATTATAAACCACCTTTTAAAGAGGATCAAAACAAAAGAACAATTGTCTGTGGGAGACAAAAAGTCTTAGGGCAGCCACTATTAAAGCCACAATTAACAAGAAAATTTTGGTTACCTCCATGGCATATAATTATTTTATGTAATAATTATAGTTACTAATGACATACACTAATTTATTAGGTGAGTGCAAAACTAATGGAGGTTTTTGCATTGTTGAAATTTGCCATTTGATATTGGAATACATTCCTAAATGTGGTTATATTATGCATCATTTTAATTGGCATTTCTTTTTTTATGTTTTTTTTTTTTCATGATGTATTAGTTGCTGTTTATGTTATGTTCATTTTAGACTATGGATATAATGTCAGACAAAAAGTAAATTTGAGCACTTTTCTTTCTNGCTAGAGTCTTGATGTCACCCAGCTTAGAGTGCAATGGCGCAATCTCGGCTCACTACAACCTCTGCCTCCCGGGATCAAGCAATTCTCCAGCCTCAGCCTTCTGAGTAGCTGGAACTACAGGCACCCACCAACACACTTAGCTAATTTTTGTATTTTTAGTAAAGATGGGATTTCACCATGTTGACTAGGCTGGTCTCAAACTCCTGACCTCAAGTGATCCATCTACCTCAGCTTACCAAAATTCTGGGATTACAAGCATGAGCCCCCACATCCAGTCTCAAGCAAATTTCTTATTCATGTTCAAAAGGGGTTGCAAAGCAGGAGAGACAACTTGCAACATCAACAATGCATTTGGTGCAGGAACTGCTAATGAATGTGTAGTACAGTGGTGTTTCAAGAAGTTTTGCAAAGGAAGCAAGGGCCTTGAAGATGAGGAGCTAATGGCTGGACATTGGAAGTTGACATTGGCCAATTGACTGCAATCATCAAAGGTGACCCTCTTACAACTACCCGAGAAGATGACAAAGAACTCAATGTTGACCATTCTATGGTTGTTCCATATTTGAAGCACACTGAAAAGGTGAAAAAGCTTGAGAAGTGGGTGCTCATGAGCTAAGCAAAACTTAAAAAAATAAAATCATTGATTTGAATTGTGTTCTTCTCTTATTCTATACAACAACAAACTATCACTCAGATTGTGACTTGTGACAAAAAGTGGATTTTATACAACTGGTGACAACCATCTCAGCAGTTGGACCGAGAAGAAGTCCCAAACCACTTTCCAAACCAAAAGTCACACCAAAAAATGGTGATGGTGACTGTCTGGTGGTCTTATGCTGATGTAATCCACTACAGCTTTCTGAATCCAAGAGAAACCATTACATATGAGAAGTATGCTCAGCAAATTGATGAGATGCACTGAAAACTACAATACCTGCAGCCAACTTGGTTAATAGAAAGGTCCCAATTCTTCTCCATGACAATGAATGCCCAACTGCCTGTCATGCAACCAACACTTCAAAAGTTAATAGGGCTAGGAATTTCTGCCTCATCCGTCATATTCACCTAAACTCTTGCCAACCAACTACCACTTCTTCAAGTGTGTCAACAATTTTTTGCAGGAAAAGCACTTCCACAACAATAGGATGCAGAAAATGCTTTCTAAGTGTTTATTGAATCCCAAAGCATGAAAAATAAAGAAACTTATTTCTCATTGGCAAAATGTGTTGATTGTAATGGTTCCTATTTTGATTAATAAAGGTGTATATAAGCCTAGTTATAATGATTTAATATCCAGAGTCCAAAACCACAATTACTTTTGCACCAATCTAATATATCAGAATTATTAGGAGTTTTATATACTTTAAAAATGGATACTAATAACACATTTATATAAATCCAGCCCAAAGAAAGCCTAACACCATTTCATAGCTGACAATGTTTTCTGTACAACTTTTATATCAAATAAGCCAATTTCACGATTGCCTTAGTGTACTGTTAATGTCAACCCCAATTCTTAGTAAAACCTTCTAGACAAATCTATCCAATTTCAATGTCTGACCGTAAGGTAAGGTTCTTATAAAACTTTTAAAATCCTTTACAATTTTTGTTAAAGGGCATCTGCGTGTTCTAAGAAAAACTTGTTGTGCTTTTATTTCAATGTTCAATTTATGGAAAAAATTGAATAATAATACCCCTTTAACTTTAGCCAGTATATTAACACAGAGAATTTCCTTTAAAAGATTAATTTTTAACAAAAGTTTAAACCATCAGCTTTATCCTTTTCAACTTAAAACAATCCTTTAACCCTCCAAACTAGGCAAAAAAAAAAAAAATCCATATTCCCATGACATCTTATAATCTTTTACCAAAAGCACATTTCACTTTCTTTGTACACCTTTCATGTAAAACTGTTTCTTTAGTAACTCTCGATTACATGTTACAATGTTAAAATCTTAGCAAATTTTACTTTTGATGAAAAACCTGGTGAGTAAGCAATTTTAATTATGTACCAGGTATAGAGCCTAAGACATCAGACAGAAGTGCAGATAAGGACTGACTTTTTCTAGCATAGCTAGGGGGCATGGCTCTTCACCTGTCTCCAGGCCTGATTTAGAATCTAATGCTCTAAATTAAGTAAATTAAATAATATTCAAAAATCAAAGAAGCAGTTTATGACCTTAAAGCATTTAGCAAGTCTAATATCTGACCTGCATAATTTAGAACAAACGTTTACCTTTTTGAAGATATTTTTATTTTACCAATAATCTTTAAAACTGTCTTTATTTTCCAAAGATTACTAAAGTCACATGAAGTAAAAGGCATTACACCTTTTACTTCTTGACAAAAATATTTGATTTAAGCTTTTATTATTTTAAACCAATTAATCAAAGCTCTTTCATATATTTCACACATACACATACATACACAGACAGAAGCAGATCCAGTATTTGTAAGTTTCTTCGTTGGTTTCCTGGCTTCAGGGTGGAGCCCTTGGAGAAATAGAGCCAGGAAAGCATGCAGTTTCTGTAGCCTAAAAAGCAGGTGCAGTGGAAGGCAAAACAGATCCCAAAAATTAAGGGTCCCATTTTTATATTAGATCCCTGATCCCAAAAAGAGGGAATCAGTCCATCTCCATGGGTGTCTTATCTATCAGTGGAAGGTGGGGATATCTCCACATTTCCCAGGCAGCCAGGAGCATTCTTCTGTGATCCAAACATGCAAAAAGCTGAATATCCTCACCAACTGCCATTTGCCATCTCCAAAAGTATATTTCCTACCTAGTTATTACACTAAAACTCTCTCATAATGTGAAGTAGTTTCTGATAGCCCCAAAATAGGGTCTCTGGTGCCCTCTTGGTTTTTCCCAAGAAGTCCCAGGCCATTAGAACTTGAATATCCATTTTAATTAAGCTGATGTTTAACCACAGCACTTTTTTTTAAAGTCCTTTTAAATTTCTTATCACCCAACTTAAGCCAGGCCAAACAGCCAGCATTTCTGGCTCAGAAAAAGGAAAATTTGAAATGGTTCATGACGGGGAAGAGAATCAACAAATGGTAAAAGTCATGCAGATATCAACCAGAAAGTATTCGTTCCCTAAGCCAGGATTGAACCCACACTACCACTGTAAAGTGGCAAAGCCTTAGCTACAGAGCTACAGTACTGGACAGTCCCCATTGCTCTTCCCAGAAGGAGTCTAGAGCAGCAGATTTTGAGCTTGCAATGGCTTTTAACTGCTGGAGACAATTTTTAAAGCTAACTATGACATGAACCTCAAAATTCATGTCCACTGGATGGTAGAAACAAAGAGGAAGTACTGCCATGTGCTTATAAGGTCAAGCTTCTGAGACATTTGAAAAATGTCTCTGGGCAAGATGGCCTCCTTGAGCAACAGAAAAGATAATAAAGGAAAAGAAGAGAACAGGAGAGAAGCATCACCTGGAGCACGGAGGGGAAGGAGAAATGATCAGAGAAGCCAGAAAAACACCCACCCTTCCCAACAAAGCTGAATCAAAAGTTCAGGTGGCTACTTGTCAGTCGTGAAGGGATCTTTTCCAGCAGTCTCATCAGTTCTCACGTGTCCTCTTTTGGGGAGAAAAAAGCACCCCATGTCCCATGATCCTGTACATGCCTAGTCCTACAACCCACAGCCGGCAGCAAAAAGTGCAAGAAAGAGTAATCCAAAGAGAAGTAGTTAACATTCCATAGTGCCAAAAACATTCTTAGCCAAGAGGAACTTTACTGAGACCTCTAACCCCCTAAATCTTAGGAAAAACTCTAACCTTCCTAAGTTGGGCCTGCAACACAAGTTTGGTCAAGCATCCTTGCCTTTTACTGAGAGGAGCCTTTAGCCCACTCTGTCTTAGCAGAGACTGTAACTCCTCTAACGGATGGGACTGGGTCGGACCCAGTTGCGTCGGACCCAGTCCCATCCTTCACACAGGTATATGCAGCCCACTTGCCCAAAGTCATCCAAATGGTACAAGCAGATGATTTTCCTTTGGGTTGGGGGTCTTTTCAGTATCATTCTCTCAGGGATTGCCAGAAAGATATTACCAGAAAGGGGTCCTGAACCAGATCCCAAGAGAGGGTTATTGAATCTCACACAATAAAGAATTCAGGGTGAGTCTACACAGTGCAAAGCAAAAGCAAGTGTATTAAGAAAATAAAGTGGGAAAAGAATAGTTACTCCATAGAGAGAGTAGGGCATTCCCAAAAGTGCAAGGAGGAATGCATTCACCCTAGGTACAATGCTTGTCTATATATGGAATTTTAAAAAAAGATCATGGGAAGATGTGCTCTGTTGGAAGGATTTGTGATAAAGGATTGATTTTCTTAATTACTATAAAAATTGATATTATTTTTAAAGCAAAATTCAGAATGCTTCTGTTCTTAAGATATCAAGATATCAAGACACTTCTAAGTCTGGGTCTGTTTAGTTATCAGTCTGTTCCTTTAACCATAAACAGCTAGAGGCTAGGAATACCTAGTTTTCTGGGAATGCAGCCCAGCAAGTCCCATCTTCATTTTTCCTAGCCCTCACTCAAGATGGAGTCACTCTGGCTTGAATGCCTCTGGTAAATATCAGAGGGATTTGAAAATATAAATTTTACCATAATATATGTCCTTGTTCAGATATTTTATTCTACTCATTAGGTACACTGTGATAAGAAGGTTTTATGGGCCTAAAGAGTTCAAAATGTTTATTTCATTTGACTATAGTAATCTCTTCACATTCATTGCTACTGATCTGTGAAATGACATGATCCAATTATAAAGAGAGAAATTTATTTAAATTTTTATTTCTCAAAAATGTTACATATTCAATAACGAAATACTCTTAATAGAATCTCATCTATCTATAATAGTAAGCCTCTGTCTATAATGGTTCATACTCCAAAGGCATCTTAATTGATTGTATCCCTATAGCTTGTCTGAACTCTCAAAGAAAGAGGAGATTTTTTTAATAAAAGGCTGTAATAAACTCAAGCCATTAATGTCATACATTATTTAGCCCCAATTATTATAATGGTATCCATGAGCTTTCTTTGCTCATTATTTTTACGCATGCTTAAAAATAGCAAGCAACTGTACTATCTTATCCTCTGGTTGTCAGATCCACATAGCTATGCAAAGTTGTTCTGAGTGTGTACTTGGCAGCCAGCCTTCAAGACCTGCACAGTCTCCTGGTGATTCAGTGGGTGGCAAGCTTTCTTGTGACTCAGGCTTTAATGGAAGTGCTTCTCAAAACCAGCCTAATCATGTTTGTTTTTCCCAGCAAAAAGATTATTATTAATAATAATATATTACATAGTTTCAAATAGCTAGAAAGAAGATAGTGAATGTTCCCAATACAAAGAAATGGCAAATGTTTGAGATGATGGATATGCTAATTATCTTGATTTTACCACTATACAATTATATGTATCATATTACTATTACCTCATAAATATGTACAATTATTATATGTCAATTAAAAAGAAGGAAAAATCAGTTACTTTATAATCTCTCCCTGGCTCAGAATGCTGAAGTGTGAATGGTGTGCCACTGGATAAGAGTTCCAGATAGCTATGTGTAATAGAGATAAAAACAAGTATGCCATTCAGTTCCATGCCTCTTTTTCCAGGAAGGTGAACACAAATATGAAACAGAAAATCTAAGAATAAAAGGCATCTTCTTCCAAGGAGAGACAGTTACAACTTAGTTATTTATCAAAACATAGATACAGAAACTGTCATGAAATGGAGTAGCATTTTGGATTTGGCATTGATTAGGCATGCGTTTATGAGCTAATGCCAAGCTCTCTCAGCCTTTGCTTCATTTATCAACAGGGGTCTTAGAAAGATAAATGAGATATATGTTCATTCTAAAACACTATAGAAAAATAAAATATTATGTGGCCAATATTTCTTTCAAATGGACTAATTCTTCTAGATTCTTTGCACTGACCTCCCTCTTCTGAGAGCATTTCCCTTGAAGAATAGTATTTGTAAATTTTTATCCTGCCTCTTTGAAATGTAAATAACGTTTAAAGCCTTTAGCCAGTTTACAACCCAGGACTGTCTGTTTCAAGGACCTGGGGGCCATCCCTTTGAAATATAATCATCAAGGAAGGTAGGCCCCTCTCTACCAATCTTTGTAAGAAGAGAGGAGCCTAACTTCCCTAGTTGCCTTACTCCATGTTGTAACATTCCCTTCTTTCATGAAGATAAGAGAAAGTTTACTTTTCCTTTGGCTAAGGCAATTAGCAAACACAGATGACCTACAATCTCCCAAACTCATATTACAACTCTGAAAATTCTCCTGCCGTTTCTTTTAGTGAAATTGAGTTTAGGTGGCATGCTGGTTCTCCCTTCTTTATTAAAACAGTTTCGAATAAAGTCTTCTTCACTTGTTCAATTTTGTCTGGTTCAATTTTTACTCTGACACATGCTAAGAGAATTTCAACGTGCTTACAATACACACAGCACTGAACTTTAGTGGTCTTTCTTACTTGCTGAAAAATAACCCAAAAGCTGAGTAAAATATTAATATTGCTCACAAGAAAGGTAGGTCTTTCCCAGAAAATCTCATTGAACACAGTGTGATTCACAAAGCTCTAGCTCTGTATAATGAAACTGTAAGAAATGGCTTCTTTTAATGACACACATCATCCTAGTAACATTTACTCCTTTTTTATCATTAAATCCTCTTCTTGCCAGAAAAAGCCTTCAGAAGCAACACTAAAATGTCATTAATTAAAAGTAAAAAGGTAATAAAATTGCAAGATAAAATCCATCAGTAACAAGAAGTAAGCAATAACAGAAGAATAAAACCCTAGAGAGAGTATAGACCAGACAAACACTCTCAAATAGGATTACTTCTTCATAAAGACATTTTAATAGTTGTCATATCCTTGTGTATTATGAATACTTTGATAATCTTATATTTACTTTTAAAAGTTTTAGAACTTAAGCTTATGTTTCTATAATGCATATGGAATAGTTCAAAAATGTAAACACATGTATATTTTATTTTACTTATTTATTTACTTTTTAGAGACAGGGCTTCAGCATATTGGTCAGGCTGGTCTTGAACTCCGAACCCCAGGTGATGCATAATAGATTGATGTTTCTATGTAGTAGTAAAAATAGTTTTCCAAAATTTATTGTTTAAAAACAGGTTTAATTATGTCAATACTATATCAGATTAGGATTAGCAAAAATGAAAACAAAGATGTTTCTCAATTATAAGGTATATTCTTTATTTACAGTAGAAAAAGTCAGTGTTTCTGGCTTTTTGAAATTCATGATATACATTGGTCCAATAGAAAGACCAATTTCACTTAATCAAAGTGTGGCTACTTAAGTAGCACCCAGATAAATATAAGTAAAATGTGTACCCTTAAGTGGATTCACTGACTTGACCAATTCTTTTTAACACGGATCTGACAGTCATGTTTGTCCTCATTGAGTGTGGTAGGCACAATGCCATTGAGGAACTGTATAATTCATTAAATCATGTTTAGTAACATCTGCAATGTGTATATTGTATGCCTTTTTGTAGTTTTACTAAGAGAAAAAATATTTGAGTACATCACAAATTTGATATAACTGGTGAAATAAAAATCTCAGAAAGCAATGTGACCATGCAAATGAACGGATTCTCCCTCTTCTACATCCAGTTATACCACAAAAACACCCCCCACACACACATTCTTGTTATGGAAACCTAACAGCAAGCTTTTACAAACTTGTAAATGATAGTGCCATTTTCTGAAGTAAGAAACATTTGATAAGGATCAGATTTGTTCCCTTCCATCAAGTTGAGTCAGAACCTGCACTGAATATGTAAGAAATGTCAAGTAGCATGTTACTATGATCTTTATAGTAATAAATTTTAATTATTGTATTTTGTTCCATTGATTGTATATACATTTTGTTTACAATAAAGAATTGCTGAACAATTAAGCTCTGTTCAGTTTTTCATTAAAATAAATATTGTTGTTACTGAACAGCTTTGTGCCATAGCTTACTCTTTGTTTCAGCTAATTCAGTATACTTGAAAGAGAAATCCTGGCCCAACCAGTATTGAAATTTTATTGCACTTAAAATTTCCATATAGTTTTCCAAAATATTGTAATTATTTATATTGTCACTAGAAAAATATAGATGTGCATGTTTAATTACTCTTTATACACAAGACAAGCCCAATAAACCACATTTGCTATCCCATCATATAGTCTCTATTAAGGGAGATAATAAATCTCTCCATAGCCCAGTCTGAAGCAAGTGTTCTAAGATTCCTGGGAGCTTGCCATTTCTTTCCCCAAACTGATTGCAAGTAATAATACCTCTGTTTTCAGATTAAGCTCTTCTGGCAGCATGGCCTCCCACTCTAGCCCCTACTGGGTAATCAGGCACAACTACAATATTTTACTCAAAGTTGAAGCCATATCCTACTTGCTTCTTATTCAAAACACTTTTCCCTTAAAAAAAGGTTGAAATTAAAAAATTAAATCAGAAAGCAAATAATTTAAATTATGTATATATTTATATACCGTGTATTTGCATATACAGTTATACATTACATATAACTACATTATATATTTATATATTAGTATATGTACTCTTCTCACATACACACATGTACATACATAAAATGTATATATGTACTTCTATATATCAGAAGATGTGTACACATATGTATAAATGTGTGTATGTGTGTATATATATTATTTTTTTCCTGAAATGTAGTCTCACTAGCCAGAGGCAAATAAGGTTAACACATTTTTATTTGAAATGTGTTAAATATATGTGTAAAAACACTTTCAAATACATTTTTGATATTTGAATTTTATTTTTCCTTCCCAATTATATTAACACAAAGAATCATATTATGCCTACTGTTAATTTAATTTTTTCATTTCTAAGAACACTTGGCATATGTTAGCATATATTATTAGTTCGCACTATTCTTTCTGTAGTAAAGAAGACCTTCTTTTCCTTGTATGTTGTCAATATTTGTCCTATTGGTCATTTATCTTTTAACCTTTATTGTGATTTCATCCTTCTGTTGTTACAGAGTTTTTAATTTTTATGAAATAAGTGTATTGATTTTTTCTTTTAGATGTCCAGATTTGTGATAATTAGCAATAATAATATAAATACATTAATGTCTTTGGGTATTGATTTTCTTGTTTAATAGACACTACAAGATATTTCTTCTCAGCTCAAATATTACATAATTCTTCGCAAACATTTCTACTTTGGTTCCTTTCAGCTGGATTATTTCTCTGAAAATCAAGGCTTACAGAGAAAAATTTCACTTAGCGGAATAAACCACCATTCACTAGAAATATCCTTGAAAACAAAACTTCAGTTGTATCCTGTTCCCATTCTTTGCCAAATGCATTAGTATGTGGAAATTTCCAAATCAAAAGATTACATTCCGCCTTAAAATTAAATCAATGTTCATGATATTGTGATTCCAATAGAAAAGAGTCTTCCAAGTAGAAGGAAAGTTCTTTCTGATGGATGTGTTTTCTCCTGTCCAAAAAGAATTTCTACTTGTTAAATCTCACCAAGAAATTCCTCTGTCATATATTTTATAAATTTTCCCCATAACTTTTCTGTACTTTTAATTTTTTATAGGTATATAATATGTGCACATATTTACCGAGTATATGAGATATTTGTATACAGACATACAATGTGTAATAATCACATCAGGGTAAATGCATTTACCCTTTGTGTTACACATTCAGATTATACTTTTATGGTTATTTTAAAATGTTTAATAAGTTACTGTTGGCTATAGTTACCTGTTGTTCTGCCAAGTACTAGATCTTATTCATTCTACCTAACTATATTTTTGTACCCATTAAACATCCCCACTTCCCTGCCCCCTACTATACTTCCCAGCCTCTGGTAAATATCATTCTACTATCTACATGAGTTTGATTGTTTTAATTTTAACTCCCACAAATAAATGAGAACATGAGAAGATTATCTTTCTATGCCTGGCTTATTTCACTAAATTTAATGTCCTCTAGTCCCATCTATGTTGTAAATGACAGGATCTCATGCCTTTTTATAGTTGAACAGTACTCCATTGTGTATATGCACCATGCCTTCTTTATTCATTCATCTGTTGGTGGACACAGCTTGCTTCCAAATCTTGCCTATTGTGAATAGTCCTGCAATAAACATGGAAGTCCAGATATTTCTTTGATATACTGATTTTCTTTGTTTTGCGTATACCTAGCAGAAAGATTGTGGGATCATATGCCAGTTCCATTTTTAGATTTTAACGAACTTCCCAACTGTTCTCCATAGTGGTTGTACCAAGTTATATTCCCCTCAAAAGTGTATGAGAGTTCCCTTTTATGCAAATCCATGTCGGCATTCATTTTTGCCTATCTTTTGGATAAAAGTTATTTTAACTGGGGTAAAATTATATTTCATTTTAGTTTTTATTTGCATTTCTCTGATAGTCAATGATACTAAATACTTTTTTAATACCTGTTTACCATTTGTATATCTTCTTTTGAGAAATACCTATTCATATCTTTTTCCCATTTTTAGTTTTTTAATTTTCATTTTCATCTTTTATTTTTATTTAACTTTAAGTTCAGGGGTACATGTGCAGGTACGTTATACAGGAAAACTTGTGTTATGAGGGTTTTTTGTACAGATTATTTCATCACCCAGGTATTAAGCCTAGTACCCACTAGTTATTTTTCTTGACTCTCCCTCCTCCCACCCTTAACTCTCGACCCTTTTGTAGACCCCAGTGTGTGGTGTTCCTCTCTATGTGTTCATGTGTTCTCATCATTTAGCTCTCACTTGTAAGTGAGAACATGTGGGTATTTGGTTTTCTGTTCCCATGTTTGCTAAAGACAATGGCCTCCAACTCCACCTGTTTTCCTACAAAACACATGATCTTGCTCTTGTTCTTTTTAATGGCTTTTTTGCCAATTTTTTAATCAGGTTATAAGATTTATTTTCTTGTTTGAGCTCCTCATATATTCTGGTATTTTATTTTGTTTGTAGCTATTATAAATGAGATTGCTTTTTTGATTCCTTTTTTAAATTGTTCATTGTTGGCATATAGAAATGTTACTGATTTTGCTATGTTGATTTTGTATCCTGCAACTTTATTGAATTTGTTTATCATTTCTAATAGTTATTTTGGTGAAGTCTTTAGTTTCTTAAAAAATATATATAAGATCATATCATTTGCACCCAGGATAATATGTCTTGTTTTCTAATTTGGATGCCCTTTATTTCTTTCGTCTGACTGGTCTAGCCAGAACTTCCAATACTATGTTGAATAAGTGGTGAAAGTGGGCATCATTGTCATCTACCAGATCTTAGAACAAAGGCTTTCAGGTTTTCCCTATTCGGTATGATACTACCTGTGGGTCTGTCTTATACAGCTTTTATTGTATTGAAGTGTATTCTTTCTATCCCCAGTTGTTTGGGCATTTTTATCATTAAGGGATAATGAATTTTACCAAGTGCTTTTTTTAGCATCAACGGAAATGATCATATGCTTTTTGTTCTTCATTCTGTTGATAAGATGCATCATATTGATTTGTATATGTTGAATCATTCTTGCATCTTTGGGATAAATCCCAATTGGTCATGATGAATGATCTTTTAAATGTATTTTTAAATTTGGATTGCTTGTGTTTTGTTAAGGATTTTTGCATCAACATTCATAGGTGATTTTGACCTGTCGTTTTCTTTACTTGATGTCTTTCCCTGGTTTTCGTGTCAGGGTAATGTAGCCCTCATAGTTTGAAGCAATACCTCCTCCTCTATTTTTTAGAATAGTTTGAGTAGAATTGGTATTCTTTAAATGTTTAGCAATATTCAGCAGATAAACCATCAGTTCCTGGACTTGTCTTTGCTGGGAGACATTTTATTTCAGCTTTGATCTCATTATCTGTTATTGTTCTGTTTAGGTTTTGGATTCCTTTATGGCTTAATCATGGTAGGTTTTATGTATCCATTACTTCTAAGATTTCCAGTTTAGCAGCATATAGTTGCTGTTAGCAGCCTGTAATGATCCTTTAAATTTCTGTGTTATTGGTTGGTCATGTCTCCTTTTTCTCTTCTGATTTTATTTAGTAGGATCTTCTCTCTGCTTTTCTTAGTTAGGCTAACCGTCAATTTTATCATTTTTTTTTTAAAAAGAACTTTTTATTTTATTGATCCTTTGTAGTGTTTCTTGCTTCAATTTCATTTATTTATTCTCTGATTTTTATTATTTCTTCTGCTAATTGAGTTTGGTTTGCTTTCACCCATCTAATTTTTTAAGATATATCATTATGTTGATTATTGAAAGTTTTTTTTTTTTTTTTTNACTTTTTTGCTTTTAGGCAATTATTGCTATAAACTTTCCTCTTAGTCCTGTTCCTAAAGGTTTTGATATGTTGTGTTTCCATCATTATCTGTTTCAAGGAATTTTTAAATTTCCTTTTTAATCTCTTCAGTGACCCACTGGTCATTCAGGAGCATAGTATTTAATTTTTATGTATTTGTATAGTTTCCAAAATCCCTCCTAATTAGGGGGAAGGATTCAAGGAGTCCCTTCCTGAAGTGTGAGGTGCAGTGCCTGGGGTTGAGGGAGGGCTAATGCAAGCACCCCCTTGAAAGCCCCAACTGGTGTCTCTCTAGGTCATGTTCACCCCAAGTCCACTCGTTCTCAGCCCAACACAGTACAAGGTCTTGCCCAGGAATTGCAGTCCTGTGACCTACGCTGTCTTTCAGGTTAATTTGAACCCCAGAGCTCTTTCCCCCATAGTGGCAGGGCTTGCCAAAGCTCAGGTTCCAACATTGAGATAGGCTATTTGCCTCTGGCTTCAGCTGGTCTTAATGCTCCTTCCATGGGCACTGGCTGAGTTCTGCCCTGTGCTGCTTTTGGCTGTGACATGGCAGCACTAAGTTACAATGTAAAGTCCCACAATCACTGTGCTGTCCCTTCCCTAATTGCACAGATACTGTCTCAGGGCCACTCAGCCATTGTTGCTGCTGGGAAATGGCAGAATGGTGGTATCAGCGATTCAAGACTGTCTTTCCTACACTCTTTTGTGCCTCCTTCCTTACCATGATGTTATAAACAGGTAAAGTGATCACTCACCCGATTTTTAGTTCTTATGAATGTGCTTTATTGTGTGTGGTGTTTCTGCAGAGGGGATGATCATTGTAGGCCTCTATTTAGCTATCTTCTTCCATCTCCGTTCTTATACTGCTTTTTATAAAACTAAAGAAAAGAATAAATGTGAACATAAGCAACTTCTCAGTCATGATTTCTTACCAGATCTATATAAGTTGTTTTAGGTAACATAAATACAAAACCAACAATCTGTTATCTCCAAATTCATATTTCATTTTTCCCCTAGGATATCAGGATCAGAGTACCTTAGATGCAAGATGATGATTATATCACAGAAATATGATACATTCATAATGTGTGTGTGTGTGTATAATCTATTTAGCTGTAATCTGTTCTGGTGATGTTTGCAAATGAAGTTTTGAGCTAAGGATATATTTACTTAAAAATAGTGATTAGAAGGCTCCATTTAACATATAAAGTATATTAACGAAAAACAATTAAAGGAATGGTAAGGATGAGAATGTGGATCCTGGGACATTAAGGAGCAGAGAGGTGAGATGCTTTTTCCTTTTAGCCCTTCTGTTTGCATTCTACTCATTTTTGCAGCTCAAGATTATCAAGGACTGCAATTAGAGAAAATCAGTAAAGAAGTTTAAGAATAATTTGGGAAATACAAGTCAAGAACTTTACATGTTCATTCTATTTCATAATTCTAAGTTGGCAATAGGCAGATGTAGTACCGCAAAATAATGATGTGCTTTTTTTTTTATTTCTCTTTTCTTCCTCATTTCTCCCTTTTCTGTGTGATCCTTTTGTAGCACGTCAGATCAAAATTCTAATTTACTGGGATTACAGCAAGGCAAGAAGTAAGCACTAGGCTAATGTACATGCGATAATGTAGAGTGAGAAACTGCATCCGCCAGGGAGAGGATTTGCAGTAATTAGGAGAAAAGTGAACAAAAAACAGAGTTTGCAAAGCAGAGAGGAGGAACCTGAGTGGGCTCTTTTTCTGTAGTGCATGAAGGCAAGTGTTTCCAAAGTCTTACAACATAGAACTTTAAAAGTAGCTTTAAGTCTATCTTGTGCAATATTTTAATAACAAGAATTTCTTCTGAAATTTTCTTACAAGTTAGCCTTAAAAATGTCATATGACACTTTCTCAGTACAAATTATTCTCTCAGCAGCAACAAGGGAGGCCGGTTGAGCACATGGGCTGTGGAGACAGATGGTTTTGTTTGAACTCCTGATCCCACTGCCAACAGGACCCTAGTCAAGGCACTGAATTTCTTCGTATTTCAATCTCCTCACATTCACCACCTCTACCCAAAATGGACAAAATAATAAAGTATGTTAAATATCAAATCTACAAGTTTATGTAAAGTGATTAGGACATCCTAGTACCTACCTAAATCTTGGTAAATCTCACCTATTATTATTATTAACTATAATTAGATGGAAAATGGCATTTATTGAACTAAAACTGTTTCCACTGGAAAATCTAACTAGTTTCTTTTAAAGATTGACAATAATTGTTGGCAAAAGACGGAAAAGACATCTATGTAGCTCATAATTATACCACTACCTTTCTCTTTTAATCCTGTCCCAAATTTAAATTATAAAATTTTCACCTTCAAGAGTCATTATAAAATTATAAAATTTTCACCTTCAGGAATCAGTTTGCTACATCCCTGATTAATATACATGTATTATTAAAATAGTAGGTGCCCTCAAACTACTCCTGGTGCTGAAACAATTTTGTGTTCATTGGTGAAATACAGTAAATGGATAGGTCAGTGTGATGGATATTGCACCTAGAGTCAAACCCACACTGCAAAATCTACCCATCATTATAACAGCTTCTACTTCAAAAAAAAAAAAAAAAAAATCAAGAACTAAAAAAGCATGAGGAAAAAGATTTTCATGTTTTCTTTAGGATAATCTTGTTTTTTATTTTGTTTTGTTTTGTTTTGAGACTGAGTCCTGCTCTGTCACCCAGGCTGGAGTGCAGTGGTGCAATATTGGTTCACTGCCTCCTGGATTCAAGTTGTGCTCCTGCCTCAGCCTCCGAGTAGGTAGGATTACAGACACCCATCAACATGCCTGGCTAATTGTTGTATTTTTAGTAGAGATGGGGTTCATTATTTTGGCCAGGCTGGTCTTGACTCTGGACCTCAAGTGATCCGCCTGCCTCGGCCTCTAAAAAATTTGGAATCATAGGCATGAGCCAGCATGCTTGGCCTCCTTAGGATAATCTTATTTTGCTGATGTTTACTTTCTCATAAAGACTCATGGTCTACAATGATAGTTCACATCAATGGCTGAATCAGCATTTAAAATATCACCAGTGGGCTGGGCATAGTGGCAACCATGGTGCAATCCCCTCTCTACAAAAACATACAAAAAATACCTGGGTGTGGTGGTGTGTGCCTGTAGTCCCGATTACCGGGGAGGCTGGGGTGGAGGGATCCCTTGAGCCCATGAGGTTGAGGCTGCCATGAGTCAAGATCATGCCACTGCACTCCAGCCTCAGTGAGAAAGTGAGGCCCTGTCTCAGGGGAAAAAATAAATAAAAATATATATATATATATATATATATATATATATATATATATATATATGTATATGTCACCAGTGTCTTAGGGCACTACATACAGCTTGGTACCCGGGACAATGTTTAGAAGTAGATATGACCATACCAATATCAATATATCAAATATATAATGAAATAGATTCTAGTCAATTATACATAGCAATATGGATAAAAAATAACTATACTGTTACTTATATCATAATCAGAATTAAATATGGGTTTCTTCTTTGATGATATGAAGAACTCAGGGAAGTGAGGCATTTCTAAATACTGTTCATCTCTTCCAGTGGAAAAACCAGCTTGTCTTTGCAACTGATACAACTTATGACACATTTGGCAAAAAATATAAACATATTATGTCTCTTGTAGGTCATTGCCACCATTTCCTCACTGGCCACATGTCACTAATTCTGTCACTCTTAAATGTATTATTTTGCCATTAGCTCACTAAATTTTTAAGTTTACAAATTAGAGCCAAAAATTCACAACTTTCAGTTTTTAAGAAACAAGATTCCAAACTCTGCCTTGTAAAACTCTGAGATTTCTGAGAGAACAACTGGTCTTCTCAGGTGATCGTTTATAAGGGCCTGACATGGCATCTAATAAATGACAGGCAGTTCTTGAAAGACTTGGCTTCTTTCAGGAATTATCGTGGAACCGACCACACATTTATTGGAGCCATTGTGCTATTTTTTAGACCAGGCTATGTTCTCGTTCCTCCCTTTTTTCTTTGTAGTAGAATTTAAGGCTCAATTTGATACCATTACTTCTTTTAAAAAGACACCTTCCCATCTATCCTTTGACGCTCTTTCCTGGAAGCTGCTATGGTTTATGATAATACCTGTCCAACCTTGTTTTTGTCTGCTCTCAAAGATAGGCATGAAGGGTCAGTTCATTTTAAGTATTGTAATATGGTTTTTAAGGAAAAATGAATGGGATATTCCAAAAAATAAAAGTAATTTAAAACAACAGCATAATACAAACATATATACATTACAATATCCAAATGGTGTGAAAAACATGTAATTCTCTAACTTGGGAGCAAATTTCTGTATAACTCCCCATTTCAACTTTCAGTGCAATGCTTTTCATTTGACTTCTGTAGATGCCATAAAAATGCTTTTGTAACCGCGTGGCAGGAGCAGGGCTGCGGAGTAAAATACTCACTGTTCCCTGATGGGATGTGTTTTCCCGGGTCCTTATGCCTCACTCATCCAAGAATGGGAGGGGGTCCCAGGTGGCGCCGTGAGCTCGTTCAAGTAAATATTGGACCCAGAGAGTTTTGCAGAAAGCGATTAGGCAGAAAGAGAGAAACAGAAAGAGAAAGAAAGAGAGAGAGAGAGCCAGAGAGCGCTCCCATGCTGTCACGGGAGGGGATCCAGAGATGGAGTCCACACAAGACAAGAGAGAGAGAGAAGGCTCCCACGCTGCCTTGGGAGGGAATCCCAGAGAGGGAAATCCCTGTAGGTAAGGCAGTAGGGGGGATTCTAACCCCGGTGTTACTACTGCCCCATTTAAGTTCTTGTCCAGTGAGAGGAGCTTTTCCAAACTTCCTCTGGAGTGACTGATCTTTGACTCTGATACAGAATTGGTTGCCTGGCCTGCAATCAAAGCCTCCTCCCTTGGAGTTTTTGGCGGGTTTTCTGAACAAAGGAAGTTCACCTGGGCTGTCTACCTAGCCCCCACGCCAGGGAAAGTTAGACAAAGAACTCTAGATTTCGGGATGGGAAGTGGATGGAGGTGTGGCACTGGGAAGTTCTTGCCTTTGAAACCATGCTCCTTGTGAACTCTGGAAGAGAAGGTAACATAGTCCTTCACTTTCTCCATTTTCTGACATTACAGTATTATTGATCAGAGCCCCAGCCGCTGGATTCCAAGATCCATTCAAATATCTGGACTGAGGCAACTCTCCCTTTGCTGATGACTGAGCATAACAGGGAAACTGTGGCAAGTTCATTCCTTGGAGATGCAGGACTCCTGTAACAGAGACCTGTGGCTTGAAGAACCTCCCAAAGCTTTGTTAAATACCCGAGAACTACATTGCAACCTAAGACTCTTTCATTTCAACTTCTTTCCTTCCCCTTCTTTTTCACATGTCAAACCTGCTTTGACGTCTAACAGCTTTCCCAGTAACACCCCACTATGGCCTTTTAATTTGCTCCCACAAATGTTTCCCCCAATAAAGATTTTGAATGTTTTCCCCCTCACATTGGAACTTGCTTCTCAGGACCTAAACTTGCACATGGCTTCATGAAAATTATTTATTGCTACTCTGAAAAACAGAATATTAGTGTATATAAACATATGTAGCATGAGTAAAAACAAAAAAAAATAGGCTATTTTAGTGGGAGAAAATATTTAATCTTATATATTCTAGGAAATGGATCAGAGGTTTTGTTGATACATTTCTATTAAAAATTCTAAGAAACATTTATATTTATTAAAGTTTAGTGACCATGCATGCATATACTACTTATAGCTTAGAAAAGATTTATTAACACAGACCTGACAATTTTATAGCACTCTTTGTAGAAACTGAGGCCACATAACATGAGATTAAAAAAACTACCTGTCCTTGTCTTTGGGAAATGTACATAAAATAGCTCGTTAGGAGAAGAAGATCAAAAGTGCCCCTAAAAACTGCAGTTTTCATTATCACAGGTTTTATCTTTATTCTGTCACTCCTGCTACCTGAACTAATCCACACTATTTTTCCAACTAAACTTTTGTTTCTTATCTGAACCACAAACTGTTCAGAAAGAGGAAGAGAAGCAGAAACTGACAAACCACAGTAAAGTGATGTCCTATCTGGAAGGTTTAAAACCACTTTACTTTCTGTTTCAATTACTAGTGACAAGCTGGGCATAAAACATGCCATAGAAAATGTCACTTGCTGGATTAATTTGATTCACCTCTGTTGAGAAACTATAATGGTCTATATCAGGATTCTAGCTGCTGCTTAGAGAAAATGTAAATTAAATAGTTCTGGCTCTAAGCATATGTATAATCCCAAAATAAAAACAGTTAATGATCAAGAAGATATAACTAACCCCATGATGTTAAAAAGTAGGAAAGGAGCAATTTGTATAATGACCCATCACATATGATCACAATAAAGAAATCACAATAATATTATATGACATAAATTCTGGGCTTTTAGAAAATGTATAGCAATTTCTCTTAGAAGTGATGGAAAATATATCAATGAGGAACGGAAGTAATTCCATCCCGAAGAACCAGAATGAGGAAATGAAAAAAATCTAGGAAACTTTGAGAAGTGTTTCTGGAGGATCAAGTAAGTTTAACTGGATTGAAGTGAAGGCTTGTGAAGAGTGCTTTTAGGAAACAATATTTAAAAAGATCGTTAAATAGGACTTATCAAAGACGTTGGGAGTTACAGTAAAAAATATATTAATTAGTGCTTGACAGACAGGATGAGGTATTTTCTGGCTGCATATGAGGTAAATGATCATCTTACAGCTAGGGCTGCTGAGCATTGAGCACGTACAACATGTTTCAGGGAACTTTCTTCACAAGAAGTTGTTGCATATTTCAGGGTTTGCTTCCTTTTACATGTTTGAGGAGATCTTAAGCCACCAGTGCATTCCTTTCAGTCCCAAAATATGTTTTATTTGCCCGAAAGTATGCTTTAAAATATTTTTACAAGATGGCAATATTTTAAAATTGCAAATTATAATATAAAATATGAACTTCTGTCTTCCCTTCAAGTGAAAGATAATTAGGAGGTATTATAACACTTAGCCAGCATTCGTCAATGATAGCACTCAGTGAAGCTGACTTGAGCTTCTCCTTTGAATAAGGAATACACTATAGTACAGCTTTCCAGTTTCCACCTAATTGCTCTGGCAATGTATTTCATGTGCCTACTTTTATGGACATTAAACCCTCCTACATCAGACAATAGAGATTCAATTATGTTTCCTAACATATGAGCTTCAGATGTATGGGTCTAAATTGAAACAGGAGTAGGGGATATAAGACCATTTTTCTTTTCTTTTTCTTTTCTTTTCTTTTTTCTTTTCTTCTTCATTTGTTTTTAAGACAGAGTTTCTCTCTTGTCACCCAGGCTAGAGTGCAACGGAGCAATCTCGGCTCACTGCAACCTCTGCCTCCCAGGTTCAAGCTATTCCGCTGCCTCAGCCTCCCAAGGAGCTGGGATTACAGGCATGCACCACCATGCCTGGCTAATTTTTGTATTTTTAGTAGAGACAGAATTACACCATATTGGCCAGGCTAGCCTTGAACTCCGGATCTCAGGTGGTCCACCTGCCTTGGTCTCCCGAAGTGCTGGGATTACAGGTGTGAGACACCACGCCCAGCCACATTTTACTTTTACAGTAGGGAGGACCTGAACTAAAATGATCAAAGTAGCAATGCAAAGTGGAGGTTGAATGCCAAAGTTCAGAAGTCACAAATTTTTTCCCCTCAGAAGACACAATTAAATATAATAGGTGAAAAAGTCAATAAAGCTGCAAAGTGGTGAGAATAGTAAGCATATCTAAAATTTTGGATACTTGTTAAAAATGAAGAATTGGAGCTCAAGAAAAAAGTCAGAGATGAATATGAAGATTTGAAGACTGTGTAAAGGAAGGTGAAAGAGGCTAGTAGAGGAGATGAGATTTTCAAGTCAATGAATAAGTGGAAATCCAGAAGTAAATCTTAGGAAATACCTATATTTAAATACCAAAGGGGGAAAAAAAAAAGAAATGCATTTAGAAAAAAAAAAAGAGTGGTCAAGAAGGCAGGAAGAGAGCAACTAGACTGTCAAAACAACAGAGAAGGCCAGGTGAGGTGGCTCAAGCTTGTTGTCCCTGCGCTTTGGGAGACCGAGGCAGGTGGATCACTTGAGTCCAGGAGTTTGAGACCAACCTGGACAACAAGGTGAAACCCTGTGTCTACTAAAATTACAAAAAACTTAGCTGGCTGTGATGACATGTACCTGTAGTCCCAGCTACTGAGGAGGCTGAGGTGGAGGCTCATTTGAATCAGGGAGATGGAGGCTGCAGTGAACTGAGATCCTGCCACTGCACGCCAGCCTAGGTAACACAGTGAGGAAAAAAAGAAAAGAAAAAGAAGAGGACAGTCCAAAAGGAGTCACCATTTTTTAATGTTTCTGAAAAGGTTTTTTAGTAAATCCTGCATTGTTGTAAAGGAATATCTAAAGCTGGGTGATTCGTAACAAAATGAAGTTTATTTGGCTTATTATTCTACAGGCCATATAAGAAGCAAAGCACCAGCATTTGTTTCTGGTAAGGATCCCAGAAAGTTTCCAAACCTAGTGGAATGGAAAGGACATCACCAGGCATCATGCGGGGAGGGAGGAGGAAAGAGAGCGAGGGATGGGGTCCCATGCTCTTTTAAACAACCGGCTATGCCAGAACTAATAAAGCCAGAGCACTCTCATCACCATGAGGTGGGTACCAAGCTGTTCATGATGGATCCACCACCATGACCCAAACACCTCCCACCAGCCCTCACCTCCAACATCAGGATCAAATTTCAACGTAAGATTTCGCGAAGACGAGTATGAAAGTATATCAGAGGTCAAGAGGAAACAAACTGAGGAAAGATACTAAATTGAAGAAATAACAGTACCATTTTTTATTTACCCTGTACCAATAGTTGAGGGAAATGTCATACATTTCTTTATCTCGTTTGCCATAATCATGTGAGTTAATGTTATCAGAACCCATTCTGTGAGGAATAGCAGTTTAGAGAGGTTAAGAAACACTTTTAATCCCAGAAGGAGAAAGCATGGATAATTATGCAAGAAAGATTTTTTAGTATGGCCTAAAAGTAATATTTATTACTTTTGCTCACATTTCACTGGCTCACATCTAAGTACAAAGGAGGCTGGGAAATGTAGGCTCAAATCAAAGGGAATGAATTTGGTAACCAGCTGCCAGTCTCTGCCACAAAGGGTAATATACAATATTTTGAAGCTCTCAGCAGTAGTTTTCAATCCCTTTTCATGCAAAAATTGTTTTTTGTAAATTAATGGACAGCATTAGTAGGCATTTTTCTTTTGCAAAGAGAAAACGAAATTGCAAGCTGTTATGCAATTATTCAAGCTAAACTACTCTGCACAATAATATAAAAGTTTGTCTTGATTGTGGGTTATGTTCCTAAAGTTTATTAAAATTTTGATTGGAGGTGGACAAGAGCCTGGGAGTAGAAAATAACATTTACCTCCATCTCTGCAGTAATCTAGAGAACATGAAGGTAAAAGTCATGTTCAGAGTATCGCCACTGAGGGAGATAAACTGGCCTTTGCCAGCTGACGGCAGGAGAATGGACAATAAGGAGAGAGAGATAGAAGATTCACCCTGTAAAGAGTCATCAGTTGTGGTATCCAGGAGAATTTATGGCCCCTGTCTGGAGCTAACATTTTCTTTTCTGAGTTGTAATTTCTTCCTGCTATCACTGAAGCTTTCACTGAAGTTTGGTTCAGAGTTACAGCTGGGACTAAGCAGAGTTTTGTAGAATTGTGGAAGAAATCTGTTCCCGTGTTTGCAGTGAAGAATTATGGGCAGACTGAGGTCAGGCCAGGAAAGCATGTAGCTAGGCAACCTACTGAGGCCGGAGTAGGAACCAGGGCCCTTTCGCTAGTGACTGTAACATTTTGGTTCAGAAACACTTAGGTGGTGATGGAACACGATATAAACTCTAAGCTTTCTGAAGTCACATAGCATAAGCATTTGAAAAATATTTTTCTTATTTACAAAAAGGAGCTGATTCTCTGATGGCAAATATTTAGAGTACGTCAAAGTTAATACAACGTGCAATGTACAAAAAATATTTCAGCACAATTTTAACTAAAAAATTAACTACTCTAATAATTGTAGTTAATTTTTCTAAAAAATTTCTAAAAATTTTAACTAAAAAATTAACTGATAATTGTAGTTAATTTTTCTTGTAAGATTAGGGAACACATTTTATAGCTCTGACTATACTTACTCAAAATAATAGAATAATGCCTATTTTATACTTTGTTTTCTGTCAACATAAGGTGTATAAATCTCTGGAAACTGTCACTATACAGTTATAAGGGGTAAGCATTCATACTGAAAAGCACAAATATTACTATATATTATTTTATTGCCTAATGAAAGTTTTATTTTCTAGCATTCAATTTGATAGTTTCTCTAACTCTACATTGTTTACATATATGTGTGTATATATATATATATATATACACACACACACACATACACACATATACAATATATATATATACACACACTGACATACCAATGTATAGCAATAAGAACATTTTTATGTTGAATCAAAAAACATTGCCTGTAACAATTGTCATTCTTTCTCAATTCGTATATTAAAAAGTTTGCATAACCCTGCTATAAGGGAAAGGCTCAGCTGCAATGAATCACGAGGCTAAATAGTAAAAGTGTTAATCAGAATTGCACCCGGGCTGTTGTAAAGGTTAAAGTATGCTTAAAGCCATAAAAATAATTTAAATTAAAAACTAGAACTTGCTCTTGCCATGTTGATCTGTATACTTTAGAGTCAAAAGCACAAAATGTTCATTTAAAAGTGTTATTGAGTTATCAAAATGCAATGCAAAAATATGATATTTAGGTAGAAAAGGTCAGATTAAAAAAAAAGTCTCAAATACCTGAAATGTCAAGATTCTGGAGAAAGCTGTAAAATAATTTTTAAATGTACCACTTGATTAACTGAAACTATTTCTTATGAGTTATCAGGAAAATGCAGTGTAGCATACATTGATACAGCTCTTTGTCAAAGGTGTGAATGATAAGTTCTTTTCTAGGGGGTAATATTTCTGGGGCAGAGAATTGGAAGTTGTGTTCAAAGGGATTAATTTAAATAGCAAACGCTACTGCTTTGGTAACCCTGGATTTGTCTGAAGAGATGTGATGTCTCTGGAAGTTTTAGTACAAAGATAACCCTATAAACATGTATGAAAATACACAGAGAATTTCTTAGTATCTTTCTTTCTTCCTTTAAGTGTTAATGAATTGCAGTAAAAGGAATTAAATTAGCTACAAAATGATGTTTGTTGAAATAAAACAGAATAAGCAAACAAAATAATAGCAACTTTGCAAAAATCAAATATTCATATAAATTATAGACCATTTATTAGCACATTGGGCCATTGTCAGTGATGCCCCTGCACAGACTTAATTTAAAACTTTATATTTTCAGAAATTGTGAGGGGTGTTTTATGGGGTGATGGAGAGGGAAGACAGTGTGTTATCAGATGAACAGGAAGGGTCTGTTGCAGCAGCAGGAACAAAGTGTAGTGAGACATGCTAGCAGGTAGGTCGCATGTTATGGTAATGAAGCAATAGCTTCTCCCAGGGTGGAAACATTAGCATGAGAATGAGGAAAATTCACTCAAGTTTCCTCCATTAGTTGCTAGGGTCTGTTTGCAGCTGATTCTAGCCTACTAGGTGACTGCATTCCATACAGAGTTTGGGGAAAAAACCTACTACAAGGCAGGAATCTGTAAAATTTATTACATTCCTATGGTTCTTGGAAACCCCCATACCTCCATATCTGCTTGTCTTAGTAATCAAACAGGAATTCAATAATACTTGTGAAACTGTGAATAAATCTCTCTTACTGGCAATATTGCATACAGAGTTAGGAAATGAAACACAATGTTTGTCTCACCCTCTGTGAGAACATCACACGTGTTTAAAATGTTATTTCTCTAGAGGAGTAGCTTCAGAAATTGCACACTTGGTAACCTTTTGTTTACATGTAAACCTTCTGGATATATGTATTCACTTTGCAAGAGTAGTGAAATACAGGAGGTATTAAAGAGAGAGAGGGGGCCATGTGTGGTGGCTCACGCCTGTAATCCCAGCACTTTGGGAGGCTGAGGCGGGTGGATCACGAGGTCAGAAGTTCAAGACCATCCTGGCCAACATAGTGAAACCCCATTACTACTAAAAATACAAAAATTTGGTGGGCATGGTGGTGCATGCCTGTAATCCCAGCTATTCGGGAGACTGAGGCACGAGAATTGCTTGCACCAGGGAGTCAGAGGTTGCAGTGAGCCGAGACTGTGCCACTGCACCCCAGCCTGGTGACAGAGCAAGACTCTGACTCAAAAAACTTAAATGAGAGAGAGAGAAAAGGCAGGCAGGAATAAAGGAAAGAAGTAAGGGAGGGAGAGAGTGAGGAAGGGAAGAAGAGAAAAAAAAGAGAGCAAAAAGTCCTGGCACAGTGGATCACGCCTATAATCCCAGCACTTTGGGAGGCCAAGGTGGGCAGATAACCTGAGGTCAGAAGTTCGAGATCACTCTGGCCAACAGGGCAAAATGTCATCTCTACTAAAAATACAAAAATGGTGGTGTGTGCCTGTAGTCCCAGCTACTCATGAGTCTGGGTAATAAGAATCATTTGAGGCCGGGTGTGGTGGCTCACGCCTGTAATCCCAGCACTCTGGGAGGCCGAGGCAGGTGGATCACAAGGTCAAGAGATCGAGACTATCCTGGCCAACATGGTGAAACCCCGTCTCTACTAAAAATACAAAAATTAGTTGGGCATGGTGGCCCGCGCCTTTAGTCCCAGCTACTCGGGAAGCTGAGACAGTGGAATTGCTTGAACCCAGGAGGTGGAGGTTGCAGTGAGCTGAGATCCTGCCACTACACCCCAGTCTGTGCGACAGAGTAAGACTCCATCTCAAAAAAAAAAGACAGAAAGAGCGAGAAAGACAGAGAGAGAGAGAGGAAAGGGAGAGAAAGAGAGAGGAGAGAGAAGGAAGAGAGAGAAAGAGACAGAAGAGAGAGAGAGGAAAGTGAGAGAAAGAGAGAGAGGAAAGAAAGAAAGAGAGAGGAGAGAGAGGGAGAGAGAGAGATATCTTGTGCTGTTGTGGGAGGGGACCCCAGAGAGGGAAATCCCTGCAGGTAAGGTGCAGCCAGGGTTTAACTTTGAAGCTATTCCCACCCCATTCATGTTCTTGCCCAATGAGTGGAGTTCTTTCAAACTTCCTCTGGAGTGATTGATCTTTGATTCTGATCCCAGATTGGTTGCTTGGCCCCACAATAGAGCGCCTCCTTCCAGGGCTTCTGGTGGGCTTTTAAACAAAGAAGCAGGCCCGAAATTTTTCCTAGCCTATGAGGGAAAGTTAGACAAACGACTGTAGGTTCCCAGATGGGAAGGTGGAGGGAGGCATGGCGCTGGGAAGTTCTTTCCTTTGAAACCACGCCCCTTGTGGACCTGGGAAGACAAGTTAACATAGTTCTTCAAGCTCTCCATGGCAGAGAGGGCTCCCAGAAAAGTGGGTAGCCAGTTCCACAGTGGAATGCAAAGGGTTTGACAGATGAGCTTGAGGAGGCTGTGTCTGATTTACATAGGGCATGAAAGATTGGTTAGACTATGTGTGCCATTTGCATAGGGCATGAAAAACTGGTTAGGGCTAGGTGTGTCATTTGCATAGGGTGTGAAAAATCTGGCTGCCCCCACCCTAGTCTTTTATTATACAGATGGGTTCTCTACCTGGCCAGTGCCATGTTGCCTGTTTCTTTACTGTACACTGTACATGTGGTGACAAAGAAAAGGGAAGATGGAGCCTTCATATAGAATACAGTTGGTCCCAGGGTAGCCCTTTTCTATTGGCACAGCTACTGGCATTCACCCCTGCAAGTTTCCAGATTGCTGGTCTATGTCTGCAGCTCGACTTTTGAGACTGCTTTTTGTAAATGATTTGGTGGCTACTTTTTATTAAAATGGAAATTCTGCCAAAGACTCTTTCACCCTTACTGTCTGCCTATCAGTTATAATTCCTGCTGAATTAGAGATCTTCATTGTTATTTAATTTTCTTTCTTCTACAGGTCCCTACTAGCAGCACATAGTAGTCATTCCATATGGGCTTGAATAGAGTAACGATGAGTAATGAGTGGCACAAATACAAGGTGTGCATTATAAAGAGCCGTTTTCCAGTTGATGAGTGTGTCCTTCTATACAATTTGCTTAGAAATAGGGATTTACATCTAATAAGCTCTGGAAAAAGTTATACTTGAGATAAAACTTTGCTTGGTGTGTATTAAAATCTCCTGGAATGGTAGGGGACTCATCTACACCTAATTGTTATTCTATCAATTTTTTATCTTTATCCTTTGAAATTATGTTATTAAGTATATATAAAATTAGAACCATTATATACTTCTGGTGAGAAATGCCATTTATCCTTATATGATGTCCTAGTCTATTTGAATTGCTATAACAAAACATCATAAATCGGTGCCTTATTAAAAAACAAGTTCATTCATCACAGTTCTAACGTGTGGGAAGTCCAAGATAAGGCTAATTGAGTGCATGGTGAGAGCTTGTTTGCTGATTCATGAACAACAGGTTTTTCTGCTGTGTTCTTGAATAGCAGAAGGGATAAATGAGCCCCCTGTGCCTCTTTTCTGAGGCCACTCATTCTATTCAGGCAGGCCCCACCGTCAAGTGACATAATCACCTCTGAAAGGTTCTGTATCCTAATACCATGATGAGGGGGGGCGTCAGGGTCTCAACATATGAATTTTGAGGGAACATAAATATGTGTTGAGGGACCATAGCATATGGTGATTGCCAATATCAGTCAAGGTTCAATTAGGAAATAAGAAACTATCTGAAGAAGTTCCAATGGACTGTAACACGAAGAATTAGTTACACAGATGATGGGAGAGTTGAGAAGCCTACAGGACATATTGAGGCAGCCCAGAAATTAGGAACAGAAGATGATCATTACTAAGTTAAACTGGAGAAAAAAAGAGAGGGAGAGTTGGAGGTATCTGAGACCAGAGCAGACAGACCTGTCTAGAGAAGCTCAGCCACAGACAGCAGGAGTCATGGGAGAGACACAGCCCCAGGTACAGCACGGGGGCAGAAACACACTTACCCTTGGCTATTTCCCCATCTCCCCCTGTTAGGGATACACTTTGATCAGACAACACAGAGCCTGGGAAGTGTCAGCTGCAAGGGCCAGAAGCCCTGAACCCAAGGGCACAGTCAGGAAAGGAGAGAAATAGATAGGAGAGAAAATAGGCCAGATGCAAGCATATTTTCTGATTTCTAGAATAAAATATAATGCATATTTTACATGTCATTAAAAGCTTTCTTTTGCTAAGTTGTGCCTGGCATTACATTTTCTATCATTATATTTGGAACAGTTTGTTTTATTCTTGCTTTAGATGTTTAAATAGCTCTTGGTAAGTAGTAGACAGAGTTTTCTTTTTTATTTTTGTTCCAATAATAGGCAATATTTTTTGTAAATAAAGCATTTTTTGGCAATATTTGGATTATTGTATCACTTTTGTGTGCTTTTGATTTGAACTGCCTTTCTGTGTATTTATTATCTCTATTCGCGTCTTTTTTGCATTGATTTTTTTTTTTTAACATTCCAAAGTTTTATTCAACTAGGTTAGGAGTTATATTCTCTAGCCATTGTGGTTTACCAGGGAAAATTTACAGTGTTTAAAATCTGTAATAATCTCTCTTTTAATCCTTGCCTCTACCCCCAGGACACAATGACCTTAAGATATTTTAATTCCAATCACAACTCCTTCTTGTTTATATAATACCGTTATTAGATATTTTAATTTTATACTCTCAACACTACATAGCAGTATTACTTTGGCTCTTTTATTATTTAGTCAAGCTTTGTTTAGATATATTCACACATTTACCAATACCTTTTTGATCTCCTTTCCTTTATGAATTTCAGACATACTTTACTTATTTTAGAAGAAAATTTTATGTAGTATTGTTTTGGTAAAATGTGTTGATGGCAAGCTTGGAGAGCTTAGCTACATTTATTTCAATCAATATCTATATTTATTATTATCCCATTCATTTAATATTAATCATTTTTATATTTACATATCTATATTTAAAATTTCTGCACTTACTTATAGATGCTTTTTTCCTCACACATCCCAATTACCCACAAATTTTTATAACTGAGCATAAAGTAATTATTAATGTAACATTTTGCAAAATGTGAGTTGTAAATCATCTTCTGTTCAAGTCACACGTTCTCCATTGATCAGTGGTTCATATTAGGCTTTATTTCTCCCCTATAGGTAAATTTGTTAAAGAAATTTAATAGACTCCACAATTTCAAATTACCAGGGAGAAGAAAGTGTTCCATCTCTATCATGGTAGCAATATCTATTTGTGCTTTAACTGTCATGAAATCACAGAATAGAACATTTTACATAAACATAGGATCTGCTGAAATTTTTACGTTACCGCCCTCAATGAAAAAATTGTGAGTCCACTTGGGTGGGCAATTAAACACAGTTAACCTTCCCAGCTAATCACAATTGTTGAGCTGGTTGCATATCAAAATAGAATAAATTGGGGACTGTAAATACTTTCATTTTATGTACTAGTTATAAAGACGGTCTACCGCTTGCTGAATTATCCTTTGCAAGTGTGTATTTTGCCTGTCCATAGGACACACATAAATAAGCCTAAAGAGACAAGGCTACAAGATAATTTAATGTACTACATCTCCTCCAATCTGGGTATAATTTATTTGGACATAGTGTTTATCTAATAAAAGGAGTAAATGAATATGTATGTACTAGTTTTTCCCAATGAAAATAAAAACACAATGTATCAGAACAGCAAAAGCAGTGTTGGGGGATAAGTTATGGCTATAAATGCTTATACTAAAAAACAACAAATATTTCAATCAGCAACTTAACTTTACAATATAAGAAAAAAGAAAAAGAAAAGCAAATGAAAAACAAAGGTGGCAAAAGGAAGAAAATAAAGATTAGAGTAAAAATAAATGAAATAAAGAACAGAAAAAAATTGAGAAAATAAGTGAAACCAAAAGGTAGTTATTTGAAAAGATTTACAAAAATGGCAAACATTTAACTAGATAGATTAAGAAAATAAGTTTTTCCCTTTTTTCTCAAATTGCTAAAAACAGAAGTGGAAGATGTTACTAGCAATTCTAGAAAATAAAAATTATTATAAGATAGTACTATGAACAAGTATTTACCAACAATTGGATAACCTACATTAAATGAACAAACTCCTAGAAACATAAAACCTACCAAAACTAAACCCAAAGAGAAATAAAATCTGCATGCACCTATAACTAGAAAGAAGATTGAATATTAATAAAAAAATCTCCTGACAAAGAAAAGTTCTGGACCTGATGTCCTCAAAAATGAATTCTAATAAACATTTAGGAAGAACTAATACTAGTCCTTCTCAAATTAAAAAAAAAAATTGAAAAGGACAAAACACTTTATAACTCATTCTGTGAGGCAGTATTATGGTGATACCAAAGTCAAGTAAAGACACTATAAAAAATAAAACTATAAATCAATATGAACATTGATATAAAAATCCTCCATAAAATAATAGCAAACCAAATTAAGCTGCATATTAAAAGGACTATATACCATGACCAGGTGGCATTTATTCCTGATATAAAAGAATGATTTGACATTTCCTATTATTGTATAGATCATGTGGGGAAGAAAAATAAATAAAATTAAAAAGAAATAATGTTTTGACATATGAAAATTGATCAATATCATATACCACATTAAAAAAAAAAACATGATGGTCTCAGTTGATGTAGAAAAATGTGACAAAATCCAACACCCTTTCATGATAAAAAGAAAACACTCAACAAACTGCTAATAGAAGAAATCACTTCAACATGATAAAAGCTATATTTGAAAACCTTACAATGAACATCGTACTCAATAGTGAAAGACTGAAAGCTTTTCCTCTAAGATCAAATGTAAGGCAAGAATGCTCATTTTTGCGATATTTTTGTACCATAGTACTAGAAGCTCTAGTCAGATAAATTAGGCAAGCCAAATAAATAAAAGGAATTCTAATTGGGAAAGAAGTAAATTTATATAATAATATAACATTATGTATAAAAAAACCTAAAGATCTCTCTCTCTGTCTTTCTCTCTCTGTCCCTTTCTCTCTCTCTCTCTCTCTCTCTCTCTCTCTCACACACACACACACACAGACACACACACATACACACACAATTTGAACAATAATTCAGCAAAATCAGGGTACAAATTGAACGCATGAAATTTAGTTGCATTTCTATACACTAATAATGAACAATCTACAAATAAAATCACAAAAACAAATCCATTATAACAGCATCAAAAATAATAAAATTCTTAGGAATTAACCATAGATATAAAATACTTGTATATAAAATGTACAAAACATTACTGAAAGACATTAAAATAGATATAAACAAATGAAACTACATCTCAGGTTTGGGAATTGGAAGACTTAGTGTTGTTAGAATGTTAATGCTACTCAAGGTGATCTACAGATTCAAGGCAATTCCTATCAAAATACCAATAGTGTTTTGGGCAGACATAAAAAATCCATCCTAAAATTCATATAAAATCTTAAGAAACCTGGAATAGACAAAACAATTTTGAAAAAGATAAAGTTGAAGAACTTATTCTAATTTCAAAACTTATTACAAAGCTATGGTAATCAAAACAGTGTGTTACTTGCATTAAAAATAAATACATAGGCTAAAAGAACAGAGAACGCAGAAATACACCTTTGCATATGTGGTTAAATGATTTTTGTTAAGGATACCAGGACCATTCAATATGGAAATTACAGTCTTTACTACAAATGGTACTGGAAAAACTAATTATCTACATGCATTAGAATGAAGGTAGGGCTCTTATCTAATACCACATACAAAAGTTACCCCCAAATGGATAAAACATCTCAATTATAAAACCTAAAACTATAAAACACTTACAAGAAATAATAGTGCAAAATCTTCATGTGACTGGTTGGGCAGTTATTTCTTGGATATGACACCAAAGGTACAGGCAACAAAAGAAAAAATAGAGAAATTGCACTTTATAAAAATGTAAGAAATTTGTAAATCAAAAGACAATATAAATAGAGCAAAAAGGCAACTCATAGAATTGAAGAAAATATTTACAAATTATATATCTGATGAGTGTAAAATATCCAGAATGTATAGAGAACACTTAAAATGGGAAATTAAAAAGACAAATGACCTGATTGAAAAAATAGAAAAACTTGGATAGACATTTCTTCAAATAAGTTATGTAAATGACCAATGAGTACATGAAAATATGTTCAATATTTCCAATAATTAAGGAAATACACATCAGAACTACAATGAGATACCACTTCTCATCCATTAAAATGGCTATTTAAAAAAAAAAAAACAGAAAATAGTAAATATTGGCAATAATGTGGAGAAAGGAAAGCCCTTCTGCAATTTTGGTGGAAATTTAAAATTGTACCACTGCTGGGGAAAACAGTATGGCACTTATAAAAAACAGAATCACTGTGTGATTTAGCAATCCAACTTTGGGTATATATGCAAAGGAAATGAATGCAGAGTCTCAAAGAAATATTTATACATTCATATTCACACCAGCCGTAATCACAGTATGTAAAACATAAAAGCAACCCAAGTGTCCATTGACAGATGAGTGAAGAAGAAAAATGTAATATTTATCCATACAAGGGAATATTATTCAGCCTTAAAAAAGAGGGAAATATTCAATATGCTAGAACATAGATAGATTTGAAGACAATATGCTAAGTGAAATAAGTTAATCATAAAATGACAAATATTGTGTGATTCTACTTATATAAGACACTTAGAGTAATCAAAATCATAGAGACAGAAAGTAGAACAGTGGTTGCCAGGGGCTGGGGCAAGAGGGAAAGGGGAGTTATTGTTTAATGGGTATAGCAAACTTGGTTTTACAAGATTTAAGAGTTATAAAGATAGTAGTTATGGTTGCATGGCATAGTGAATGCATTTAATAACATCGAACTGTATACCTGAAATGGTTAAGATAGTAAATTTTATTTTATTTGTATTTTACCATGATAAAAATTTATAAAAATTAGCCGAGTTTAGCAGAAAAAGATTTATCAGAATATTGGATTTCTACAAAATGTATGCCTACTATAATGTTTCTATCACCATATGTAAATTGCTGTGGATTCCAAACTAAACTCTCACCTCTCCGAAAGTTTTATTGCATTTGGCTCTTTTCACATAATTCCAATTCACTTAAATGTTATTTCTTCAGAGTGTAATGTGACTATTTGTCTTTCAGACAAAATCTCATTCACTGTTTTTTTCCACATAATGAATGTTCAGACATATGGTAGCCTGTTAAGTGACAAGTATGTTAACTTTCAGCTTTTTTGCCTTTCACATATATATTTGTTGGATTTTGCAACCAGATTTGCAAGTTTGTCATAAAATGAATGAAAACAAAATTTACATAATATTCCAGGGGCAAGAGATGCATGAAACATTTCTTTATATTTCTGTTGAAGTGAGCCATCAACATATGAGAAGCAGTACACAATTTATTTTCTTGTTCATTCTTTGTATATTTTTCTATTCCACTTTGTTTTTCCTCTTTAATAATCTTACCCCTGCATTTATTCCTTTTTTCCATATCCCTTGTCAAGGTAAGAATATATGGTAATATTTGTAAACGTAACTAGCATGTATTATTTAAGGTGACCAATGATCTAGGGGCAATTTCACAGAGAATAAGTGTCTTGAAATTCCCTTTACAATCCGTGAGAGATTACTTTAGGATCAATATTTTGAAAACTTCTCAGAGAATATTTGACTATCACTTGACAACATTAATCAGTATTCTGGAATACTTTTATTGTATACTCTAAAAACAAATCCATAGGCTTTAAAAACAAATTTTGCAAAAAGAAATATTCTAAAAAATAAAAAGAAATCCAACATTCTAACATATTAAAGAATAAATATGTTAACTTTGACTAAATTATGATGCTGCAGAAACAGACATCCCCTACATCTCCATGGTTTACAACAAAGGCTCATTTCTCCCTCAAGTAATATATGTCCATCATGGGTCTGCTCTGTTCTCTGGTCCTTGCCATCTTCACTTTAATGTTTAGATGAAAAGGTAGCCCTCATCTGAGACAACACTGGTCATGTGGTAGAAGGAAAACAACATCAAATGAAGCATTGCCAGTTCTTGCAGCTTCCATACTTATCCTTTCCTCTCAAACTTTGCTGAACACAGCAAACCATAACCATTCCAAGTACTACAGATAATGTTTTCTTCCATGTATTTTTTACAATTGTTAAGTAATTTCTTTTGTGTCTCTATATTTAAACTGATGGGAACCTTTTAAATAAATCTTATCACCAGTTTTAGCAAAAAAAAAACAATAATAATGTGAATTCAAACCAAAATCATTGAAGCAGGGGATTTTAAACCATTACAATATCAATTATTAAATACATCATAAATTAATAAATGCATAAATAAAAATTCAGTGACATTGCTTCAACAATCTCATGTAAAAGCTAGGAATTTCTTTCTATCTTCAGATGTCTAATGTGCTCTCCATTCCCTTTCCCAACTTCACCCATTTTCCTATATATGGATACATTCTTTTTTTTTTTCCTCCCTTCCCTTCCCTTCATATGGCACATTCTAAATAGAATTAGATATGTAACAAATACAAGAATGATAATGAATATGTAAAAATCAATATTCCCAATATTTCCAAGAGTACAAATTATATATCTATTATAATGAAGCCAAGGCCTTTGAGATTTATAATCTTTTTCTTAATTATTTTAGTTTTCAGACACTTACTGTTTTGGTAGTTTCTCCAAGTTAAATAAAATATTTGATTGCATTATAAGGCTTACTATCCTCTCATGCTTAGTGAATGTTCATACTGAGTTTACATTCTGCTGTCATTAATAAGTAATGTTTTCTTCTTTAAATGATCATCAATACAATTCTATAGCAATCTTATTTTATGTAGATGAATGTTGTACTATGAAATAAATGTTTATCACTAATGACCATTCATTGAACCCAGTATTCAGAAACAATTACAGCATTTTCTCCCTGTTTACCTCAATCTTTTTATCAAATATTAACTCCTGAGATGTTCAGAACCTACAAACTCTCCCCTTTCTCCAGATCCTCTGGCTGTGATACCTTATCAAGGTGAGTTAGTATCCCTTCAGCTAAAAAGCCCATCCCTATTACTTGTCATTTCATCTTGTTTCTTCCTTCAAATTTATGTCATATAACACTTATATGAAATAAAACAAACTCATAAATTAAATATTGACATAATATTAATAATCTGTTATAAGGTATTTTATGTAAATTATGAGATAAAAATCTTCAAGCAGGATTTAGACTTTAAAATGTCATGATCATGAACAAACACTTGTGAGATTAAGACCAACAATAATGCCAACAATTTGCTGTGGAACATTTTACGGTTGAATGGCTAAAGTGGAAATTATGAAATGGTTCAAAGTCATTTACAGGTATTCATCACAGGTAACAATTAATGAGCAATTATCCACACCTGGACTAATCTTGTCTGTTATGTTACATAGAATTTTTTTTCAGAAACTAAAAATAGATCAGAATGAAGTGAGAACCTCATTCTCTCAGCCATCTAAATTTTACAAAAACAAAACATAATGTTGTGAAATAAATTCATTTCCTTTAAGTAATGTTATTGTATTATATCAAAAGGAGGAATTTCAGAATAATAACTAGTTGTTGAAGTGTTAGAGTACTGTGTTAAGAATAAATTGACCATACACTTAATCTATTTACTACTGTGTATTTACTATTTGTATTTATATAATTCATAATGCACAGAGAGCCTGTGTAATTATTTAAGTTACTGTTATTCTTAATACTATTTGGGAAAAGAATTATGGCACATGAATTAATGGATTTCACAAAAACCTATGAAAATTAGCTCACTTTTTGAAGAACAAAAGATTGTAAACATGCATAATAACTTAGAAACTTCACATACAATTCAAAAGCTTTTTCTATTTACTCTTATGTCAGTAGATCCAGTGATTAATATTATTATAAAAAACAGTAATGATATTTATTGTATACTCTAAAAAGAAATCCATATGTAATGACAGCACCTATCTTTTAAAATATTTTATAGCTTATTTTTCATTAATTATGACTTCACCCTTATTTCAAAATATGTGACTGCATTCCAAAAGAGATGAACAGTATATGTATACAAGCCAACATTGTTTTTAACTACTGAGAACAAAATATATAATGAAAAAGCTCAAGTTCTTTCAGTAGTTTGGCTAAGGACATGCATAAATATATAGTTGTTTCTATCGTGAAAGCAGCCTAGCATTGAAATAAGGATATATTAGGATCATTTTTTTTTCATAGGTTTAGAAGTGGACAAATTGCCTAACCAGGGATGACTTCTTGTTATTACGAACTAATTTTAATACCTTAATAAATTCATTAATGCTAGACTTTGCACTGTGAAACTGTCTATTCGCTGTGACCTGAAGTTATTCCATTTTAAATCCATTAAATAAAATTATCTGATATTGAGCTTAATTAATCACACCAACCCAGCAGCAGAAAATCAAGTTTATAAACAGAATATTGATCTCCAAGCAGACTGTTGCCCTATATCAGTAATGGAATTAGCCATAGATATGTTTTGCAAGCAACTGTAGAATAATTATCAGTAATAAATCTAGAGCTTGTAGTTAATTAAATCCATTACAAAAGAGTGTTTTACCAAAAAGTTACTGAGCACTTAAACTTGTTTAATAAGAGCAAATTATAATATCCCCTATTGGGGTGTGTGTGTGTGTGTGTGTGTGTGTGTGTGTGTGTGTGTGTGTGAGAGAGAGAGAGAGAGAGAGAGAGAGAATAAGTGGATAAGGTATTGATAACTAAGAAAAGCTTTATTTTAGTGGCTAATTTCTTTTATCTTATTCCCATCTTGCTCTACCCAAGCTGACATTAGTAACTGATAAAACATCAATGACATTTTGGTTATTTCATATAATTTGTTTTCTAAGTCAAACATAAAAATCATGTTACTTTCTTGTTTCCTGATCCTTCATTATCTACATAAACTAGTCCACTACTTAAATACTATTTCTCTTATTACATTTGTTTTTCATAATAATTATCTACTTGAAAACGTCAAGGGTTTTAGTAAAACAATTTAATTGCTTAATTTATTAAATCTCTAAAATGTGCTCTGTTGCTTACCTTGTAGTTTCTATGACTAAACTAAGGTTGCCACAGTTTATTCATGTCTACTCTGCCAGCACTCACTTTAATATATTTAAAAACTTAAACATGGCAAAAGAGCTGTTTAGTAATATAGTAGCTCATTTTTGAAAGCAATCTTGTTATTAGCACTGAATATGAATTGGCTAGGTTCTTTTAGAAATTTTTTGACTGTTAATGTTGACCAGTTTCGTGTTTCCTGACCACTTTCCAATATAATACAACCGTGAATTTTTAAATGAAGACCATGGACATTTGAGCCATTTTCTCATGTAACTTACTTGTGCCTTCAGGACCTACTCAAGCTGTATCATGTATATACCACTTCCATTTGATGATCAAATGCTGCTGTGCATGTCCTACTTTATGGTTAGGTCGGTCAGAAAGCACCCAATTCATGATAGGCAGTTCAGGTCCCATGATTACTTGAAGATCCATAGTCAAATGTTCAGTTTTCACCAAAGCCCAGTAACAGGTCAATAACTATTTCTCAAAGGAGAGTAGTTAACTGCAGAAGATGGCAGGGCCTTGCTCCGAAATCCTAAAGGACTCCGGTGTGATTCACCTATGAGGGCCTTTCAAAGGCTACAAACGGCATCCCTATCTGCCACTGACACCTCAAGCACCATTGGATCTGCTGGGTTATATGGCACCAGTGGCAGAGCAGTTTGCACAGCAGCATGGACCTGTTGCTGAGCCTTCTCCTGCTCTAGACCCCACTCAAAACTGGCAGCATTGCAGGTCACTCAGTAAATGGGCCAGAGTAATACACTCAGATGAGGAATGTGTTGCCTCCAAAATCCAAATAGTCCCACTCTTCATTGTGCCTTTTTCTTGGTTGTAGGAGGTGCCAAATGCAGCAAATTACCCTTCACCTTAGAAGGAATATTTCTACATCACTGAACCCCTAAAAATTTTACTAAGGTAGAAGGTCCCCAGATTGTAGTCAGATTTATTTCCCGTCCTGGGGCATGCAAATGTCTCACCAGTAAGTTCAGTGTGTTTGCTACTTCTCTTTCACTGGATCCAATCAGCATAACGTCATCAATGTTATGGACCAGTGTGATATCTTGTGAAAGGGAAAAGTGATCAAGTTCTCTCTGAACAAGATTATGACACAAAGCTGGACAGTAGATATACCCCAGAGGTAGGACAGTAAAAGGCTGGCCTTGAAAGCTGAAGGCAAATTTCTTTTGGTGGGCATTTGCCAAGTCAATGCTTTCCCATCATAATGGCCCTCATCCTACCAGTCAGGAAGCCAGTGTGGGGGTTCTACCAGCTACTAAGTATGTCTATGCCAATTATGCATTCTGGCACTGGGGAAATGACAAGATGAGCCCAGGAACCCATTGGACCCAGCAGGACCTGAGCTAAAATTCCATTAATTACTGACCTCCACAAGTTCCTACTTTAACTGGAGGACCACAATGACCTTTTGAGTGCCCTGGAATCAATGTCAGCTCAGAGCCAGTGTCTCATAGTTCCGGAAAGATCTGATCCTTTCACTTTCCCCAATGCACAGTTTCCCTGGTAAAATGCCAGAGGTCTCCTTGGAGAAGGATGGGAGAAAGATTAACAGCATAAATTGTCAGTAGTGCAGTGGGGTCCTTCCTCAAGGGGATGTGGTCTCCCTTTCATTCGAGGTTCTGGGTCTGTAAACTGGTTCAAGTCTGGAAATTGATTGAGGGGCTGTGATTCTCTGTTTTAATAATTAAAATTAGTTTTCTGTCCACTTGATCTGGAAGTTTTCTGCTTATATAAATTAAGTAACAACGCAGTCGGCTTCCAAGAACAGAGGAGATAGGGTGCATTCAGGGTGGTAAGTTGACATTCAATATTAACCATCACACCATTCTTCTGTTAATGGGCATTTACGTTGCTGCCATATCTTGGCTATTGTGAAAAGAGCTGCAACATGCATGGGGATGCAGGTATACTGATTTGACATACTGATTTTCTTTCCTTTGGATAATTCCCAGTAGTAGGATTGCTGGATGAAATTGTAGTTCTATTTTTAGTCTTCTGGGTTGTTTTTAATTTTTTTATAAACCTCTACAATATTTTTCATAATGGCTGTGCTAATTTACAGTCCCACCAGCAGTGTATAAGAGTTCCCTTTTCTCAACATCCTCACCAGCATTTGTTATTATTTGTCTTATAAATAACAGTCACCTAACTGGTATGGGAAGGTATCTCATTGTGATTTTGATTTGCATTTCCCTGATAATTAGTGATGTTGAGTATTTGTTCATGTACCTGTTGGCCATTTGTAAGTCTTCTTTAGAGAAATGTTTATTCAGGTCCTCTGCCTGCTTTCTAAGGAAATTATGTGGCTGTTGTTTGCTTTGTTCTTGCTGTTGTTTTTCTTATATATTCTGGATGTTAGTCTCACATTGGATGAATAGCTTGCAAATATTTTTTCCATTCTATTATTTGTCTGTTTGCCCTGTTGATTGTTTCCTTTGTTGTGCAGAAGGTTTCTAGTTCAATACAGGACATTTTTTAAATTTACCTTTTTGCCTATACTTTTAAATTCTTAGTCACAAAATCTTTGCCTAGACCAATGTCCTAAAGTATTTCCCATATGTTTTCTTCTGATCCTTTTACACTTCTAGGTCTTATTTTATCCACTTTTAGTTTACTTTTGTATGTGGTGATAGAAAGGGATCTAGTTTCATTCTTCTGCCTATAAATATCATTTATGCCATCACCATTTACTGAAGAAGGTAAATATCTTTTTCCAATGTATACTCTTGGCACCTTTGTAGAAAATCGGTTGGCTGTAAATATGTGAATTTATTTTTGTGTTCTACATTCTGTTCCATTGGTCTATGTGTCTCTTTTAATACAAAGTTCATGTTGTTTTGGTTACTATAACTTATGATATATTTTGAAGTCAGATAGTGTGATGATGCCTCAAACTTTGCTCTTTTTTCTCTGAATTGTTTTGGCTACTCTGCCTCCTTTTCTGTTTCCACACAAATTTGGGGATTGTCTATTCTATTTCTGTGAAGCATGCTATTGGTATTTTGAGAGGGACTGCGTTAAATCTACAGGTTGCTTTGGGCAGCATGGTCATTTTAACAATATTAATCCTTCTGATAAATAAGTATGGGATGTCTTTACATCTGTTTGTGTAATTTTTAATTTCTTTAATCAGTATTTATAGTTTTCCAAGTACACCCCAGATGCACAGAGTCCTAGCTAAACTTAGCAGGGCAACACTATGATTTCTTGTTGCAGCTCTCATACTATAAACGTGTATTTTTTAGTATATTTAGTGCCATATTTTTAACTTTTTTTTTTTTGGTTTTGTAAGTAGTTTTGTTATCTAAATTGCCCCGAAGTGTAGTGTGCTGATGTGCTGTCTGGTCTTATTAAGTACATGGAGGCTATGATGTGCCTTATGGAGAAAACAGGTAACAAGCTTCTAGAAGAGACGTTAGACAAGCTTAGTCCAGGGATAAGTTATAGTGCTATTGGCTATGAGTTCAATGCTAATGAATCAACACTATAGTACATTCAGAAAATGGAAGAAGATATTTACAAATCTGCGTATAAGACTTCTCTGGAAAGAATGAAATTAATGTCTGTAGTGTGAATGAAGCTATGAAAAGCATGGAAAAGTGGCTAAATTTGTGGATCACGAGAGATGGCTAATTTTAAAAAGTGTAGCAGAGAGCATTGTTCTGAGGCTGAGAGCCAAAGGAATTTATAGTCACATTACCCAGGGTCAGCAAAATGTTAAACCCCTCTGAGCTAGAGCTCTGCTATAAAAAATACAGCATCTAATTAACCATTTGTAAGAAATTCCATTTTTTTAATCTACTGCGACAATCTCCATCTTCTAATTGGTTTGTTTAGACCATTAACAGTTAAATTAATTGTTAATATGCTTAGATTAATATCTACCATAATTGTTACTGCTTTCTCTTAGTTGCCCTTGTTTTTTTTCTATTTTTGTACATTTCTCTTTCTTTGCCTTTTATGGTTTTAATTGAACATTTTAGATTATTTCATTTTCCCTCCTCTCTTAGAATGTAAGTTACAGCTCATATTTTTACTTTTTTAATGGATACCTTAGAATTTGCAATATACGTTTATGACTTATCCAAGTTCTCTTTGAAATAACACCTTACCACTTCACAGGTGGTACGAATACCATATAATCACAAAATAGTCCTATTTTCACTCTCTCATTCCCTGTATCATTGCTGTCATTAATTTACTTATATATATGCTATACATATTTTATATATGATATATTTTATATAAAGTGTATAAGCATACAAAATTTAGTACACTGTTTCTATTATAATTTTGAACAAACTTATTTGTTAAATAGGAAAAAGACAAATATGGGTTTTTATTTATTTTTACTTATTCCTTCTTCAATAGTTTTCTTTCTTTTTCTTTTTTTTTTCATTTTATTTATTTTGTGTGTGTGTGAGAGATGGAGTCTTGCTCTGTCACTCAGGCTGGAATGCAGCGGTCTGATCTCAGCTCACTGCAACCTTCGGCTCACTCCAACCTCAGCCTCCTGGGCTCCAGTGATTGTTTTAACTAAGTCTCCCAGGTAGCTGGGACTACAGGTAGGTGGCACGATATCTGGCTAATTTTTGTATTTTCAGTAGAGATGGGGTTTTTCCTTGTTGGCCAGGCTGATCGTGAACTCCTGGCCTCAAGTGATCCACTTTCCTTGACCTCCCAAATTGCTGGGATTACAGTGTGAGCCACCATACCCAGCCATCTTCTTTATGCATATTTGAGTTCCTGATAATTATCACTTTCCTTTTCTCTAAAGACCTTTTTTAATTAAAAAAAAATCTCTTGTATGGCAAGTCTACTGGCAAAAAAATTATTTAAATGTTGATTTGTTTGAGAGTAATTCTTCTTTACTCAAAAATAATTTAGCAGGTTACAGAATTCTAGGTTGGGGGAATTTTCTCTCAATACTTGAAATATTTTATTCCACTCTCTTTTCACTTGCTTGGCTTTTTAGAACACTCAGATGTGATTCTTATTTTTGTTCTTCTATAAGTAAGGTGTTTTATTCCTCTAGCTTCTCTCAGAAATTTTTCTTTATCTTTGCTTTCCCAAAGTTTGAAAATAATATGCCTAGCTTTAGAGTTTCGGCACTTATTTTGTTCAGTGTTCTCTGAGCTTCTGATATGTATGGTTTGGTGTCTGACATTAATCTGGGGACAATTTCAATCATTATTGGGTCAAATATATGTTCTGTTCCTTATTGTCTTTCTTGTCAATCTGGTAATCTCATTATATCTATAGTATACTTTTTGTAGTTGTCCCACAGGTCTTTAATATTCTTTTCTATTTTTTATTTTGTTCTCTTTGCTTTACAATTTTTAAAGTTTCCATTGATATATCCTCAAGCTGAGAGATCCTTTCCTCCATGGTATCCAGTCTATCAACAAACCCATAAAGGCATTCTTCATTTCTGTTACAGTGTTTTTCATCTTCAGCATTTCTTTTAGATTACTTCTTACAATGTTCATCTCTCCACTTACATTGTTCATCTGGCCTTGCATGATGCCTACTTTATCCATTAGTGTCCTAGCAACTTTTTTTTTTTTTTTTTTTTTTTTTTTTTTTTTTTTTTTTTTTTTTTTTTTTTTTTTTTTTTTTTTTTTTTTTTTTTTTTTTTTTTNTTTTTTTTTTTTTTCTTTTTTTTTTTTTTTTTTTTTGAGAAGGAGTCTTGCTCTGTAGCCCAGGCTGGAATATAGAGGCACAATCTCAGTCTCAGCTCACTGTATCCTCCATATCCTGGATCCCTGTTCAAGCAATTCTCTTACCTCAATCTCCCAAGTAGCTGGGAGCCACCATGTCTGGCTAATTTTTATATGTCTAGTAGAGATGGGGTTTCACCATGTTGGACAGTCTGGTCTTGAACTCCTGACCTCATGATCCACCTACCTCGGCCTCCCAAAGTGCTGGGATTACAGGCATGAGCCACTGCACCTGGCCTTCCTAGCATCTTAATCATAGTAGCTTTAAATACGCAGTCTGATCATTTCAGTAGATCTGGCAGCTTTTTAATTTCAAATTATAAAATTAGTAGTCCTGAAAGAAAGAGAAGGAGGATGTGTTTAAATGTTGATGACATATTTTGATAACTGAATGACAGTCCTTATATTTTCTTTTTCTGTGAAGTTTATCTACAGCTAAAGGGAAGTTGAAAGATTTCTTAGAGCTATTTTCTTTGATCCTTTTAAAGAAAACCTTCATCATTGTTCACACTGTGGTAATTATAACTATATATTTTCTTACCTGCAGGAAGTCTTTATTATTCAGCTTTCTCACAATTTAAGCTCTTGGAAAAACAAATATCTATGTCTCAGATTGCACAAACCTAAAAATATTTTTTAATGATTCAACATTATGAAAACTAAATCACTAAACACTAAAAAATCTATGATTAAATTTTAAAATAAAATACTATTTAATAGTACTACTTAACTGAGTTTTGTCTTTTATATTGATCCTAACAAGTGTCATAAGAACATTAAGGCAAGATTATATGCATTACATTGAGCTTTACCAGGTTTATATTTTGGTTTTCATTTTTTTCAAGGCTATTCCATTTTTATGCTTCTTCTGCCTTTTTAAAAACTTAGACCTGGAAAACTACTTTACAAACAGAGCAACTGGATTTTAATTGGCAGAAAACCAGAGGAGAGGCAGAGAAGATAACCACAGGGCTCTTAGCTAAGCCTTGGATCTCTTATAATATTATCAAGAGTAATTTTCTTAATATGCTGGAATAGAAGAAGACTTTTTTCAGATATTATGTTTTGGTGAAAAATAAACTGGTTACAAACAAATTTGGCAATATAAGGAAAGAACTACATCTTACAAAAAAGTTACAAAAGAATTACATAGTCACAATCATATCATCATTGATGCATTATCCATTCTCTCAACCACATTTTTATATTATTAAAAAAACCTTGGATGTCATATAGTTATAAATGCACACAAAAAGAGAAGAAAAATGCAGAGGTGAATATTTTTATTATGTTGATGAGAAAATGTTGCTCTATCTTAATTTTTCTTCTGAGTTTTGCATATTTAAATGTTTAATTTTAGATTTGCATAAAATCATTCTATTTCAGTTATTTAACATGTTAAATAAACAAAAGAGAAAGCAAACCAATCTCTAAAATAAGATAGTAATTACCTTTCTAAACACCATTAAATTCTTATATTAGAAGCTTTTTTAGTCAGTAATCTAAAATATTGAAAATTAATGGCTTAAATGGTAAAAGCCTCACATATTTTAGGATATGTTTAAATAGTATATATTTACATGCAATTGCCTTTTTAATTTTAGAAAAAAGTAATTACTTAAAATGATGTATTTTTATTAGATATTCTCAATATTTTTACTTATTCCTTTTGCTATTCTCTCTGATTTGATGTATTAAGAAATATATTAAATAATTTATTTAATAATTACCTAAGATTATCCCAAACTAGTCCAATGCTCCCATTCAAAACTTTAGTACTTTCTGAATGCTTAAAGTTTATAAAGTAATTAATTCTATTTTAAGCTTTCCATCTAAGCAAATTAATAAACTGTACCACGAAATAAATGAAATACTACTAGTAAACAACAATTTGTTCAAACTCAAATTAATAAAAAATCCAAACATTTGCATGCAATATTTTGAAAATAGTGTAAAGTAAGATAATGCAGTGGCTGAAAATATTATGCTTTTTTTTTAGTAACTCCCCTTTTATGTCAAGTCTTTTCTTAAAAGTTTGGCTAAAAATTCAGAAGCAACATTAATCACCTACATTATAATGTTATATTACTGCACTTTACAACAATTTGTTCAGCATGAAATTTTCAAAGTGCTTTTTAACTTTTTTATTGAATGCAAATATAGTTAATTTTGAAATGCATCTAATTTTATTTAGAAATTATTATTAAAATAAGAGTATTTTTATATCATAAACAGAACAAATAGAAAGTATTTTTTTGTAACTCTTATCTTGGATGTTCAGATATTCAACAGAAGATTTAGGACCAATGAATATAGTGTTTAGCAAAATAAATAAGATTCATACTGTCACAGAGCTCGTGATCTAGTGCTTGAGATTATATTAAACAAGATACAATCACAAAAGTAGCATAACAAACTGTATTAGTTCATTCTCACAGTGCTATAAAGACATACCCAAGGCGGGGTAATTATAAACAACAGAAGTTTAACTTCACTCACAGTTCCACATGGCTAGGGATGCCTCAGGAAACTAACAATTACAGTAAAATGGGAAGCAGGTACCTTCTTTACCAGGCGTCGGAAAAGAGAAGGGAAAGTGAAGGGGAATAACAGGAGCAAGATGTTCTGAAACAGGTACGAAGAAATAGGCAAAATATATGGGACAATAGTTTCAACATACTGGACATCAGGCAACAAAGAATAGTGATTTCCTAGAAATTGGGAAAAAAATAATTTGATGCCTACAATATTTGTGATGTGTATCCAGGCTACAATCTAAGGAAGAGAAACTCAGGTGAAGTTCAGAAATCACCATTAATTTATTCAACAAATATTTTAATGCCCTTTATGTTTAGATAATATTACAAGCAGTGAATAAGTTTATATTCTTGCCTTCATATAGTCTGAGTTAGGACGGATGGTCAAGTGCAATACACTTGACATTTCCAAGGATAGTTCTTGGCAATGGCATACTACTACTATCTGTCTGCCATACTTCATGTTTAGTCTAGTTGAAATTTTGTCATTTTACTTTATAATACTTTATTTCTATTCATCTGCCACCTATATTCTTGGAAGTTATACTGTATCATTTATCTTCAATACTAATTTTATCTTGGCACATTGTAGATATTCAGTGATTTGTTAAGCATTGTTACATATGCTATTATAAAGGTAGATTTGAGTTTTTTAAGAACATATTTGATGCAACCCAATGTATTTGGGTTCAAATATTTTTATTTCATTTGATATAAGTAAAACTTTGGAAAGGTTTTTAATACATTTTTAACATAGTTGTCACTTGTTTAAATGAGTCTAATAATAAAATCTTAACAAGGTTGTCATGAGGATTAAATAAAATATTACATATAAATGTTTAGTTTGGAAGTGAAGGACTTTGCACATGTTTGTATTACTGTTACAGTTATCATTATTTAGAAGCAAAGCAAGTGAAGCTGAAATGGAAACCTTTTAAAACCAATATCTGATGGCTAATAAATGTTTTTTGTTGTGTTCAATGTGGAAGTCATATGCGAGTTTGGTAACAAAAATTACAAAGAAAAATAAAGGGTGGAACTGCCTACTTCTTAACATTTTATGTGTTCAAAGTTTTGGAAGGTAGTAACATTTTTGAAGGAAAAAAGCTTTTATATATTAAAAAATTGTGTAAATTGCTGTGATAATAATATCACCTCTAACAATTTCATTAATGTTATCAGGTTGAAATGTTTTCATTTTAATTCTGTTGTAGCCACTTAATAAAGTCCTTTCTTGGTTAATGTATTCATGACAATTTGGCTAAGAAACTCTATATTTACCTTTGCTACTACTTAATAAATGGATCGATTTACTTAAAGCAAACAATAACAGTTTGGATATTTGTCTTTCAGAGTGCAGTTTTAACCCAAATTATCTACAAAATAGTATATTTATGTTTATCAGAAATATTTATCTTGTTTTTGTGTCTCTCACACTTCCAGGAATACTCCATGAAAAAAAAAAAAAACACAAAGCTATTGTCTAAAAATTACGTGCAATCTTGAATCCTACTAATAATTATGCGAGTTTTATAATATATACACACACACATGTGTGTGTGTTTATGTATGTATATCTATTTACCTATTTATCTTAGTTCATTTTGTGTTACTATAAAGGAATATCTGAGGCTGGGTAACTTATAAAGGGAAAGGTTGATTTGGCTTATGATTCCGAAGTCTCAAAAAGTTCAAGAATGGACAACTGCATCTGGTATGGGCCTCAGGCTTGTTACACTCATCATGAAAGATGAAGAGGAGCTGGCTGTGAAGAGATCACATGGGGAGAGAGGATGCAAGAGGGAGACAGGGGAGAAGGTGTCAGCCTCTTTTTAATGACTAGCTCCCCTAGGAGCTAATAAAGTGATAATTCACTTACCCCAGAGGGAGGCCATTAATCTATTCATGAGGAATCAGCCCTCATGACCCATACACTTCCCATTAGACCCCAACCTCAAACTTTGGGGATCAAATTTCAACATTAAATTTGGAAGAGTCATTCAAACCATAGCGCTGTCTGTCTATCTATCATCATTATCACAGCTATAACTTAACTCATTCTTCCTCATTATAAAAAAAATTTTTTTTTGAGATGGAGTCTTACTTTGTCACCAGAATGGAGTGCAGTGGCATGATCTCAGCTCACTGCAACCTCTGCCTCTTGGGTTCAAGTGATTCCCCTGCCTCAGCCTTGCAACAAAACTTCTTAGGTTTTAAAATTCCCTCAGCATTTATATAGAACAAAATGCCATAGAACAGAATTAACTAGCTGTAATTTTAAGATGTTTAAATAATATATGGAGCATAGCTATATGATGTGAATGCCAAATATTACAACTGAAATGTCTTCATGTAGTCATTAAAGCATATGGAATATACATTTATAACTTCTTAAATAGTTATTTTGAATGTAATACATGTCCTGTAGATTCTGCTGTCATTTTATGAAGCCTCAAATTGGAAGGATAGATAAGCTTTTATGGAGCATTTACTGAAGATTCTTGCATAAAGAAAGTGATGTTTGGCCAATTATCAAAGTGAGATTTAAATCTTGTTTTAATTATGTTAATTGTGCTCAGGTATAATACACAACTTCCTATTGCAAAAGATAAATTGTGTTTAGTTATTGGCATTGTTTTCTTTCTCAGGAGTTTTGAACATGTCTTTAAGATTGCAATAGTAATCAAAATAGGAACACTTCTTGCTCACTATAGAAAATAAACAAAATCAATTGTGTTGCAATTCTAAGTACTTTCCACTAAAGAAATAGACACATCAAATGGAGGTCATATCACATACAGCTAAACTCAGCAATCTCTTTCTTAAGCAACACCGTGATATTTGGTACTGTGAGGGATAGGATGGCAAAGTAAGGTATTTGATAGCAAATGCATTAAATCAGTTATTAGTGTAGCTTTGTTGAATATTTTGTATTTAAATATATAAATATTTAGTAATATGAAGTTCACTAGGGGTACTGCCACAGTGATAGTAATGTAGGATTTCACTCAATGTTTCAAATACAGTTAATAAACATAGCTTTCCATTTTTTTAATAGATGAAATTATAGTCTACTGTGTATGTTTATATTCCCTAGAAATATTGTTTGAAATTATGCCCTTTTATTTAAAAGGAGTATTGACACTACTTGAAATGTATCAAACATGAATTAAACAATATTTAACTCATTCTAAATGGTTATAAATTGCTTTTATTATAAAAATGTTAATTTTCTAAATGAATTTAATCCAAGTCAAAACTATAAGATCCATAAAGTCTGATTCACTAGCAGTTTTTTCATGTTTCAGCAAAGGCTTAAATTATTTGTTAATTATTGTACTTAGAAACTAAGGTCATTCTGTGGTTATTTTTAATAGATTCACTTTATAATAAAAAGTATATTTATAAAATTGGATTTTAGTGAAATTTAATCTAATCCATTTTGGTCACAGTCTCATGTATCACACAGCACAGAATGAATATTCAAAAAAACATCATAAATAGATTTCCACCAAGATGACCAAATAGGAACAGCTCTGGTGCCCAGCTCCCAGCTAGAGTGATGCACAAGGTGAGTGATCTCTGCATTTTCAACTGAGGTACCAGGTTCAAATCATTGGTAGTGGTGAGACAGTGGGTACAGCACAAGGAGGGCAAGCCGAAACAGGGTAGGAAGTTGCCTCACCCAAGAAGCACAAGAGTTCCAGAGAACTCCCTCTCCTAGCCAAGGGAAGCCATTAGGGACTTCTCTTGGGACTCTAGCACTCTGGCTCAGATACTGTGCTTTTCTCATGGTCTTCACAACCCACAGACCAGGAGATTCCCTAAGTGCAATCAAATTAGGATTCAAGATTAAAAAAACTCACTCAAAACCAGACAACTACAAGAAAACTGAACAACCTGCTCCTGAATAATTAAATGAAGGCAGAAATAAAGATGTTCTTGGAAACCAATGAGAACAAAGGCACAATGTACCAGAATCTCTGGGTCACATTTAAAGCAGTGTGTAGAGGAAAATTTATAGCACTAAATGCCCATGAGACAAATGAGGGAAAATCTAAATTTGACACTCTAACATCAGGATTAAAAGAAATAGAGGAGCAAGATCAAACAAATTCAAAACCTAGCAAAAGACAAGATAAGAAATAACTAAGATCAGAGCAGAACTGAAGGAGACAGAGACACACACACAAAAAAAAACCACAAAAAATCAATGAAGGCAGAAGCTGTTTTTTTTGAAAAGATCAATAAAATAGATACACTACTAGCCAGGCTAATAAAGAAGAAAAGAAAGAAGAATCAAATAGATGCAATAAAAAATAATAAAGGGGATATCACCATAGATCCCACAGAAATACGAACTACCATCAGAGAATACTATAAACACCTCTATGCAAATAGACCAGTAAATCTAGAAAGAAAAAAAAAAACTGATAAACTCCTGGACACTTACACTCTCCCAAGACTAAACCAGGAGGAAGTCAAATCCCTGAATAGACCAATAACAAGGTCTGAAATTGAGGCAGCAATTAATAGCCTACCAACCAAAAAAAGTCCAGAACCAGATGGGTTCATAACCAAATCCTATCAGGCATACAATGAGCTGGTACCATTTCTTCTGAAACTATTCCAAACAATACAAAAAGAAGGAATTCTGCCTAACTCATTTTATGAGACCAACATCATCCTGATACCAAAACCTAGGTGAGACACAACCCCCCCCAAAAAAAATTTCAGGCCAATATTCATGATGAACATTGATGCAAAAATCTTCAATAAAATACTGGTAAACTGAATCAAACAGCACATCAAAAAGCTTATCCATCACAATCATGTTGACTTCATTCTGGGAATGCAAGGCTGGTTCAACATCTGCAAATCTAACAATGTAATCCATCACATAAACAGAAGCAAAGACAAAACCACATTATTATCTCAATAGATGCAGAGAAGGCCTTTGACAAAATTCAACAGCTTTTTATGCTAAAAACTTTCAATAAATTAGGTATCAATGGAACGTATCTCGAAATAATAACTATTGATGAAAACCCACAGCCAATATCATACTGAATGGGCAAAAACTGAAAGCATTCCCTTTGAAAATGGGTACAAGACAAGGATGCCCTCTCACATCACTCCTATTCAACATAGTATTGAAAGTTCTGGCCAGGGTAATCAGGCAAGAAACAGAAATAAAGGATATTCAGTTAGGAAAAGAGGAAGTCAAATTGTCTCTATTTGCAGATGACATGATTGTATATTTAGAGGACCCCACTGTCTCAGCCCCAAATCTCCTTAAGCTGATAAGCAACTTCAGCAAAGTCTCAGGATACAAAATCAATGTGCAGAAACCACAAGCATTCCTATACACCAATAACAGATAAACAGAGAGCCAAATCATGACCCATTCACAATAAAATACCTAGGAATACAACTAACAAGGGATGTGAAGGACCTCTTCAAAGAGAACTACAAACCACTGCTCAAGGAAACAAGAGAGGACATAAACAGATGGAAAACTATTCCATGCTCATGGTTAGAAAGAATCAATATCATGAAATGGCCATACTGTCCAAAGTAACTTACAGATTCAATGCTATCCCCCATCCAGCTACCATTGACTTTCTTCACAGAATTGGAAAAACCCACCTTAAACTTTATATGGAACCAAAAAAGAGCCCACATAGCCAAGACAATTCTAAGCAAAAAACCCCAAAGCTGGAGGCATCACCCTACCTGACTTCAAACTATACTGCAAGGCTACAGTAATCCAGACAGCATGGTACTGGTACCAAAACAGAGATATAGACCAATGGAACAGAACAGAGGCCTCAGAAATAATGCCACACATCTACAAATATGTGATCTTTGACAAACTTGACAAAAACAAGCAATGAGGAAATAAATCCCTATTTAATAAATGGTGGTGGGAAAACTGGCTAGCCATATGCAAAAAGGTGAAACTGGATCTCTTCCTTACACCTTATACAAAAGATAACTTCAGATAGATTAAAGATTTAAACATAAGACCTAACACCATAAAAACCCTAAAAGAAAACCTAGGCAATACCATTCAGGACATGGACATGGGCAAGGAGCTCATGACTAAAACACGAACAGTAATGTCAACAAAAGCCAAAATAGACAAATGGGATCTAACTAAACTAAAGAGCTTCTGCACAGCAAAAGAAACTATCATTAGAGTGAACTGGCAACCAACAGAATGGGAAAAAATTTTTATAATCTACCCATCTGACAAAGGGCTAATATCCAGAATCTACAAAGAACTTAAACAAATTTACAAGAAAAAAAAACAAACAATTCCATCAAAAAGTGGGCAAAGGATATGAACAAATACTTCTCAAAATAAGACATTTATGCATCCAGCAAACATATGAAAAAAAGATCATCATCCCTGGTCATTAGAGAAATGCAAATCAAAGCCACATTGTGATACCATCTCACACCAGTTAAAATGGCAATCATTAAAAACTCAGGGGACAATAGATTCTGGAGAGGATATGGAGTAATAGGAACACTTTTACAATGTTGTTGGGAGTGTAAATTAGTTCAACCATTGTGGAAGACAGTCTGGAGATTTCTCAAAGATCTAGAAATAGAAATACCATTTGATCCAGCAAACCCATTACTAGGTATATATCCAAAGGATTATAAATTATTCTATTATAAGGACACATGCACATGTATGTTTATTGTGACACTGTTTACAATAACAAAGACTTGGAACTAATCCAAATGCCCATCAATGATAGACTGGATAAAGAAAATGTGGCACATAAACACTATGGAATACTACGCGGCCATAAAAATGGATGAGTTCACATCCTTTGCAGGGACATGGAAAAGGCTGGAAACCATCATTCTCAGCAAACTGACACAAGAACAGAAAACCAAACACTGCATGTTCTCACTCATAAGTGGGTGTTGAACAATGAGAACACATGGACAGAAGGAGGGGAACATCTCACATTGGGGCCTGTCAGGGGGTGGGGGGCTAGAGGAAGAATAGGAGGGACTGGAGGAATAGGGGAGGGAGAGTATTAAGAAAAATACCTAATGTAGGTGACACGGGAATGGATGCAGCAAAACACCATGGCATTTGTATACCTATGTAACAAACCTGCACATCCTGCACATGTATCCCAGAACTTAAAGTATAATTTAAAAAATCATGAATAAAATGCTCAGCATGTCTGTCTGGTTGGTAATCTCTTTGTGTACATATTTTTGTAAAAATACTACCATGTTAACAGAAACCACTCTACTTTTTGGCATAATGATAATTATATTCTGAGGTACTGTATAATTGATGAATTAGTCATTTTTGTTGCTTATTGTTCATTCCTCCTCTACTAGAATGGAAATTTCATGAATGCAGAGATTACTATCATTCACTGACATATCCCACGTATCTAAAATAAAGCATGATATACAATAGATAATAAATATTGAATAAAATAGCTTGAATGAAATACTATAAGTGGCTTTATTCTGAAAATATTTTCAGACTTTCTTGCAATAGGTGATTTTTAAGTGCTGTATCTTAGTATTTGCTATCAGTAGAACAAAAAATTGAACAGATCAAAATCGCTGAGGAAAAAATTAAAATTTCTTCATTATCTCTATTAAAAATAATAACAGAAAAATGTGGTAACTTTGACATATTTATTTCATGCTGCCCTAAAACCTTCACTTAGCCAATAGAAAATGAGTAGTAATAACAACAGTATCAACAATAATCATAATAGCAACAATAATTTAAAAATACAAACCCATACAAACAGAGAAAACAGGAGAAAAATTAGCAGTAGTTAAGAGATGGCTACATTTTGGAACTAACATCTGCGAATGAAAATTTAGGGAAGATGATTTCCTAGAATGCAGATATCTCAAAAATTCTGTTTATCCTACCAAAAATTTCTATGAAGAAGTGCCATTAGTCAAGTATTGTGGCACGTGCCTGTGGTCTCAGCTAATCGGGAAACTGAGCTGGGGGATTGCTTGAACTCAGGAGGCAGAGGTTGCAGTGAGCAGAGATTGCACCACTGCACTCCAGCTTGGACGACAGAACAAGAAATTGTCTCAAAAAAAAAATTTTTTAATGTTTAAAATAAATAAATAAATAAATAAATAAATAAAGTAGTGCCATGGAGAGGTGATGAAAATAGAAAAAAATATATTTAAAGAAACTAGAATCCTCTATATATGTTCTTAATCTAATATTACCTGGAATCAGACAGCTGAAGGTTGTTATGTTAAAAAACATCTTATATCCTATAAGAAGAGTTCTCTAAGACAGCAGGCACAGCTGAGTAACATACAGAAATCAAGGAATTTAAGGATAAAAATTCTACAAAAAAACTGGAGAGACTTTACTCATCACCTGTTACTGCTAGGTTCCTACAAGGAACAGCGACAATGGTATATGCCTCAGAAAGAGATTGGAAGATTGCAATTGTAGATACTGACATTTGCATGCCATCTCTCAAAGTAGTCAATACTTAAAATTCATTCAGGAGTTAAAATGAGTAAAACAGAAATACATGAAATAAGATGGATGAAATTTCATAAGCATTATGTTGAGATTAAAATGTTTCAGTGTATATTCAATTTACAAACACTTTCCTCATATAAAACAATAATATATATTTAAGGAATAGGCATATGTATATGAATGTATAAAAACATAAATGGGAAGGTATCACACCATGATAATAAGAGGTTATCGCCAGGAGGGTATCTACTAGGAAAGAATGGAATGTGTAAGTCTTATCTGTACCATTTTGTTAAAAAAGAAAACTAAAGCAAACCTGGGAAAAATTTTGTATTTTAGATTTTTTAAAATATATTTAAAAAATTTAAAAATAAAGATATTATTTCTGCCTAAGGATGGAGTAAATAACAGCATCTGGCTATTTCAGGACACTAAATTGCTGAAAGAGAAATGGGTGCTAGGTAAACATAGGACACCAAAAGGCCATTTCCTGAAGCATTCGCAATGAGGGCTGAGCAAGATGACAATGTCCTCCTTCATGACACCAGAAATCCAAGAATGGCACCTTTTATATTACTTAAAAGTGTCAGAATCAGGATGTCAAGAACATGGGAAGGTATTGAGAGCACTAAAGCATCAATGTAGAGTTTTACACAAGTAGTTAAAAAGACTAAGAGGCACTGATAATAAAACAGTGAGGAAGAATTTAAGCAGAAGGAAGAAAATGCTAACTGATTTGATGCCTAACTGAATATAACTGTTAAATTAAATTTAACTAAATCTGCCTCCTTGTATATTTTTAATTCAGTTGAATGATTTCTTTGTACATAGTGAACTTTATCTAACTGGATGTATAATCTACTTTTGTGCCAATTATCGAGTTTTAGCCAATCAAAGATAGCAAACTATTAAAACTGTACTAAAATAAGACAAAATCCAAATTGTTATTTACCTGGCTGTTTCAGTACTTCACTTCTGTTTTCTCTATACCACATTCATTTCTCTATCCATGAACCCTCTTTACCAAGAGAGAGCACTGGACTGTCTCTGAACCTATTTTAGTTCAGGAACTGCCCAATTTGTGAATCGTCCTTTGCTTGATTAAATTTTGTTATATTTAAGGTTTTTCTTTCAACACAACTCTACATAGGCTAATGTCTGGGTGGCTTAGTACAGCAAAGCAAAAAGGAAAGTCATATTTCTGGTTGCCCATAGTACATCAATCGCATGAAAATAAGAAAATTCAAATAGCAGTTGAATGCAGTTCTTTCTTGTGTATTCTTTCCAATCAGTAACAAAGAACCTAACCATTAGACTTGATAAGAAGATAGTTCAGAAAGAGGCATATAAAGAAATGGGTACAGTTCAGAAACTACAATAGAACAATGGGTTTTGTACTGTTCTAAGGAACAATGACATTCTGTAGAGGTATTGCAGGATCAGTCAAGTTATATGAAAAGAAAACTGGGAAACTGTTATTTATTCAAGCTGCTTCTCCTGTGTCCATCAGAAAAACTCCATTTTTATTTGTTTTACATATTGGATATATATATAATGTTTGTAAGTAAAAGGCTATAATTGACTAAAGGACATATAAATAATAGGATAGCTTTATAAGTGTGCCTGACTTCAACATTTCTTAAAAAAGATTTTAAAGAGAGATTAGTATCATTTTTTAAAAATAAATGCTAGTGATATTTTAAAAGATACAAGATTTTTATGAAAGTCTTATGGACATTGCATTTAACTAATCTAGCCCAAATTGTTATTAATTCCACATAAAGTGAAATTCTGCTTCTAGTATCTAGATTATCAATCTTTTTAAAAAATGAATTTGCATAACAGATAATAACTTTACTTGGTAGCGATTTAAACAATGTGGTGAAAATTCAGAGTGTCTCGATGATGGCCAATGAGCTTGAAAACACACAAAGATGATCGAGAGAGAGATGATAAATATGTAAATACAGAGATTTAGAGGTAAATATTTTTACTTTTTTCTAATTTTACACACTGTCCTGATATTACTTTTTAAATTAAAACTTGTCTTGGATACCAGATATGAAGAGGGGACACCAGTATAGATTCTATGACATCAAAAGAATAATAAAGAAATAATATTAACAACTTTATAGCCATACATTTAATAACCTAGATTAAATTTAAAAAAAATATTCTCAGCAAACTGACACAAGAACAGAAAACCAAGCACTGCATGTTCTCACTCATAAGTGGGTGCTGAACAATGAGAACACATGGACACAGGGAGGCGAATATCACACACCAGGACCAGTCAGGGGGTGGTGGCCTAAAGGAAGGATAGCGGGGAGTGGGGGATAAGGATAAGGAAGGGATAGCATTAGCAGAAATACCTAATGTAGATGACAGTGTGATGGAGGCAGCAAACCACCATGGCACATATATACCTATGTAACAAACCTGCATGTTCTGTACATGTACCCCAGAATTTAAAGTATAATTTAAAAAAATTGTCTGAAAAACACAATTTGTGAAAATTCAGACAAGAAGAAATAGCCAGTCAGAATAACTCGTACCTATTATAAAGAAATACTATCAATAATTAACAACCTTCTTAAATAGAAAGTACCAATCCCAGATGGGTCCACTGGTGAAATATAACAAACATTTATGAAAAATATTGTAACAATTACTTACAATCTTTTTCAGAGACAGAATCAGAGGGAATACTCCCTAACTCATTCAATGAGGCTAATGTTAAAACAGCACAATAATATTACAACAAACAAAAACTACATACCAATGTCTCACATGAGTGTATATGTAAAAATCCTCAATAAAATATAAGCAAACTCAATCCAACAGTGCATAAAAAGAACTATACAGTATGGACAAGTGAGGTTTATTCCATGAATGCAAGACTGGATCAGCATTTGAAAAATCACTTAATGCAATCATTAACATGAATAGGTTAAAGAAGAAAAAATCACACAACCATATCAATTGTTGTAGAAAAGCATTTGGCAAAACTCAATACTCATTTGTAACAAAACACTCAGTAGGCCAGGAATAAAAGAGACTTTCTCAACTTGATAAAGAATACGTATAAAAACCTGCAGCTAACATCATACTTAATGAAATAGATGCTTTCCTCCTGAGATCAAGAACAAAGCAAGAAAACCCCCTCTCATCACTGCTTTTCAACATCAAACTTGAAGTACTAGAAATCACAAGAAGATAAGGAAATAAAGGGTATTTAAATTAGAAGGAAATAAATAAAACTGCCTTTGTTGGTAGATGACATAATTATCTAAGTCGGAAACCTGAAAAAATTAATGTAAAAACCTGTTGAAACTCAAGAGGTAATATAGCAGCATTGCAGGATACAAGTTTAATACACAAAATTCAATCACATTCTTATATACCAGAAATGAAAAAGTAGAAATGGAATTAAAAACACAATATCATTGACATAAGTATCCCCAAAATGCAATACTTAGGTATAAATTTAACAAAATATATACAAGACATATATGAGAAAAACTGTGAAATGCTGATAAAAGAAATTAAAGAGCTAAAGTCACTGAGGAATATTCCATGTTCATAGATAGAAAAATGCAATATTGTCTAGATGTCAGGTTTTTTTAACTTGATGTATAGATTCAATGCAATCTCATTCAAAATGCCAGCAAGCTATTTTGTGGACATTGTCAAACTATTCCTAAAGTTTGTATGGAGAGGCAAAAGACACAGAATAACCAACATATTGAAGAAGAACAAAGTTGAAAAGATAAGGAACAGACACAACCCAATGTCGACTTATCATAAAGCAACGGTGATGAAGATACTATAGTTTTGACAAAAGAATAGACAAATGTATTGTTGGAAAAGAGTAGAGAACCCAGAAATAGACTTATGAAAATATTGCCAATTGATCTTTGACAAATGAAGCAAGGCAAAACAATGCAGCAAAAATTGTCTTTTCAACAAAATGGTGCTGAAACAATTAGATATCTACATAAAAATTAAACATAGACACAGACTTTATACTGTCCACAAAAGTTAACTTAAAACACATGATGTAAAATGCAAAACCATGAAACTCCTATAAGATAACACAAATCTAGATGACTCAATATGGCAATGATTTTTTAGATATAACACAAAACACACAATCTGCAAAATAAATCATTAGTAATCTAAAATCCCTTAAAAATTAAGATTTTCTGTTGAAGGAATGAGAAGGCAATTCATAGATGGGAAGAAAATGTTTGCAAAATATATATCTCAAAAAGGACTGTTACCCAAAATATACAAAGAACTCTTAAAACTCAACCAGAAAACAGGTAACCCAACTAAAAAATAATGAGTGAAATATCTAACAGCACTCTAAAGAATATCTACAGATGGAGAATAAGTATATAAAAAGACATTCAGTATCATATGTTATTAGTGGTTGGGGTTCCACCATCTTATTTTGCTGCCACCTGAGATTGTTGTTTTTGTTTGTAGGTCTCCATTAAAGGTTTATTTCTAAGAAACCGAATTTGTCAGCCTCTTTCTTCAGCCTCTCAGTTTCCGTGGACCAAGAGGACAAGTGTGCCTCTTCCTCTTCAATGCTACTCTCCCATGGAAGATTTGGTCAGTTACATTAAGGTATTTGTGAATGACAAGCCTTGGCTTTTTATTTGACAGTGCTGTTTCCCTAATTGATCATTGGGCTGATATAGCTTGTAGCAAAGCTGACATGCAGATGGAATTAAGCTTTTGAAATCAACCCAGTAGTCCCATAGACTGTTCTTTTGGATAAATGTAGAAATTGACCTTTCTAGTCTTAAAGCTTGAAACTTATATTTGTTATATCTGAGTTCCTTCCTCCAGAAAGGACTTCAGGCTTCTTAAAAACAAAAAAAGTATCAAAGAACTGAAACTCACCAGATCACCATATCCAGACAATAAGACTTTGGACCCCTAATACATCATGCTTTCTCCCTTACCCGCTCCCTAGTTTTATTATAAAGCAAGAATGAACATTGTTACATTTCTCTTTTGCTATGTAAACTCCTGGTTCTAATTTTACAGAGAGATGGATTTGAGACTGGCCTCCCAACTCCTTGGCTGCAGCACCCAAGTAAAGCCTTCTTCCTTGACAATACTTGCCGTCTCAGTGATTGGCTTTCTGTACTGTGAGCAGCAGTACCTTGACTGAACCCCTGGTGTTTTGGTAACATTTTGGACAGCTCAGGTTCTCATTTCTATCTGTACACCTTTGCCCCTCTCTCCCTGCTGTAGGTGCAGGGTCCCTCGTATTATTTCTAACCAAAGAACTGTAGAATAAATTTAGGTACACTCAGGTGGCATTAGCATTTTAGTCTTATTTTCTAATTGGGAAGTGAAAGGCTTTGTTATGTATGAAAGATACAAGTCAGATGGAAAGAATTTTCCTGAGGAAAGAGTAGACAATTGCTACTGAAAGTTCAAAACAGAAGCATCTTCCTTCTTTGATGTGAACACTGCGCATATGCATTGGTCTTGCAGGGAGTTCTTTCAAGATTCTTTGGAAATAGCTTGTGTTTGGGCAAAACACTTTAATTCCTACTTTTTCTCACAGGAAGGTGGGGTTGAGAAAAATGAGTAGAAAGGGAGAAAGCAAGCAGGAATTTTTACTAAGTCCTGTTGATTCTTCCTCCTACCTGTCTTTCATGAGATTAATAGAGATGAAAAAAGACCTGGGAGACATATTAACTAAATGCCACATATGGATTTTTATTCTGATCTGAACAAAGCAGCTGGAACAATTTGGGGAAAGTAAACATGGACTGTGTATTAGATAATATTAAGGAATTATAGTAAATTTCATTGACAGTGATCAAAGGATTGTGGTTTTGGTAAATCAACTAAGTTCTTACATATTAGAAGTTAACAGGAAATTAGGTAAGATAAAATAATGTTGTCTATGATTCGCTCCAAAATAGGAAAAATAAAGTGGAGAACAGTTAAAACAAGAACAGCCAAATATTGACAATAATTGAAGATGAGTGATAGATACATGGGAGTTTATTATATCATTCATTCTACTTTTATACTTCATTCTCTAATAAATAGTTTTAATAATTAGAAAAATAACACATTGTTAAAGAACTGCAAGACAACGGTGAGAGAGCACAACATGCCATTAGAATAGACAAAATTTAAAGTGCTGACAACACCAAATGCTGACAATAACTGGGAGCAACAGGAGTTCTAATTCATTGTTGCTGGGAAAGCAAACTGGGAAAACTATTTTGGAAGATAGTTTGGCAGTTTCTTACAAAACTAAACATACTCTTACCATACAATTCAATAATCACACTTCTTGGATTTTACACAAATTAGTTGAAAAAGTGTGTTCATACAAAACTCTGCACATGGGTATTTACAGCATCTTTATTCATAACTGAATAAACTTGGAAGCAACAGAGACACCCCTCAATTAGTAAATGGACAAATAAGTTGTACTACATCAAGACAATGGAATATTATTCAATACTAATGAAAAAATGAGCTATCAAGCCATAAAAAGACATTGAGGACATTTAAGTTAAAGAAGTCTTTCTGGAAAGGGATACTGTATGATTCCAACCATGTGACACTCTGGAAAACAAAAAGAAAAACTATGAACACAGTAAAAGGATTAGTGGTTGCCAGAAATTCTGAGTAGAAGGAAGGATGAATAGGCAGAGCACAGAGGATTTCTAGGGCAGTGCAAATATTTTATGTGATACTGTAATAATAGATATGTGTCCTTATGCATTTGCCAAGAAACATGGCTGTACAACACTAAGATTGAACCCTAATGTCAACTATGGGCTTGAGTGATAATGATAAGTCACCGCAGTTTCACTGTTTGGAACAAATTTACCATTCTGCTACAGGATGTTGGCAATGGAAGAGGATATGCATGTATATGGCTGGGGATTTGTGGAAACCCTCTGGATTTTCATGTTCAATTTTACTGTGAACCTAAAGCTGCTCTAAAATATAAAGTTTATTGGAAATATCTTGAAGACTATTTTTATTAATTTCAAAATGTTAATGAGTATGTTCAAAATTACTTGTGTAATTAAAATAATTAACATAAATCTTACATCCTCATTCCCTCTGATGGATCCTCCAGATACTCTAATATCTCATCTTCCCTACTTAGAGCCACTGTCTCTCCCTCCCTGTCTCCATCTTCCCCCTCTTCCTTTTATTTTTTCTCCTTCATTTCCTACCTCTCACCTTTCCTTCCTTTGGATTCTTATGCTGTGAACAGTAGTGACATTTTTTTTTTAATTGCCTTAAGTATTGAGGGCATATGACACAAACTTATGGTGGACTTAGGGCAGCAGAGCACAGTGTCTCTGCAGTCACAGAACTGGGTCTTAGTTCTGGCCTCTGGCAGGACTGGGTCTTAGTTCAGAAAACTATTGTCAGATGAAGCCAAGTGTCTGGCTCTGTGATAGTCCATCTGGTGACTCAATTTCTTTTTGTCTCTAACTGCTGCTATAACCATATGGCCCACTACTTCTCTTTGCTTGCCTCACATTTAGGCTAGTTTTAATAAAGTCCATTTGACCCTACTCATTACCATAAAAATAAAGCTTGCCTCTGGGCAAATACACCACAGATAGTTCCTGTATTAGCCAAATAATATGTAAAAGCTCTACCAAATTATGTATTTTCTTGGTCTATTAACCAATTATACAAATACTCTTCCTCTAACAGCCTTGAAGTACATTCAATCTAGATCCAAATTCTATGAAATTCCTGTATATTAGTTTACCACTCCACTTCAATTATCTGCTAAAGCCTTTAAATTCTCCATGTGAGGAGTTATCTAGTTTTAAACTATGAGAGAAAACTGTTCAATAGGTGAGGCACCTTGGTAATATGTGGTAGCCGTGCCAAAGGCCGTCTATAGAGGAAAATCATAAATTTTTAAAATTAGTTTGAATTTTGTATAAAAAATGAAAAATAGTTTATGTGATTTAAAATTGCTATTAAATATTTGTCATACATGCTTTTTTAAAAAATGTTCTTTTTGGCAGGTAAGTATTGCATGTGTTGGCAAGTATTTAATTTATTGGTATAGATACATATATATTTGTACTTATTTGTGTTTGTGTACTTATTTATGTGCACTTGTATATGTATGCATAAAAGAACACTTATGACGAAATATTAAACTTGATTACTTACACTGCAAACCCCAAGAAGGAACAATGTCTTATTTGTGTCATGTACTGCACCATAGCACACCCTTAGTACTAAGCAAGTTAAATAAAAATTGTGTAATAAAAATGGTCACAGAGAAGAGACTAGTAGCAGGAGAATGAAGTCCAGTAATAATAAATGATACAATACTAGTCACCGGAAGAACATGTAATTTTTTTAATCTCTTTTATCCCCAAGAGACTCTTAAAATTAACCAGACGAAGTCTGACTCACAGACCTTCTAAGCATATATAAATGCAAGAATTTATAGTCTAAGTTTTCGGAAGTAGTGGGTCAGTGCACATCTGGGAGAAAAGCATCAAAGAACGGTCAGATTGAGGTGTTTTCTTTTTCATTCAGTCTCATTTATTTGTACATTTATTAAATCTGCAGTGGGTGGCTAACTCATACTGTGGGTGTCTCCAAGCCTTCAGGAGAGTGTTCATCCAAGAGACAGCGAGAGTCCCTGAGGGTCTATTTGGCAGAGACTGACAAAGAGATGAAAACATTTGAAAACATGCTATCTTCTCCACACATTAGTCTTTACATTTGTGTAAGAGCTGTGGGTGAGTCTTTTTCCCTGCTACTCAATGTCCTTTTCTCCCAAGCTGAGCATAATTGCAAATATTGACACACTATGAATAGAAAAAGGGCAACATCTAAATTCAGCTGAACAGTCTGTAGTCAATGATGGTAACCTAAACACTGTCTGGCCAAACTGGGGAGGGATGGGGAGGGGAAGAAAAGAAGGAAGGAAGGAAGGAAGGAAGGAAGGAAGGAAGGAAGGAAGGAAGGAAGGAA
>NW_016107331.1:5379033-5389322 GCF_001604975.1 Cebus imitator | reverse complement strand
ATTACAGTTACACTAGAAATTTCAGGGTTTGATTTCACTTACATTGGGTTGGGGTGGGGTGAGGGAAACTAAGGAGAATCCCAGTTTGCCTGGGAAATTATAAAAACTTAAATGTTGCAGAGAAAAAGGGCATGCCTTATAGGAGCATTTTATTAAAAATACAAAAGTCAGCCTGCATGTAGTATAAACTACAGATAAGCCAGATGAACTAAGAGGCTGGATATATGAGGATGCGCAATTGCAAATGAGTCTGAAAAAAAAACTGCCTCAAGCCAAATTATTAAAGGTCCTGAATGCAAGGCTCAGGAGTTCATAATTTGTTGTCTTATAAATACAGTGCCATCAATAAATCAGGCCACTATTACAATCATACCTGAGTTTTGCAAATTTATTTATGAAAAAATATAAAAGATAAATGGAAAGCAGAAGAAGCAGAAACTAAGGAAGTGTGTGACAAGGAGGCCTGAGGCGAGTTCTGGAAGTGAGGATGGAGGTGAAGGGGTGGAACTGACAGGATTTTAAAGTTTTAAGTTGAAAGATGAGAAAGAATAAAAAGCCAGAGATGAGTTCAAGTTTTTAGAAACTGTGTGTGAAAGCATTCACTGAAATAGATGAGATAAGCTAAAAAATAGGAAGAGGATAATAGGGAGTTTACTTATTAGACCTTTTCAGTTTGCATTGCAACACACTGAAATAACTGAAATCCCTGAAGATATAAAGAACAGGAACCATATCAGCAGGACCAACAGAAAAATGAAGACTGGTGATCTTCTCATTAAGAAGGTAAAAAGTGTCCTTTATTCACTACATTAATGCTCCTCCATAATGAGATTTAGCTTGTCGGTAACACTCCTTTGATTCTTTCCATTGCTACCAGTTTAATAGACTCTCTGCTCTATTTTCCTTCATATATTTTCACTTGATGTGTACTATAATTTAAGAATAAAAAATGAAGAAAATATACTTAGGATATGAAAATCAACTAAGAAGATGCAATCAAAACATTCCAAGTCAACAGGACTTTCAAATAAAAGGGTGAGGTAGTTTTATTTCACTTATTTTAGCTAAGGAGATTTAACCTCCTTGGCTTTGTATAACAGCTATAAGAACTTGAGCTGACACATATATGTTGATTTACTTATTTAATTAATAAGTTAATGTGGATCAGCTCTGCAGATGCTAAAAGAATTGTACAATACATCTTGTACCTTGAAAATGTATACCAAGCTTGTGACAGTTAAATCCTACATTTCAAAATATGGTAGACAGAATAAGGCCCTCCAAATTTGTTCACATCTTAATTCCCAGAGTCTATGAATATGTTATGTCACATGACAAGAAAGAATTAAGGTTGCAGGTGGGTTTAAGTTTGTTAATCATCTGACCTTGATATGAGATTATCCTACATTATCCAGGAAGACACAATGTAATCACAAGGGGCCATATACCAAAGAGGAATTTAGGGGGTTCAGTGTCAGGGTAGAACTCAGCCAACCACTGCTGGCTTTTACGATTGAAGAGGACCACAAGCAATCAAATGCAAGCAACTCTTATGACCTGAAAGAAATAAAAACAAAATTTAAAAAACTGATTTGAGTCTAGTCTCCAAAGAGGAATATAGCCCTACTAATCCCTTGATATTAGCCCAATAAGACTCATTTTAAACTTCTGACCTCCAGAAGTAAGTTAATAACTTATTGTATATAAACCTACTTCATTTATGGTAATTTGTTACAGCAGCAACCAAAAAAACAAATATACGAAACATTTACATATGATAAAATTTTGTTTCTTTTAAATGTCTTAATTGGAAACTGAAATATTATAAATCAGCAAATGACTTTAAGACATTATTCAAGAGCATCAAGTTATTTAATAAAATTTCTGCATCACAAATGACAAGCTGTTTATCTAAGTTAAATTTTAATGGTAATCAAAACAGCATGGTACTGGTACCAAAACAGAGATATAAACGAATGAAACAGAACAGAGCCCTCAGAAGTAATGCCACACATCTATAAATATCTGATCTTTGACAACCTTGATAAAAACAAACAATGGGGAAAAGAATTCCCTATTTAATAAATGGTGTTGGGAAAACTGGCTAGCCATATGCAGAAAGCTGAAACTGGACCCCTTCCTTATACCTTATACAAAAATCAACTCCAGATGGATTAAAGATTTAAATATAAGACCTAACACCATAAAAACCCTGGAAGAAAACCTAGGCAATACCATTCAGGACATAGGCATAGGCAAGGACTTTATGACTAAGACACCAAAAGCAAGGGCAATGAAAGCCAAAATAGAAAAATAGGATCTAATTAAACTTAAGAGTTTCTGAACAGCAAAGAAACTATCATTAGAGTGAACTGGCAACCAACAGAATGGGAAAAAGGTTTTGCAATCTAACCATCTGACAACGGACTAATATTCAGAATCTACAAAGAACTTAAATTTACAAGAAGAAAACAAACACTTCCATCAAAAAGTGGGTGAAGAATATGAACAGATACTTCTCAAAAGAAGATATTTATGCAGCCAACAAATATATTTTAAAAAGTCCATCTTCACTGGACATTAGAGAAATGCAAATCAAAACCACATTGAGATACCACCTCATGCCAATTAGAATGGTGATCATTAAAAGCTCTGGAGACAACAGATGCTGGAGAGGATGTGGAGAAACAGGAACACTTTTACGCTGTTGGTGGGAGTGTAAATTAGTTCAACCATTGTGGAAGGCAGTGTGGCGATTCCTCAAGGATCTAGAAATGGAAATATCATTTCATCCAGCAATCCCATCACTGGGTATATACCCAAAGGATAAATCATTCTATTATAAAGACACATGCACACATATGTTTATTGAGGCACTGTTCACAATAGCAAAGACTTGGGACCAACCCAAATGTCAATCAAAGATAGACTGGATAAAGAAAATGTACCACATATCCACCATGGAATACTATGCAGCCATAAAAAAGGATGAGTTCATGTCCTTTGCAGGGACATGGATGAAGCTGGAAACCATCATTCTCAGCAAACTGACATAGGAGCAGAAAACCAAACACTGCATGTTCTCTCTCATAAGTGGGTGTTGAACAATGAGAACACATGGACACAGGGAGGGGAACATCACACAATGGGGCCTGCCAGGGGGTAGGGGGCTATGTGAAGAATAGCAGGGGGTCTGGCATTGGGCAGTGACAGCATTAGGAGAAATACCTAATGTAGATGATGGGGTGATGGATGCAGCGAACCACCAATGGCAAGTGTATACCTGTGTAACAAACCTGCATGTTCTGCATATGTACCCCAGAACTTAAAGTATAATAAACAAGCTTTTTTAAAAAAAAGTAAAGGGCCACAACTGAAGATGATTTCCTCTCCAGGTTACTCAATGGCAGCAAGAGTTCATGATGCACAATACTATTTAAAAGGTATCGATAAAGTTAGCCAGTCTAGAAAAGACATTACTTGTCAAATAAAAGGACTCTTCAATCACTGAAATTAAACTTTGACTTGGAAAATTTTTTATCTGGGGCTAACCAAAGTAATCCCTTTTAAATGTGAATATAACAATAACAAATATTAAAGATTGTCACGGTTTTATTGAGTACAAACTTATAATTGTAGAAAATATTGGTATTATTTGGCAATGATTTAATGTTAAATCAAAATTTCAGTCACTTCTGATTTTATTGTGTCTAATTTTTCATACCTTAACTTTTTAAACTGGTGTGTGTGTGTGTGTGTGTGTGTGTGTGTGTGTGTGTGTGTGTGTGTATCAAAAGCATCTATCTATATATATCTATCTATCTATCTATCTCTCTCTCTCTCTATATATATATAGATAGATAGATATGGCTAAAGGCCCATAGATACTTTTGAATAACACCATGTAAAGCTTATTGAACCTGGGGCTTATTTTAAGTAATAGTTCATAACTGAAGTGGAAAATTTGTAAATGGATTATTTCCTATAAATAGATATTTACAGGAAAAGGCCATCTGCAGACCAAAAAATAAAAATGTTCAAATTACAAAGGGCCAATATCTGACCTTTCCTACACTGACAAGACTTCAAAGAATCAATATTTTTCATTTTCTTTATCTGGAAGGAAAGCACTAAGTTAGTACCCAGAGACATGCTGTCGGGATCTATTATTGAGGTTGCTTTCCTAAAGTACACTTAGATATTAATAATTTTAAAAGCACCCTCAATTTTTTAAGAAATATTTCTCTTTTAAAAGTAAGAAAGGGTCATAAAAATCATTAGATTTTTGGATAAAATAAGAACCTTACTAAGACTGTGGAATATGTATACTAAGAATTGTTCTAAGAAAACTTATATAAATATTATATTCAGTTGCTGCTGAGTAAGAAATGCACATTGTTTGTAAACATGCTCTTAGATATACAAGAACAATTAGACTTAATCCACAAATATAGACAATGTTTTAGAAAGAAATTTCCCCTAATTTTATATATACTTAGGTATCCTTCTCACAATATAATATTTCCAAATTAAACAGTGGACAAATGTTGATCAATATGGAAAAATTAAATGATTGGCCCAAGTATTCACAATGGAATGCTATGAAAATGTTATTCCTATATTTAAGTCATTTCACTAGTATTGAAGAATCACATAACATGATGTGATATTAAAGATATGGCACAAAATAATATAGACATTATGATTGCATTTTGTCTATATGTGTGTATAGATTTATGTGTACAGATTTTCGTGTATAGTGCTATAGGTGGGTATGTTCCAAGCATTTACTTTTTGTACCTTAGATTGTGCTACACCAATTTTAATTTTGTTTGACAATTGTTACATTCCAAATTTGCTATAATCAATATCTATTACTGTGACATTTTAAAAACCTAGGTCAGTGACGGTGGCTCACACCTGTAATCCCAGTACTTTGGGAGGTCAAGGCGGGAGGATAATGAAATTCAGGTTCAAGGCCATCCTGGCCAACATAGTGAAACACTGTCTCTACCAAAAATACAAAAATTAGCCAGGCATGGTGGCATGCCCCTGTAGTCTCAGCTACTCAGGAGGGAGACGTAGGAGAATTGCTTGAACCCAGCAGGCAGAGTGAGCTGAGATCACGCTACTGCCCTCCAGCAGGGCAACAGAATGAGATTCCATCTCAAAAATAAATAAATAAATAAAAACTATAAATTTTCAAGAGAAATGGATCTAGATAGGTTTCAGGAAAAGAAAAAACTGTCAATTGTGATTAGTTATGATAATCAAAGAATAGTATTAAAACTTTATTTTGGCCATATTTTCTGAATAGTGTAGTTTATTGCTGTGTGTTATTAATGTAAGCCTTTTCTGGATTTGGCAGCATTCACAGATAAGTTTTCATATATCCTCTCTATTCTACATTAAACTTATTATTGTTAACATGGATTCATTATCTGCCTTTTCCACACCAAAGCCATGAAGTGTTCAATTGAGAACCAGGTCAATTATTTTTATATAACACTGTGGAATATTTTTGACATATCTTGAATTGTATATTCTTTGTAACTTGCTAATTTTTAAGCATTTAAGAAATACTGATTATCTTCTTTTTTAACCATTATCCTATTTGTTTTGAGTTAGATAAAATTATTAAGCACAAATTTAGGGAACAGAATTTATCAATTTTAATCTTCCCCCACCAAATTTCAGAATAATAATTCCTACTAGCACAAACCAAAGGGCTCCTAACATCTCACTCTTCATCAGATTCCAAACCTCAATAGCTGCTATTGTCTTTTCTTTTACCATCCTTGCAATAAGGGAGAGGTAGAAAAAAAGGAAGAAAAAGGAGAAGATTGAAGAGAAAAAGAGAAAGAAAAAGAAGCAACCATTTAATGAAATCTGCTTGGCATTACATCTGGCTGCTTATGAAAATCATTTTGTTCAATCCACATAATAATCTTGTGAAGATTCTATTAGTTGCTGTGTTTTAAAGGTGAGAAAATCAACAGTGAGAGAGGCTGAATAACTTGATAAAGTTCACACAGGATATCAGGTAAAACTATAATCAAAGCACGGGCTTCCTGACTTCTGAGCGCTTCTCACTTTACTGCCTTAAATGTTTCCTTGTCTACCGCTTCATTCCCTCTCTTTCTCTCCTCCTTATGCCCCACACTCAGTAATGTAAGTGGCCTTCAGGGGAGGAACATGGTCACAGGTTCCACAAGTCTACAAAGTGATGGATATTTTTCCAACTATTCTAGATTTCCATTTCACATAGATGGTAATTGGGTTTTCTTGTTGTAGTTGCCAGATCATGAGAATTAGTGCATATTTTTTGCACATCTCAAACAAAATAAAATGTTGAAGTATTCATTTTTTGAACTCATATTTATACTTTTTTCATGTTGTTATATTTACAAATAAACCCACCAAGGTTAAGCAGAAAATTTAAACACCACTTGAATATCAAGATAAAATAGACAATTGAGAAAATTCCCTGTCTAATTTATGTAAAAAATAAAAATTTTGTCTTTCTCGAATCAAGTTTGAGAAATATCTTGATTAAAGTCATCACTTATTTACATAATTCTCTAAATTCTGCATTTTAATGTGTATAATTTTTTTAAATCCAAGGTACTTATGAAAAAGAAATAAGTTTTCAAATAAAATTAATATGATATAAAGTCATTATATAAATTGGCTAAAACATTTTTGTTGAATTATTTGATTAATATTTAATATAGGAATTCTATTAAACAATCAATAAAACTGTGATAACATTTTACATTATGCAAATATTTTATATGTTAAATATTCAAGAAAAATACACACATGAATAGCTTGCATTCATTTAATTAAATGCTTAAATTTATTGGCTTATAAAAAGTTATAGAGTTTTGATTGTATCTATTTAAATATGTTATTTTCACACGCCAGCCATAGCCTGTTATGAAATTTAGACAAGCTAATTCTAGAGGCTATGATGAAAATGACTACATGATATGCCTTTTGGGGTCACCAAATTTTTTTGAAGAGAATTATAACATTGTAATATACAATATTACAACAAAATCTTATTTAATGAAGAACTCAGTAGGCATTGAGCTCCAGCCAGTGGTTATACTAATGAAGTGACTATTATAATTGATGTTAAATCAAAGACCAATGCATATCCTTTTTCTGTATATTAGATTCATTTATTAAAATTAAAATTACGTGTTGGTAGAGCTTCCTTTTATAAAATTCAAACTGTATTCCCAAAAATATTTATTAAATAAAATTAACATTTACAATAAATTTTGATCAAGACATTTTAGTTGCTAATTAACAATGTAGAAAGCATGAAACACTATTCTGGCATGATAATCTTTTTTGGTTCAGTTAATTCATAAAAAGATATAGAAAGTTTAGGTTTGTTTGCTATCCACTTATGTCAGAATTTTTATTTAGACCTAATACTAATATTGAATAAAAGAAATGGAAACCATGAAACAAATCTATAATAAGTAGCTGACTTGATGTGTTACTATATAATTAATCATCATACAAATATGCTATGATTGCTTTTTTATTGTTAATTTATAGAATTATAAAAATCAATATGTTTAGTGTGCACAACAATAATCAAAATACAAAACATTAATTCAGGGAAGAAAAATTCAATCCATATGCAATCAGAGTAAAAACTCAAACAGATTATCTTTGTAACATATGATATTAGGTGGAAAAATAGAAGCTAAAACATTTATTAATCAATGTAAATATTTGTTCAGTTGGGTCCTCTGATATTTTCTAGTTTTTTTATTTTATTTTATTTTTTTGTCTTTTGGGTTTCTTGTGCTTTTTGTTTGTTTTTGAGTACAAGATAATTACTTTCACAAATTTAATGCAAATGACATAAATGGCTCTAATGTTATTCAAGAATGTCAAAATAGTCCTTAATAAGCTTGAAAAATAAGAAGCAACTATAGAAAGTGAACAACTTTAATATGTTAATAAATGAAGTAAATTCTCCTAAGACCAATAACAAAATATGAGGTTTATATCTCACAACATCTTTTACTCTGAGAAAGACATTAAAAACTGTGCTCCTAGTTGTGCTTCTCTTATTGTTTGAACTGTGTTCAAATATGGAGTTATTATGATCAAAACATTTTAGGATTCCATGAGGTAAACTTGGAATTGTCTTCAAAATAAAGATTCTTCACCTCTCACATCAGGTGAGATATGAAAGTTTTCAAACCTGTTAATCCAAAGCTCAAATACAAAATAAGAATTGTATATGGTGACAAAGACAGCAGCAAGAATGTTAATTTTATTTTTTATTTTCTTTTTTGGTGTATGTGAATAGGTTTTTTTTTTTTTGAGATGGAGTCTGGCTGTGTTGCCCAGGCTGAAATGCAGTAACGCGATCTCAGCTCACTGCAGCCTCTGCCTCCTGGATTCAAGTGATTCTCCTACCTCAGCTTCCTGAGTAGCTGGGACTACAAACATGTGCCACCACACCCAGTTCATTTTTGTATTTTTAGCAGAGATGGGGTTTCACCATGTTAGCCAGGCTGGTCTCAAACTCCTGACCACAGGTGATCCACCCGCCTTGGCCTCCCAAAGTGCTAGGACTGCAGGTCTGAACCACCACACCCTTGGATAATTTTCACAAAGAAACAGCTTTGTGAGGAGACACTGAGAATATGTTATTAAAATATGTAAGAATGTTGACTTTAATGCTAAAAAACAGGAAACCCCTGCAGACTGGATTACTAAATTTATATGTAAGTGTATACACACACACACACACACACTATATATATATATATATACACTTATATAATGAGTATATATTTATAACATGTAATTATACTTAATAATGTATATTAATGATTTGATGTATATAAAAATCTAAGGTTAAAAGAAAGCAGGAAAAAAAGGATGGAGGAAGGCAGGCAAGAAGAAAGGAAGGAAGGGAGGGATGGGGGAAGGGAGGGCAGAAGGGAGGGAAAAAGAAAGAGGGAGAGGGAAAGAAAGAAAGGGAGAGAGATTAATCAAGGGTCAGGATCTTTGAACTTTCGAGCTAGTTACTTATTCACTTTGTCTAGCCAGCTATTTTATATTACATAGTCCTACCACATAGTAGTAAAAGAAATAACTTTGTACTTTTTTTACTCTTTTCAATAGTCATTATTGTCATTGCATATTTGAATTTCAGTATGATAGCGATTCATTTTTTAAAAAATACAACTAAATTATTTTATAAAATAATATTCTCATAGTACTCTTATCTAATACAGTAGTTTTGGCCTATAAGCAAAACAGCACATTTAATACAGGCTTTATAAATGAAAGAACAAATAATGTAAATTAAAAAAATTAAAGCTTTAGAAGATATTCCCTAAGTGCGTGTGAAGAATTTAAAAGCAGTCTAGTATTACCCTTTATATGGACTTGGGCAACACTACCAAAACCATAAACAAATGTGACAGGGATTGATTTTAGAATTTCAAGTTTTGTTCACCTAAACAGATATTTAATGTCACAGCTCATATTTTCTCAATATCTTTGTAGGACAACTTCTGCCCTCTTCTTCTGGTATATCATTCATAAATGTTAGCAGCTTCTAGCTTCTCCTTATTATATATTATTTCAAAAACCCCAATTCATCAAGAAAACTGGAAATTTAAAAGTAAACCATTTTAAAGGGATAATTTAACAATTACTAATCCAAAATCCAAAGAAAGCCAAAATTGAGTCAAATATGTAGTTTTGGCCAGGCACGGTGTCTGTAATCTCAGCACTTTGGAGGCTGGGGCAGATGGATCGCTTGGTCCTCACCACACCTTCCTGGACAACATAGAGAACTCCATGTCTACTAAAAATACAAAAAATGAGTTGGATGCAGTGACGAATGCCTGTAATCCCAGCTACTCAGAAGGCTGAGGCATGAGAATCGTCGGAACTCAAGAGATGGAGGTTGCAATGAGCCACAGTCCCTCCATGGTACTCCAGCCTGGGTGACAGAGTGAGACTGTCAAAAAGGAGAAGAGGAAGGCGGAGTACCATGGTTCACACTTGTAATACCAGCACTTTGGAAGGCTGAGGTGGGTAGGTCACAAGGTTAGGAGTTTGAGACCAGACTGGCCAATATGGCGAAACTCATCTCTACTAAAAATACAAAAAATAGCCAGGCGTGGCGGCGCACAACTGTAGTCCCAGATACTTGGGAGGCTGAGGCAGAAGAATCGCTTGAACCTGGGAGGTGGAGGTTGCAGTGGGCTGAGATTGTACTACTGCACTCCAGCCCG
>NW_016107331.1:5358440-5378790 GCF_001604975.1 Cebus imitator | reverse complement strand
GGGGAAGGAGGAGGGAGGGAAAGGGAGTGAGGGAGTGAAGGGGAAAGGAGGGGATTGAAGCTTTAATTACAGGCCATGCACAGTGGCTCACATCTGTAATCTCAGCACTTTGGGAGGCCGAGGCAGGTGGGTCACCTGAGGTCAAGAGTTTGAGACCAGCCTGGTCAACATGGGGAAACCCAGCCTCTACCGAAAACACAAAAATTAGTGGGTGGTGGTGGCCAGCACCTGTAGTCCCAGCTACTCAGGAGGCTGAGGCAAGAGAACTGCTTGAACACAGGAAAGAGTGGTGGCTGCAGTAAACTGAGGTCTTGTCACTGCATTCTAGTCTGGGAGAGAGAGGCCATTTCAAAAATAAATACATACATACATAAAAATATAACAAAAAAAGTTTTTAATGTATCTCTCAATCTCAGAAATAATATATTTTCTCATTGTTATATGTTTTTACATATTTATATATCACATATATATTTATACATCTATATATATTAATATTCAAACATGGTTATTGTGTGCTCCTGTTTAGGAAGAATACAGTTTTATCTGATAACAAATACCATTTAGTTTGAATAGCATTTATGTTGTTGATAACTTGTGAATGGAAGTTCAAGTATTTCACAGTTTAATATTTCCAGAAAAAAAAAGTGGAGAAATCCCTGGTAAATCAATGAGCATAAATCTGAGATAAGGCAATAACCAAATGATTTTGCATGTTTATTTTGCAGCAACAACCAGATAGCCTTCTGTAGATGCTGTGATACAAAAAGCTCCTATAATACCTTGGAAGCTTCGCTTAGCAAGAACCGAGTAGAGGGAGTGTTAAAATCACAGCAGGAGATTCAATTCAATCCAATTTATCCTGTTGCTTTAAAAATGGCATTGATCTTATGCAGCAGATGTGGCTCTTGGTTATTCTGGGCTTCTCCACTATCAAAGCCTCCGTGACTTTAATGAAAACTTTATCCTTACACATTGTAAGCTCTATTGTGATTGAGCCTGCCTATCTTTCCAATGCCTTTACTGTCACCAGAGTTCCTGGCCCTTCCCACTTTTGCTGCTTCTACTCCTACTTTGCATTTTTTCATTTCTTCCTTAAGGCATTCAGAGTCTTCCGTGTTCCCTTTCATTGTGCATTTTAGCTATCATGCTTATTTTCCCTGATTCCTCTAGTTACAGATTCCTTAAGCATAGACTTTTATATCTAGCTCTTGAAAGTAAGGAATAAAGCACAGCCAATAATGAGATGTAAGATTCACTGTTGCACAATTTCAAGTTCGAAGGTGCGGCTCAGAGAAAACTGCAGAGAAGACATAAATTTGGGTTTTATTTCTTCTTCCATTATGCATCTTCATTTATCCTTATCTTTGACTTCAAAGTCCAAGAGCCCATGTTTCTTTCTCACGAAAGATGTTTTTCACCTGAGTCATCTTTGAAGACTTTTCATCTTTCAGAATGAGCTAATCTATGTCACACGCATCCAGGGTTCTGCTTTGTAAACAATCAGCTAATGGGGTAAAATAACTTGAGCAAGTGTGACCAAAAAGAGCTTAATGTGTTAAACTACCCAGCTAACATTTGTACATGTAACTTCTAAAAAGAATTTGTTCCTAAAAGCAAGTAATCAAACTGCTACCCTGTGTATATTTTCAGATTATGATAACGTGATGATTTCCTTCATGATTTCCCTTCCCTACCCATCCTCATCTCTTCCTCTTTCCCTCAAGAGCAACCGGGCAGATTCTCCCTCTTCTCTAACTCTCTGCTGATCTAAATGTCACACACCCGCAGGCACATCTTAAGTGTTATTTTAGCCTTACCTCACTATTTAGCAATGATTTGAGTGCATTTCTGCTGCCATCACATGATTTTGAGCTCTATAAAAGCACAAAAAATTTTCTCACTAGCACAAGTAAATATTAAAATACTGTTAGTTAAATAAATGAATGAATAAATGAATACTCAAGTGAATGAGGGAGGACAGAAATTCATCTGGAGGATAGGAGTCTGTTAAAGTGATTATTTTTATCATGGGGTCAAGTTATGTTATCTTTAATGTCAATTTCATCACCTCTAAAATGGATAGTAAAGATGATGGGAGAATCAAATGTGACTGTGTCTGTGAAAACCCAGTATGAAGTAAGAAGCACAATGCAAATATTATCTATTAGTACTTCACAGCCAAATTCTGCTGGCTGTTATATAGCTGTTAGTCATATATTATTTACTGATTTTGTATTTTTTTCCAGATGTATACCATGACAGATTGTATTTTGGCTCTTCATTAATGTCAACCTTTTCCTTACAGGGCTACATAACTCCACATATTGTCATGTAACAAGAAGTTCTTTCCTTGTCACCCCACCCCACTGACAAAAGGTTTGGATGTGTGATGCACCACAGCCAGTTAAATGTGAGCAGAAGTCACAGTGTCCCTTTTCCAGTAGCAGCTTTAAGAGCCATTTTATCCTTTTGCTGCCTTCTTGCTCTTTCTGCTCTACAGAGGAACAGCCTATCGCATTGGGAGCTGCTCCTTTAGCCCAATTCTGGAATAAAGAAAAAACAAGCAGCAGTCATGCAACCACCACTGACCCCTGCATTTCACATGAGGAAAAAGCAAACCTTTTTGCTCTCAGCCATGTTGTCACTATAATTAATCAACCAGACTGATTAATTATAGACTCCTTTGCGAATGAATGGTACGCTATTCATGATTATACTGAGACAACAGACATAAACATCGACAGTCCTGTGCAAACATGAAGAATGCACACCTTAACTACATTAAATAGGTTGAGTTAAAAGTTCTACAAGGCATATTACACAATATTTAACTATTACTCCCAATCTTTCCAACTCCCTGTATATTCCCAGTGAGCTTTTATCTTAATTTTGGTTCTGCTAGCAGTGGCTGTTAATATTATGGTGATTCTGCAAATGCTTTTCTGTCTCATGTATATATATTATTTTATTGATTTCCATTTCCCATATAATTTCTTCCCTGGAATTATCATTTCTAAGCTTTTGCTTGCTTGCTTTTCCATGCATATGCCGCTAACTCAACTCCAAACTTCCTTCCAGCTATCTAAATGTCCTCTCCACTCATTCTTATGCATCAGAAATTTGTCAATTTTATTGTTTGGAAAAACTTAAAAATTCTTGGAGAACTCCCAGAGGCCTCTACTTTCTCTAGATGGACCTTCATGTTCTCTAAATCAGCAATACTTCTGTCATCAGTCATTCTCCCTTCACCAGTATCTTGTGTATTCACTTGATTTTTTCTTCTCTCCTATATTGGATCTCTGTTTTATAAAGGATTTTTTTTTTTCTGTCTAGGTTAATCCCTTGTTTTGGTTGAAACACATCAAATTACTTTCTGGTGAAAGTGAATGAGAGATGATTGTTTTTAAATTTTGAATATCTGAAAGTATCTTCATTCTGTTCTTATTCTTAATTAATAGTTAAGATAAGTGAAACATTTTAATTAAACATCATTATCTGTTAAAAATTTTCAAAATATTTTTCCATTGCCTTAGCTTCCGCTGTTGGAAGCCATTGGTTTTGCAGCCATTACTATTTCTAACATTTTTATATGCAGACAATCTACTCTTTTCCCTTGGAACTTACATAATTATTTTACCAGAAATATAAAATTTCTCAACACTATGTACCTTGATGTGGATTTATTTTCATTCACCGTGCTGGCCTGCTGTTGTTTCTTTTTAAATTCTTAAAAATTTATTTGATTGCTCTATCTTGTTTATTTTCTTTGCTTTTAGTAGCCAAAGTATAAGACTTATGTAACACAGTTCCATACCAGTTTGCAAAGGATATAGAATAATTATTAGATTTATTCTTACATAGGACCTATAAACATACTCCTTTGATAAAAATCCTGATATTCTATAAATGTGTCATGATTTTTGATTTAGCTTAATGAATTTACAGAGAAACTATTTAAACCTTCATGTGCTCACATGCATGTCTTAACTAAGGACGAAAGAGACATGTTTACTTATTTCCATGAACAAATATGTCAACAAATAGTATTTTTATCCAATTCTGCTATTCTCCCAGGCCTCATCCCTATATAAGAATATATCTTGTCCACACTGTTGTTCATAATTTATTTAGTAAATGTTTATTTTACTCCTGCATTGTGCTGTGTAATTTCCTAGGTTAATATCTGCATTACTCTATTTTCACACTGCTGTGAAGAAATACCTGAGACTGGGAAATTCATAAAGAAAAAAGAGATTTAATGGGCTCACAGTTCCACATGGCTGGGGAACCATGGCAGAAGGTGAAGGAGGAGCAAAGATATGTCTCACGTGGTGGCAGGCAAGAGAGCACGTGCAGGAGAACTGCCCTTTATAGAACCATCAGATCTCATGAGACTTATTCACTATCACAACAACAGCATGAAAAAAACCTACCCCATGATTCAATTGCTTCCCACCAGGCCCTTCCTACAACATGTGGGGATTATGGGAGCTACAATTCTAGATGAGATTTGGGTGGAAATGCAGCCAAACCATATCATTTTGCCCCGGCCCCTCCCAAATCTCATGTCCTCACACTTCAAAATCAATCATGCCTTCCTAACAGTCCCCCAAAGTCTTAACTCATTTCAGTGTTAACTCAAAAGTCCACAGTCAAAAGTCTCATCTGAGATAAAGCAAATCCCTTCTGCCTATGAGCCTAACAAATCAAAAGCAAGTTAGTTACTTCCTAGATACAATGCAGGTATAGGCATTAGATAAATGTTCCCATTCCAAATGGGAGAAACCAGTAAAAACAAAGGAGTTACAGGCCCCATGGATGTCTGAAATCCAGCAGGGAAATCAAATCTAAAAGCTCTAAAATGATCTCCTTTGACTCCATGTCTCATATCCAGGTCATTCTAATACAACAGGTGTTTTCCCACACATTTGGGCAGCTCTGTCACTGTGGCTTTGCAGGGTACAGACCTCCTCCTGGATGCTTTCAAGGGCTGTCATTCAGTGTCTGTGGCTTTTCCAAGTTTACAATGCAAGTTATCAGAGGATCTACCATTCTGGGGTCTGGAGGACAGTGGCCTTCTCACAGCTCCACTAAGCAGTGCTTCAGTGAGGACTCTGTTTGGGGGCTCCCACCCCACATTTCCCTTCTACACTGTCCTAGCAGAGGTTCTCCATGAGGGCTCTGCCCCTGAAGCACACCGCTGCATGGACATTCAGACACTTCCATACATCCTCTGAAATCTCAGTGGAGGTTCCCAAATGTCAGTTCTTGACTTCTGTGCACGTGCATGTTCAACACCACATGGAAGCTGCCAAGGCTTGGGGCTTGCACCCTCTGAAGTCATGGCACCAGCTCTACCTAGGCTACTTCTAGACATCCCTGGAACATCTGGGATGCAGGGTATCACTCAGCAAGGGGGCTGTTGATTCGGACAATGAAACCATTTTTACCTCCTAGGCCTCTAGACCTATGATGGGAGGGGCTGCCATGAAGACCTCTGACATGCCCTGGAGACATTTTCCCCATTGTCTTGGTGATTCGCATTTGGATTCTCATTACTTATGCAAATTTCTGCAGCCAAGCTTGAATTTCTCCCCAGAAAATTGGTTTTGCTTTTCTCCTGCATTGTCAAGCTGCAAATTTGTGCTCTGCATCCTCTTGAACACTTTACCACTTAGAAATTCTTCTGCAGATACCCTAAATCATCACTCTCAAGAACAAAGTTCCACAGATCTCAACGGCAGGGGAAAACTGCCGCCAGTCTCTGCACAGCAAGAGTGACCTTTACTCCAGTTTCTAAAAAGTTTTTCCTCTCCATCTGAGACCACCTCAGCCTGGGTTTTCTTGTTCATATTACTATTAGCATTTTGGTCAAAGCCACTTAACAATTCTCTAGTAAGTTCCAAACTTTCCCACATCTTCCTGTCTTCTGAACCATCCGAGTCTCTAGGAAGTTCTAAACTTTTCCACATTTTCCTATCCACTTCTGAGCCCTCCAAACTGTTCCAGCCTCACCTGTTACCTAGTTCTAAAGTTACTCCCACATTTTCAGGTATCCTTACAGCAGCACCCCACTCAATGGGTACAAATTTACTGTATTACTTCATTTTCATGCTGCTTTAGGGATTTACCAAGACTAGGTAATTTATAAAGAAAAAGGTTTGGTGAACTCACAGTTCCACGTGGCTCTGGGGGCCTCACAATCATGGCAGAGGGTGAAGAAGGAGCAAAGTCATGTCTTACATGGAGGCAGGCAAGAGCATGTGTGGCAGAAGTGCCCTTTATATAACCCTCTGATTTCATGAGACTATTCACTATCACAAGAACAACATGGAAAAAACCCCACCCCTGTGTTTCAATTACCTGCCACTGAGTTCCTCTGATGACAATGGGAACTACAATTCAAGATGAGATTTGGCTGGGACACAGCCAGATCATATTAATATTCTTATCAGATTAAACAGTAAATGCCAACACTCCAAGTAGGACATTTCTTGACATGTGCAAATAACAGCAAGAATGGCAATACTAAGGCAGTTCAGGAGAGAGACAGAGTTTTGGGAGGAGATAAGAAGTAAATGGGCTCCTCAGGTGAGGTCAATTTAGCCTTTGTTGGGGCTTTAACACTTACTGCTCCTGATGTGAGAAATGACAGATTTTAAGAAGAGTCATAAAATGATCTGCTTTAATAATTCTATAAGACAGTTGGGCACAGTGTCTCATGCCTGTAATCTTATCACTTTGAGGGGCCGAGGCGGGTGGATTACTGGAGGTCAGGAGTTTGAGACCAGCCTGGCCAACATGGTGAAAACCTGTCTCTACCAAAAAATACAAAAAATTAGCTGGGTGTGGTGGTGTGTACCTGTAGTCCCAGCTACTTGGGAGGTTGAGGCAAAAGAATCACTTGAGCCTGGGAGGCGAAGGTTGCAGTGAGCCAAGATCATGCCACTGCACTCCAGCCTGGGCAACAGAGCCAGACTCTGTCTCAAAAATAAAATAAAATAATAATAATTTTCTATAAGAAAACTGACTTACATATTTAGAATAGAGTATACAACAAGCAAGTACTAAAGCAACGGAAAAATTAGGTAGACATTGCAATGATCAGAATGAAGAATGAAGAAAGAAGGATAGAAGCTATGAAAAAAATGAGAAATAGAAAAATTCCATATAACATATTAAAAATTGATCTTGATTAGATATGAGGTATATGAGGAAGAGAACCAAGGACAGCCTCATATTGTGACCTGGGCAACTGCAAACATAGAATTGCTATTCAGCACTTTGGAAAATGCTATAGGAGAAGGTTGTGGGACAGAGAAATTAGGATTTTTAAATTAACAATGAGATGCCTTTTATACATCAAAATGGAGATGCATATAAAACCATGTGAAATATGCATATGGAATTCAGGAGGAGGTGAATGTAATATCAGCAGTCAACTTGATGAATTCCAAAAGGTAACAGCAAAGAGAATACAGAGCATCAAGATTGACAGTACCATCACTGAGGTCATACAAGTGGGTCATCAGTCATGTCAAAAAAAAAAAAAAAAAAGGAAAAATAAAAGGAAAACAGGAGAAAGAGATAGAATATAATAAACAAGGCATTACTACTTGGCTCATGGGGTTGTAGAAAGGATGAAGACTGAGATACTGCCACTTGGCAGGTGGAAAGAGAGAAATTTGGATAATGGTCATTTGGCTCAATTTATAATATCAAAAATGTAAAATAACCCCAAATACTCTATAGTAGGTAATTAGGAAGATAAATTATATTACAATCACAAAAACACAAAATATTTTATAGTACATAGAAAATTTGTGAGTCCTAATACTGTCAAGGACAAGCTAGCCTGGTTCTGCACAGATAGAATATCCTCTGGGGAACTGCTGCAAATGTTTAGGAAGAGCAATATTAAATGCTGGACTTTCTATAATCAAGTATGGAGTTGCTCAGAGCAGTAGAAATTTGTCTTGCATATTCAATGTTACTACATTTTAAATCATGACCTAATAGGGCATATGAGACAATCATTTAAATAGGAAATCCTGGATTAGTCATAATGGTTTAAATCCGTATAAGATATGTTATTTGAGCAATGAAATTAGCAGAACCAGTTTAAGAGTAAAATGGTGTCTTTAGTCTATGTAAGGTTTTAGAATTGAATAGGTCATTGCTCCAACTCAAATCCTTATACCTCAATCTCAAGATGATTCTTTCCTGTAAAATCAGAAATACAGACAACATGAAATAAATAAAACAAACTTAAAGAAGATATAAAATGTTTTAGACACATGCATTGATTGATTTGTGAAGTGTTAAATATTCTCGAGTATTTTTTTGTTTGCCTTGTGCATAAAACATTCTGTTCAAAAGATTGGAATTTCTAAGAGTTATTTAACATTTATGTACATCTTATAGTCTGATTTTATGAGGTAGCTAGCATATTTTGTGTCTTGGGTTTTTCTCATATTGTAACTAGACATATTAGGGTGACTACCAAAATAGAGAATAATTTATTATGAGAGAGAGTGAAATCAAATGCAAGCAAGTATTGCATGCCAGCAAGGAAGAGCTCCTTCTGCAAGATAGGAGGCATAATGTTACCTGAAAACTGCAGAGTTTGCAGAGATGACAGCACGAAAGAGTATGTAGCCAAGTGGGAGTTAAACAGAAGGAAAACTCAGTTGGGAAATTCCATTATAGAGAAAGTGCCTGTCTTAAATTTCTTGGAAATGTCAAGAAACGAGCAGAGAACTTTCTACAAGGATCTTCCTATTACAAGGGAATTTTCTCTGTAAGGTTGCATGGTCAGAATGAGGCATGTTTTTGGCTCTTGAAAAAAATCTCTAAAATGAATAACATGTAAATATTAGCCATAACTAATGTTATTAATATCATGGCTATTGTTGTTGTTGATATTCTATGAGAATGGAAGAGATCCTTATATGTAAAAGAAACTTATGGGGAAAGTCATATCATTTTTCGTTTAAGTCTAGAACGATTTTCTAGACTTGTAGGTCATGTAGCAATTTCACCGATAATAAATCTGTTTTTGACCATTGTAAGAAGTCTGAAGAGCTTGACAGGAAAACGAAATACCTCCTTTCTTCCTTCTTCAAGATGAACTTACTTCAGATTCAAGCATTTATTCATACCAACTATATGTCAAGCATGCATCACATACTAATGAAACAAAAGCATTTCTTTAAAAAAGAGCCTGAGATTTGGGAACATATTAGGATGAAATTATCCCAAACAGTAGTCTCTGAACAGAAAGCTCAGGGAAGCCAGAAATCTTTTGCAGAAACATGCTTGATTTCATTCCACCAGAGAATAAATTGGTGTGCTTCCTACCACACAAGCAACAGAAACTTCTGAGCATGCCCTCCTCTATCACACGATTTTCCTCAATAATAAGCAAGAGTAATGTTAGGGAATTCAAATGCATACAAATGCTTGTATTTCCCATGAGAGACTTAAATAAAATAGCAAAATGAAAAATTTGATTTTACTATTCTCCCAATTTCTTTTCTTTGGAACAACTACTATAACCCAAAACTTATTTTGCTCTATTCTTAACATGCCCTTTAACTTTGTGCTACATTCAATCTCTTGAAATGACTGCACTGAGGTACTTCCCTTTCACCCTCTCTTCCAGAATTTCCCTTGTACTGTTAATCACATACACATACAAACATGTACACACACACACATACTCTTGCTTCAAATGACTGCCTCAAGTATTAGATCATTTAGTTAAATTATTTTAAATATAGTAATTCACTAGGATGAATGACCACAGAATAGCTGAAAATTTTTAAATGAACAAAATTGTCATATATTCATATAACCAATCCCAAAGCTATGAAAACCTATATGGAGCTTAGGAAATCAGAGCTGAAAAATGAGGTCTCTAATGCAGACTGGCCTGTGAACTGATTTACTGAGCATCTGCGTTATCATTAAGGACTGATGGCAGAAGCAAGCGTGTTGGAGTGAAGTAGAAGAGCTGGTGCCAAAGTCTCTGATCAGAACTAATTATAGAGAGCTAACTTTCCAAAACAATTGCACTATTGTCTCTCACACTTCTATTACTTCTTCTGACTTCCTGCCCATGATATCTACCTGACACATTTTACTTTTCTCTGTATTTAAACTTTTAGTTCAAGCTTAGCCTTTTCATGAAGCCTTTTAGAACTACACAGGCCATGGAACTCCTGTGGCCCATGTGGCTATGGCAACTTTATTTGAATATCTTCCACATCTATTAAAAAAACAATTTAAAGCAATGAAGCATAATTGTGATTTGGGGTATTTGTATAGGAAAAGATCCCAAGAAGCCTTTTTCTGCTTTAAAGATAAATACATGATTTGAAGAAACAGAGAAAGTTCCCTAGGAAAGAAAGAAATTGAAATTAGAATGTGCAAGAGAACAGAGGAGGAAGAGAAACAGACTTTCTGGAGAGCAGAATGAGAGAGGGTCAAGGATCTTAGAAGTAGAGCAGGGCCTGTCTCCAAGAAAACGCTGCTGAGGATCAAAATCAAGAATGTTCAATTTAAGCTACTTGTTACATTTCGGTGTTTTTCCTCCTTCCTTTCAAATCCAGTAGAGTTTGCTGCATACACACAAATGCTCTGTGGGCTTCTTTTGAATAAATCAAGAAAAGGGGCATGATTTACTTACGAGGCTACATACTTGGGGAATCAGACTTATTGTGAATGCAATTTCATTTCCCCCTTCCAGTTTGCCCTGAAGATATTGTGGTAATAACAGCTGTTTATTCTCCAATTACCTTTGGTCTACTAGTGACTCCTAATGCATACAGGAGTCTTGGACATGTGGAATTTTCCCACTGACCACTGGAAATGTACTAATGGTGGATCAGTAGTGCTTGTGGAGCTGAAGCCTAGACAGAAAGAAACAGAAGTTCCTATCATTTAGTTATAGTGACAGAGAACCTGAAATTTCCTGCTAAAGCACATCTATATATTTCATGGATGCATTTTTTCAGATTTCAATGTGTCTGAATTTGAATATCTTATAATTGTTGCCATTCAAGAGCAGATATGATGGAGTTGTCTGCTTATGTGAATCAAATATTTGATATTGTAGAATCAGCTGCTTAGACAATAATCCTGGAGAAAACAGTGCAGAATTCTTTTAAGGGATGCTGGATCAGCAATGCTCATGTAGCCACAGATGAGGAGTATATGTGGGGAAAAAAAAAAAACACATTGATAATTCTTATTCAAAAATTTGAATCCTGAATAAAAAGTTTTAGTTTTAGAATCATTTAATTTTTTCATTTACATTTTTTAGGTTTGAACAAGAATAACATATAAGAACAGAGGTCTTTCAATAAGAATAAAATAAAAGCTGTAAGTGATACAAAAATATTTGGTCATCGTTAAATTGATAGAGCTCTTTTTTCCCCACTATCTGTGCTACATGTAATGATGGTACACATACAGTAGGTGGCATCTTAGATCCAATAAAACTCACTGTTTTAAAACTTTGGTCCTGTTCAAGCAAAAGTTAAAGTTTGTCTAGAAGTGCTGAGGAACAGAATTGAAAAGTTTAAGATCATCCACTGCAAAGAAAGCAGAAACCATTGTCTGAGGGTCTAGGTTAAAGTGTAGAAGTCAGGGTAATAATCTAATTTCCTGATATTTGTATCTAAAACCAGACCCACATACACAGCCAAGAATTCAAATTTATTTCCATTTTTCCCCTGAAGATACTGTGGCAATAACAGCTGTTTATCTTCCAATTACCCTGTGTCTACCAGTGACCCTCTCTGATGCATAGAAATTTTGCCTGGCACAGTGAACCCAGCCCTAGTGAAGAGTGTCCTCAGGTTAAGATTTAGTATGAGGAGTAATATCCTAAGGAAAAGGATACATATAATTTCATGTATCTATATACCTCAACAGAATGCACCGCCAGCTGAAAGGTAGAGGATGTTTAAATGTAAGAGTAAGAGGTGAAAATGCAGAGATGAATGTCCTAGAACAGAGCAGTCCTCATCATCCTTTTACCTCAGAACTTACTCCATATTCAGGATCCCTTGTGCTAGAAATTCCACCTCAAGAAGACTTCATAGACTTGAAAAGCAGACACTTAGGAAAAAGAGAAAACAGAACAAAACAGATCATACCCACTCTCTGAAAGGTAGAAAACATTTACCTTCTGTGCCACATAGAAAATATGCCATCTTCACTGTTTGTGATTATTTGACATACAGCATCAACCACTTCAGGGAAACTATTAGGGAGAATATATGAAAGTTTTAACTACATAATGAATGTATTTTGTCATAATCACATCATAGTTGGGAAGCAAATTTAGAAATGACTTTTGTCGGGTTCACAAAAAATTTTACTGGAGAAAAAGAGTAGCTTATTGAAAAATTATTAAATTAGCTAGCACATAGTTCCATTTGGGAAAGATATTTTTTTCTGGAATATATTGAGAAAATCATTTAAAGTAGAGATAAGGCTCTAAAAGATGTTGGAACCAGACAGAAAGGCAACAGGTAGTCTTAAATTTATATATATTCGGTGGTGGAGAAAAGCACAAAAGAAAGCAAGGATGGGAAACTGTGGATGAAACTAGCAAACATCATATTGGTTTCCAAGAACCTGGGGAGAACAGTGGCCAATGAGCTTTCAAAAACTACGTTTTTAAGATTTAATTAATCGTATTTTTTGGTGCTCTTGTGGAAACAACCATATTGATTTTTCCAGACCCATAATAAAATTGATTATAGAGATTGAACATTTCTAATTTGAAAGTTTGAAATCCGAAATGCTCCCAAATCCAAAACATTTTGAGTGCCATTTTGCTCTACAAATTAGGTACTGGGATGCCTCCTGGTGAAAGAAGAAAAGCAGGAGTACAAAACGCTGTGGTACTCATGTGACGTCACTCTGAAGAGGATAGCAATGAGAGGCGGCTGTGCTGCTTAGTTCCGACGGATACATTATTTTTCCACTGTATTAACGGCAAGTTGTATTTTTTACTGTTAAGTACTTATGTGTGAATAGGTATAATAAGTGATTGCTTATCAGGAGCATATAAATTCAGAGTCGGGAATGATGGTGATGCCAAACAATCATAGACTGTCCACATGAGTGGCTGAGATAGTCACAGCTTGACTTTCTGATGGTTTGCTATACACAAGCTTCGTTTTATAACAAAGTTATTTAAATTTTTGTATAAAAATACCTTCAGGCTGTTTGTATAAGGTAAATATAAAACAAATGAATTTTATGATTAGACTTGAGTACTGTCTCCAATATCTCATTATGTATATGCAAATATTCCAAAATCCAAACAAATCAAAAATTTGAAATACTTCGGGCCCAAGCATTTCAGATAAGAGATACTCAAAATGTGTAAGTTGGTTTTGTTTTAGGTTTTATTTGCTTCTTTATTTTGTTGTTTATATGTAAATCAAATAGAATAGACCATGTTTCACATCTAGGACAAAGTGGTCTAAAATAGGAGCAAACTATTTGGAATAGCAAAATGACTCATGAAGCCAATGATTCAGCTGAAGCCAGTGGTGACAAAGTTGAAGGAAAGTCAACTACTTGCCTCATGTTCAAACCCTGGAGATACAGGAGAGTATGCAGAGCTCAAATATAGGCAGAAGAGGGTGCTTCAGTTTCTCTGTGTCTTACCCTGAAATGGTAGCTATCTTAACATATATGACTTTTAAGAAATAGTAGATTCTATATCAAGTATGAAATTTACTGGAGTTTAGATGATTTCATCTTTTTTTTTTTTTTAAGGCAACTGCATTTTCAATAAAAGAGATTCTGAATTCTCAGCATCCAACCTAACACAATGACATACAACTATGAATCTAAATGAAAAAATAAATGCAAGTAATACCCCAATTATTTAGTAGTGCTCTTCAACATTGTGAGATTATTTTTAAATTTTAAAACAAAAATTATTTTTTTTCATATTTTAAACTTTGTTCCACTTACAAGATTTGATATAATTTGGGAATCTATTTTATAAAAATTTCTCAAAACATTTCTTATTATCTACTTAAAACCTTTGACCTGATAAATTTTCTTGTTGTCTAATAGAAATATCATGGACTTCAAATCTGTTTAAGACATATTTTATAAACTTTAAAAATAGATATGAAAGTTATACCTATAAAAAGTCTAGCAATTTCCTGAGCATCTCAACATTTCAGTAGCAAAAATTATTTTATTTTACACAATCTGTTCATCACTTATCTCAAGTAACAGACAAAATAAAACAAAGTATATTTTTTAATTCTAATAAAATTATTCTAATGCCTCACCTAGAAAAGGAATCGCTGAAAGACATTTAGAAGCAATTCAGTTATACCTGTGGTTTTTCTAATGCAGGACTTGCTTTAAAGTTGATAAAAATAAAAAGTTTAAATGATTTATGCAATTTTCAAATATGGTTTAGTCTTTTTCTGAGGCTCACACAAATCACATTTCTCTTATTAATACAGTGAAATTAACTCAGTTTGCTCTCTCCTGTTTTATTGTACAGTGCCAGCCCATCTCCTACAAGTGAAATAGAGATTGTAAGACTGACAGTCCATTTATTTCATACCAGTTTGTAGCAAGATTCAAAATGTAACAGTTTAAAAGATATTCCTTTAAGGCCAAGTTTTAAGGACAATTTATTAATACATGTAAAAGTAAGAAAGTACAGCCCCCTGTAAAATTTCTGGAACTGGGCACAGAATATCTTCCTCAGACATTTTGGTTTAGGTCCATAACTGCTGGGGTGTCATTTAATTTTCCTTATTTCCTTCCTTCCCTCCCTAGCTCCCTTCCTTCGTTCCTTCCTTCCCTTCCTTCCCTCCCTGCCTGTCTGCCTTCTATCCTCCCTTCCTTCCTTCCTTTCTTCCTTCCTTCCTTCCTTCTTTCCTTTTTCCTTCCTTTTCTTTTTTTCTTTCTCATTTTCAGCAGAGGCAGAGCAAAATAATATTTAAGGAACTTGACACATTTAAACAACTAAAAATCCACAGTAAATGGAAGGATAGTTATTTTGAGATAATGAAAGACTCCACTTACTGCACTGAAATGTAACTTTGGAGATATACATAGAATTACAAACAGAGAGTTGACTAATTAGCATTAAAGAACTTGGCTTCGAGTTCTACACCATTCTAAAAGTTTAGAATTTACAAGTCCATCATTTAAAGGTTTGTATGATCTTTGGCAAGTAACTTAATTTCTCAAGACTTATGTTTTCTCATCCATAAAATGAGAATACTCATAGGTTATAGTGAACCTTGAAAGAAAAGGGTGCTGGCTATTGTCATCACTGCTTCAGACATGACCCGAGGATATTCAAAAGATAAAAATTTGGTCATATATGCTTGGAAGATTCTCTGGCCTGAAAGCAAGTACAAGGGCAGTTTTCCAGTATGCATGGTAGTAAAGCTCTGTGAATCTTCTAAAACAAACAAACAAAAAAGATCTGACACTTCTGAGGCCCATAATCTCTACAAGGATATTGGCTCAGTCCTCAATCCTCTATAGTTCTATAATCTGTTCTCTTTGTGGAATGTACTAGTCCATTTCCTAGGCTAGCATGACAGAAGTGGAATGTCTAGGTGACTCCTTTACCCTTCCATGTCTTCTCCTGAATTCCATAATGAAAAATTTTTGCTTCAGGTATATTGTTTCCGGGGGTCAATGACCATGATGCATTTTTGTTCTACCCTTTGCTGTCTTGAGTGAAAATACTGAGATTAACCTATAGGACATAGGTTTCTTTTCTATTATGATTCACTTACATAAATGACAGTGCTGGAATGTTCTACTTCTCTGAGAAAAAGTCAGGCAGAAAAAGAATAAAAGTAATTTTTGAATCAGGCCTGCTCGTATCTGGAATGATATGAGATTATGTAATGGACAAAAAGAAGGAAAATGTTTTATTCAATTTACAGAAACACTTGAGAGCAAGCTACATGGATATGCACACAGAAACATGTAATCATACAGACAATACAGATAATGCTATCAACTCCAAAAAAATAATTGAAAATATAGGAAAAGGGCTCCAGGTAAAACGTTTAGTAGTTATGAGATAATCAAGTAAAAACAAATGTAGATGTATCTAATAAAGATTTGCCTGGGTTTGTCTCTCACTGACATAATAAAAAATATTTTTCCATCCCATAATATGTTTCACATTTTCAAAATGGCTTAATGATGTTTCTTACATCTTGGTAATATCTTGGAATAGTCCAAATTTAACCTTGATCATCACCCATAGGTAGAGTAAAATGTCTGCAACCCAGGGAAATTTACATAGATCAGCTCACCAAGGCAAAAGAAATGTAAGAATAAAAAATTAGTGTGCATTGTAATACAGACCCCAAATTTCTCATTTGCAATTCCAGTTTACAAAATCTCTAATATCCAAAAGGTTTTTCCATCTAATGATAAAACCAGATGTATCCTGATGTGTTTATTGATGTTTTTCATGCTTAAATATTTATATTATTGTTTATTCATGTTATTCATATATTTTAGAAGTATTAGCATCTATGACTAATTACAGAGAACATAATTAAAGCAAATGGAACATAAAAATTGACTTAATTTTCTCAAAAATACCAGGTCAGAAAAAGTGATACAGATGCAGCTGTGCTTTTGCATTCTCTTTATTGTCTCCTGTTCAGTGAGACATCTGCTCCATTTTCCAAACTACCAAAGAGGCTTCAAGCCCTAATAGATTCCACACAGAGTTTTATGGTTTGTATTAGTTGAGCTCTTCTCTTCCCTCTATTCATCTGAGGAATATCTTTCTCATAAATCAGTGTTTAACTAGACAGTTTGGTAGAGTGATTGTTGAAATTCTTGTTTGTAAATCTCAAACTTTTACTTGTGATGATTCTTTCATTTTTAATGTAAAACTACTTGTATAAGAAAACATCTATTTATTAGAATAATCAAATATTTAAAGGAGTAAACTCATAAACATTAAATAATTATGTACATAAAAAGTTTAATCAATTGGCATGCATATGAATGTCTATGTACAGCCATGGGCCACAAAATGGTGTTTTGGTCATTGATGGACCATATGCACAACAGAGATCCCATAAGAGCATAATACTGTACTTTTACTGTAACTTTCCTGATATGTTTAGATATACAATGCTTACCATTACAATTGCCTACAATATTCAGGATAGTAACACATTGTACAGGTTAATAGCCTAGGAGCAATAGGCTACATACCCCAGGGCCTAAGGGTGTAGCAGGCTCTACCATCTATGCTTGTATAAGTGAGCTCTATGATGTCCACACAAAGGCAAAATTGCCCAGCAACACATTTCTCAGAATGTATCCTTATTATTAAGCTGTAAAAGTATTTATTTGTTTCATATCTAAGTGCATATGAAAATATACACATCGATATGAAAACATAAACTATACATCTATTTAATTACGAATGTTCAATGCCATTTTAACTGGCATTTAACTATATATCTATTTAATTAAGAATGTACAATGCCATAGGTAACTATGGAATTGTAGAGTTGTCATATTATTACATAAGACTATGATAAATTGAAGAGCTAGGAGGTTGACAGTATTTTGAAAAGTACACGGTAACTACAAGCTTTTCAAAAGGTTAAACGAATGAAATGAAAAAAAAAATGAAAAATAAACAGTCATTTGAAGATTATTAGCTTATATTAGTATGTTAGAGAGACAGAGACAAGAGAAAGATAAATGGAGTTCCTATGTATAAAAAAATGTGTTCTGTAACAAGAGAATGACAATTAGAACAAAAACTTGCCTGAAATATACAGACATACTTTTATTATTATAAAGGTGTTTCCTTGAATATCACGTTTCTAAAATGGAGATTTAGTCATACCCTTTGAGTATCAAAAATTTCATGGATAAATAAAATAACCTACAAATATCTGCAATTGTCTCCTACGTAAGCAAAAAGAAAATCAGGCTCACTTCATCATCTCCTCTCAGTGTGAGAAGGAAGTAGATGTATCTAAAGAGTGGGGCAGGGACGTTCAATCTTTTGGCTTCCCTGGGCCACATTGGAAGAAGAAAAATTATCTTTGGCCACACATAAAATACACTAACACTAGCTCATGAGTTAAATAAAATAAAACCACAAAGAAGCTCATAATATTTTAAGAAAGTTTGTGAATTTGGATAATGGCTTCCTCAGCAAATTAACACAGGAACAGAAAACAAAATACTGCATGTTCTTATTTATAAGTGGGAGCAGAATGATGAGAACACATGGACACATTGTGGGGAACAACACACAGTGGGGCCTATCTGAGGATGGGGGCGTGAGAGGAGGGAGAGTATCAGTAAGAATAGTTAATGCATGCTGGGCTTAATACCTTGGTGATGGGATGATCTATGCAGCAAACCACCATGGCACATGTTTACCTATATAACAAACATACACACCGTGCACATGTACCCCTAAACTTAAAAGTTGGTAATCGAAAAAAAAAGAAGCTGAAAAAAAAATTAATTCAGTTGCACAACAGCCAGTTTGTATACAGGACAATAAATACTGCTGACACTAAAAAATAAAAATAAAAAAATTATGAATTTGTGTTGAGCCACATTCAAAGCCGTCCTGGGCTGCACGGAGCCCACAGGCCACAAGGTTGGAAAAGCTTGGGGTAGGGCACAAGTGATTTCATACAAAATATTCTCCATTTTGAAGAAGCAAGGAAGTTTGCATGGGATCCACTTATTTCTCAGTCCCAAGTATTACAGGCAGCAACTCCCTTGCTATCGGGATTATGCTGCCTCACAGTGCTCAGTAGCCAACCCAGTAGGTATTATCCACCTATAGGGTACAGCGGCTGTTTCTGAGGAGGCCTTAGGAACTACATCGGTGAATCAGAGAGCAGTTCAAGAGTTCTGTACAGTGGATAGAAATAATAAAATGTGAAAAACAAGTCAGCTCTGGACAATGTTATGTAGAGATGTCAAATCTAAGACTAATACAGATATTCTGCTACTGGTAGGGTAACCAGACAGAGAAGAAGGCCACCAAAAAAATCAAACTAAGAATGTGACCTCAGAAAACAAGAGTTTATCAAAAAATTCTACAAAAAATCAAAAATGTAAAAAAATTGTGTCAGATATAAGGCAAAGTAAGTTTCTTATTCATTTTTTAAATTGTTGGATCTGAGGTGTAGAACCGGACTATTAGAGTTAAGGTAAGGAGCGACTTAAGTTTTTTCCTCTCAATGGACTGAATTAATTAATAACATACATATATTACTTTAAAATACTTTTAAATACAAAATGTAATTTATGCAACATTTTTGTTATGTTAACAATTTTCCTAGAATTTGCACTCATATACACCATCAATATCATCAGGAACTTTAACAAGTATCTTTCAAGAGGCCTGGCTACAGAGCATTTACTATCTATTTAACACTGCACATCCTTAGTCCCACTATGCCTGAGTTTATTCACCTGAAAAGAGACAAAAGTTGTACTCATCCCAACATAGTTTTGTGATTATTAAATAATGCAGTATAACTATTATCCTTAAAACAGCCTTGGCCCATAGAAATTATTCAATATAAATTAGCATAATTATTATTACAATTACTATTATTGTCTCTTTTAAGTGGTAGTATCTTGCTAATAATGCCATCTAAAGCATATCATTATAATGATCATTCTTTGTTACCCACACTCACCATATGATTTAAGGATCTTGCTCAGTACAGTTACTATCCAATTAAACATGTACAAAAATAGGTATTACTTTAAGAGACCAAGCCAGGTGGATCATCTGAGGTCAGGGTTGGAGACCAGCCTGGCAATATGGTGAAATCCTGTTTCTACTAAAAATACAAACATTAGCTGGGCATGGTGGCACATGCCTGTAATCTCAGCTACTCAGGAGGCTGAGGCAGAATAATCACTTGAACCCAGGAGGTGGAGATTGCAGTGAGAGTAAGCTGGGATCACACCACTGTACTCCAGCCTGAACAAAAAAAAAAAAAAAACCATATATATATATATATATATATATATATGTATATAATTCTAATAATCAATCTATATTTGTCAAAGAAAGCTTTGTACAGCTTTGATCTAACTTATCTATAAAGTATTGGCATTGTCTTTTCCTGCAGACAGAATACATGGTATTCACATCTGTCCTTTTAATAATATGAAATTCCATTACAGGCCGGGTGCGGTGGCTCAAGCCTGTAATCCCAGCACTTTGGGAGGCCGAGGCAGGTGGATCACGAGGTCAAGAGATCGTGACCATCCTGGTCAACATGGTGAAACCCCGTCT
>NW_016107331.1:5348645-5358305 GCF_001604975.1 Cebus imitator | reverse complement strand
AAAAAAAAAAAAAAAAAAAAAAAAAAAAAAAAAAAAAAAAAAAAAAAAAAAGAAATCCCATTACAAACTATAGTAGAATAAGAAACAGGGATTTCATAATGTTAAATACTTGGTGGCTGAAGTTATTTAATCTCTTACCTCAGAATTTTGTAGGGGGTAACTAGTAACCTCTTTTTCTGTCCAAATATTACTAAATTTTTGACTCAACTTCCTAAGTGTTTTAAAAATAAAACCATTTTAGTTCAGATAGCAAAGAATTGTAAGATGTTCTCTGATTTCAAGAATGGTTCCCTGAGTTTGAAATGTAGCAGCTGTAAAGCCTCAGAGACTCACAGTTAAAATATGTTTCAAACTGACTTGCAGTATTAAATGTACAATATTTATTTCAGAAAATGTACATTGATATACTAAATTAAAAATATCTTCATAGTGGGCATATATGCTAAGTAAAAATCTTAATATATTTTCTACAAATAGGTTTATATGTTGATAACATAGAAGCATGCACACAAACAATATCTCTTTATATGTAGGCAAAAGAGATAAAAGGTTAAGAGAGAATATACATAAGGAAAATAATTAAGGTTTAAATAAACATTTTTGTGAAGTCACAATTTATGCTACACAAAGCTTTGAAATAACCTTATTATAATGCCAAGCAAATTTACTATGATTTACAATCTTATTTCCACAGCACTGCTACAGTTGGTTTACTAAAAATTAAGTTATCTGAACTTTTTGAGTATGAGTAGTCAAAATTTTCCATTTCTTAGCATTTACTAGATGAAAGAGAGTTTTAACATTTGTAAAATACACATATATAAATTCACATAAAAAATAGTAGTTAGGATGCAGTTTGAGTCAGTGTCCTAAGGTCTAAATCCCAATTCTAATATATAACTTACTAATTGTATCATTTTAAACATGTTGCTTAATGTTTATAGACTCACTTTTCAAATGTGCACAGGGAAGTTAATAGTAATATTTATATCATATTATTTGTTATTCTGAGAATTGATTTAAATATATATGTAACACACTTGAGTACCTTACTTACAGTGATCACTCAATAATAATCTGTTATTAATAATACATATTATGACTGTGTGTTTTTATATGACCATAAATTTCAAAGGATTTGCCTACGGTTTTTAATATAGGTTGTTTTAAAGACAGCTGGGTGCCTAAAAAGGGGGTGTGACAAGGAAGCCAAAGCAAAACAAAAGGGAAAAAAGGGAAAAAAGACGAAAGTCCTGCCCACATGACATATGATATCCAGGTAAATTGGAATTTCAAATAAACAAGAAATAATATTGTAGTATAATGTGCCCCATGTAATATTTCAGACATACACATTATAAATATGTGTTTTTCTTGGTCTGAAATTTATAATTAACTAGGCATTCTGTATTTATTTTTAATTGCTCTTTGCTAAGTCTGGCAACCTTGTACCAGCCCTAAAGAAAAATCATATAGCATCTGTGATATAATCCAATTTATGTAAATCAATTCATCTTTGAGCGTTTTATATATAGATATAAATTAGATTATTTAATCATCTTTATATATTAATGTATACAAATTTCCATAATATAAAGAAGAATGTAAAGTATATATACTATAGGATAAATAGTATGATTCTCTTACATTACAGTCAAGCAAACACAAATCCATTATATATATGAATAAATATATATACACACACACATACATATTTTTTTTTTAAAGAAATTACGTTTAAAGAAAAGGAAATATTCTGTTAGGTGCAAAGTCCATTTATAAAACAAATCTCAGAATTAAAGGTGCATTAACTTACACAAGGTGTAATTGGGAAGCATTCTGTGAATTTTGATATTCCCTAAATCCCCATCATTCAAATTTGGTAATATGGTGCTGAGTAAATGCTGGATCTGAAACATACAATTGAATTTTTATGTCTTGATATGAGAATTTTATTATATAAGCCTAGGGGTTTAGTGTGATACCTATGTTAATCTAGTCCTCCCCCTTCCCATTTAAAGAAGAATAGGCTAACACAGTGTCATGATTGGGGTTTCTTTTTAAACTCAGGAATTAGCAAAGGAAAATTAATTCACTTAATTAGCTACAGGTGAATACCTAAGAATTTTACGTATGCATCATATATTCAAAATTGTGATTTGAAATCCTCTGAGAACAACTTCAGGCAAAGCTGGAGATAAAGCTGATTCACTGATGAATCAACTACAGCAGTTTTATGAGAAATTCAGAAATTATCCTGAGATTAGTCAGTAATTAAATTTTTATTTTTGAAAATGATAAGGACTTTCACTTTCCTCCATGTAACCAGCAACTCTTTGTTTACAAAATTCTGTGTCTATGAATCAAAATTTCTGTTATTTTCTGTTATTTGTCTTCACTTCAATACATAAGTTTAAGACAGTGGAAGTAAAAATCTAAATGATTCTTATAATATTTGACTGCTATCATTAATAATTTCCAGTAGGACTGCTATAAGTTTATAACATTAAGGTAATTATTCTAATTGCATGAGCAACTTTAATTAATTGATATTTCTTCTTGGTGCAATTATATGGAAAGTGATAGCAGATAATCAAAACAATTAAAATGGTCGATGTAATTGTTGAAGGATAGAAATCAGTCTTCAGAATTTTAAGCAAGGCTTAATTTATGTTCCAAGATACTTTTCATAAAGACTTTTATATGAATATTCACAGAGAAAAGAAAAGAAACAAAAAAAGGGTTGTTTTTCTGTCTCATTATTAAGATATAAAGTATCCTAGTTTTCACACACAAAGATGAAACTAGTGACCCATAATATGTAAAGCACAAGGTTTGAATTATTTTTCCAAAGTAGTCATCGTTTTAGAGATGTAATCTCACATTTTAATTTAGTCGCTATTGCAGTTAATGATACACAGCAGTGGTGGCTTATTGAGGTGGGAAGTCAATCTGTGGTCACTTAATCGGAACAGAGCTAACTATAAGATCTATAACTATGACCTCATTAATACCCTGCACTAATCAATTAAATTAAATTCAAAAGAGATGTAATTATCAGTATCAGCAATGTGTTAACGAAAACAGTTCATATTTGCCGATGCTTCCAATGTTTTCTGAGGAAGAATCATCTAGCTACCAAAAATAGTCAGTTTAAACATTTATAAATCAGTTCACAATTTCTTTGCCTATAGGATGGCCTCTAACTCCTTTATCTTAATGTTTCTTATTTTAATGTTACTGAGACCTACGTAATTGGGCTCTATTTATGCTATTAAAAAATATGTTCTCAATAAATCCATGTACTTTATCACAGATTTCCTGTCTTTTCTAACTTTAATTTTTGGCCTATCCACTGCTCTTTTGGTTTCAATAAACAAAAACCCATTCAAGTTTCAGAATAAATGAACAAAAAGGGTGACACTAGAGAGAAAGTTTATTTTAAGGTCAGCAAGATCTCATAGAATCAAATTACTAAAATAGTAAAGCTTCATGTTTTGGCAGCACAAAGTCAGGAACATGGGCTCACCATCTTATTCCCCTGACTGTAGTTTCTCTCTCCTTCTCTTTTCCAGAACTTCTGCAACTGCTTCTATATTTCCTTAGCTCATTTCACAAATTTCCATCATGATGATTTTTAAGAAAATCAGAGTGTGAGATAACTCCACTCTGTTCAAATAGAAAGAGTTTTAGCTGGGCTCCTGCTGGTGCCCTGGGTGCTTGCCTGCCCTAGACCTTTCAGTATGACTAGATTGGTCAATCATGTGGTCACTGGGGCTGTGAGTAGAAGCAGGTCCCCAACCACCACTACCACCATCCCCTTACAGAACAGTGGACTGAATTGCAGAAAATTATGGGGAAAATGGTAGTAGCCAAACTTGAGGAAGTCTGGCTTTCCGCAAGTTTGGAAAGCCTAAGAAAAAAGGAAAAAAACCCAAAGAAAAAAGCCTAAGAAATTCCTAAGAAAAAAGGAATTTCTTCTTAATGCAAATACTATATCTGTGCTTTGAAAATGCTTTGAAACTGCGAGGTTGAGAATGGATTTGAAATAAATGTATAGTCAATTAAGACCAATAAAGAAGTTATTGCAATACTTCAACAAGGGTTAAAAATGGGCTACAGTGACAACAGAAGAAATGGAGGAATATGGGAAATTGAAAGCAATTTGGAGCCCAAGTTCAAAGACAAATGGCAAATTAGAGGAGGCAGGGGAGGGCAGTGAGGGAGTGGGATGCGCCTTAGCTTTCTGTTTTAGTTGAAGTTTATACTGTTTTAGTTTATTCTCAAAAACAGAGATGCATGAAGTTATGCACTAAATCTTAAGCTCTGTTTAAAACCCCTAGAAAGTATTCCCTAACACAGTTCTATAACCTCAGAAATTGTGTCATGACTCAAAATTCACTAATAATTTTTTTTTTTTTTTTAGACGTGGTTTCACTCTGTCTCCCACTCTGGAGTGCAGTGGCAAAATCATGGCTCACCTCAGCCTTTACCACCCAGGCTCAGGTAATTCTCCCACCTTAGCCTACTGACTAGCTGAGACTACAAGCATGTGCCCCAGTTAATTTTTGAATTTTCAGCAGATATAGTGTTTCCCCAAGTTGCCCAGGCTGGTCTCAAATTCCTGAGCTCAAGACATCCACCCACCTTGGCCTCCCAAAGTGCTAAGATTACAGGACTGAGTCATCATGCCTGGTCAGAATTTTTAAGATTAATAAATTTTTAAGTCACCACTTATGTCTAAGGAATTAGGAGTTTTGATTTTTTTATTGTTAGTTGGCATGTAATAATTGTACATATTTATGAGATACAGAGTGATATTTCAGTACATGTACACAACATGTAATGATTAAATCTGAGTATTACCATATTCATCACCTCAAACATTTACCTTTTCTTTGTGTTGTGAACATTCAAAAATCTTGTTTTCTAGCTTTTTGAATATGCACACTAAACTATTGTTAACTATATTTACCATACAGAACTATAGAAAAATAAAACTTATTCCTATCACATAGCTGTAACTTTGTATCCATTAACCAATCTTTTCCTGTTCTCCTATCCCAGCTACCTTTCCCAGCCTCTGCTAATCACAATTCTACTCTCTACTTCCATTAGTTCAATTTGATCCCATATGTGAGTGAGAGCATGTGGTATTTATCTTTCTGTGTTTGACCAATTTCACTTAGTATAATGTCCTCCAGCTGTATCTATGTTGACAGTATTTCATTCTGTTTTATGGCTGCATGGTATTCCATTGTATATACATGCCATATTTTTTTTGATCCATTTGTCTGTGGATGGACAATTAGGTTGATTATATATCTTAGCTATTGTGAATAGAGCTGCAATAAACTTCTGGAGGTGCAGGTATCTCTTCCATATATTGATTTGCCTTCATTTCGATAAATAGTAGTGAGATTGCTCAAACATGTGGTAGTTCTATTTTCAGTTTTTTGTAGAAACCTGCATACTTTTTTCCATAATGCTTACAGTAATTTGTAGTACCACCAACTGTGTAGAAGAGTTCTCTTTTTTCAGTACCCTCATAAGCATTTGTTATTTTTTGTCTTTTTGATCATAGCCATTCTGATTAGGGTAAGATGTTATTTCGCCGTGGTTTTAATTTGAGCTTTGAAAATCTTAAGAATGCTAAGAAGGGGTATGGTAGGCTAAATAATGGCCCCCAAGAGAAATCCACTCCCTAAACTCTGAAACCTGTGATTGTTACCTTAAATGACAAACAAAGGTTTTGCAGATGTAATTAAGTATCTTGAGACAAGGAGATTATCTTGAATTTTTCCAATAGGCCCTAAATGTAATTACATGTATCTTTATAAAAGGGAGAAAGAGGATACAGCAGATAGAAGAGAAGGCAGTGTGACAACAGAAACTGAAAGAGAGGTGTGGCTGTAAGCTAATGAATGCCAGAAGCCACCAGAACCTAGAAGAGGCAGCTGATGGATATGGCTTCCCCCCAGTGGGAATGGTCCTGCTGGCTCTAATTCTTCCAGGCAATACTGATTTTGGATTTTTGGTCTCCAGAACAAACAGAATAAATTTCCCTTGTCTTAAGCTACTAAGTTTGTGATAATTTGTTACAACAGCCATAGGAAACAAATGAAAGCAGCTTTTGGAAAATTGCTTTTATACTTAATATCCATACCCATGACACGTCTTCTGATATAGCGTTACAAATGTTTCATTTAAATGAGAATATTTTGTTTCATTGAACTATATCTTTGGTTCTCCTACACTATACAGCCAAAATACAGGTGATGTAGGCACTTCAGACATAATTAAGTACCAGAAAACTGAAGATACATATTTCGTAGAATTTAAATGCTTAACTGTAATATTAGCATCAAGTTGAAATTCAAATAACGTGTTTCTAGGTAAATAAAGTGAATAAATATCTTTGACTTTTTTCTAATGCATACAAGTTTATTAACATAACTTACCTAATTTAACCTAAACTCAGCTTTGTCAACCATTTGAGTAATTAATGGTACCTTTCCACCAGCATAGACTCAGCTGCAACACACCAATCTTAGAAGCAGTGCTCTTAGAACCATAATTCTAAAGTTCTACTTTATTGTTTTAGATTTCTTTTAAGGAAAATAATGTTAGTGAAAACTCATTTTCTTTCTGTTTACTGTTTTTGTGAGATGGAGTCTCACTATGTCGCCCAAGCTGGCGTGCAGTGTACAATCTCAGCCACTGCAACCTTCACCTCCCATCTTTAAGCAATTCTCATGCCTCCAGCCTCCTGAGCAGTTGGGACTACAGGCACATCCCACCACACCTGGCTAATTTTTATTTTTTTGTATTTTTAGTAGAAACAAGATTTCACCATATTGTCCAGGCTGGTCTTGAACTCCTGGCCTCAAGCTATCTGCCTGCCTTAGTCTTTCAAACTGCTGGAATTACAGGCATGAACCTTCACGCCCAAGCTGGAAATCCATTTTCAATTATATTTAGACTTATTACCTAGCAGGAGTCAAATATAAATTATAAATATAAAATGGTACTTAGACTACTGTATATAATTTAATTTGTGGGTAACAAGTAAATAATTAAGACTTTAAAACAATTTCAAGTATTAACACACAATAGAGGAAAATGGTAAGTGTATTATATACAGATGACTGAAGGTAAGAAAATAGTAGTTTCTGCTAGTCTTATATGTATGTTTATAAGAAACACTTTTTAAAGGAGTTTTTCTCAACATGAATTCTGTGTAAGAAGCAAGTAATCATACAGAACAATTGCAGAAATATTATTCCACAGCATAGCTCTCCAGAGATGTTTATAAGCTGATAAATGACCTTAAACCAATAGAACTATTGATGATAACAAAATCAAGTATAAAGTTTGAGCAGGGATTTCTTATCTTGTGTTTTCAATCATTTTCCCTAAGTTAATAATTAAACGAGGAGCACATTTCTTTCTTAATATTACATTGGTGATTGCATTTCACTCTTATTTTACCCCAGAGATGATAAAATGGCTCTGTAGCTGTGCAAACTAAAACTGGTAATGTTGGTTAACAATAGCATATATGTTATAAAATTCTAATATATTATGAATTGCTTTTAGCAATTCTGAGATAAACCAATGAACTGTGTTAATCAGACATCCAGACATTTAATGCTTTGGCTACTCGAAGTAGTTTGAAAGTGAAAAATCAATACAATTTCTTCATTCAAAATATATATCTCTTCAGGAGGAAGTTTGAAATTTATATCAAAATGAGAAGTTAAAGATAAAAAGGTTCTTTGTTTAAAGAGATTAGCAACCTTCCCCAACACTCACACATACTGCCATTTCCACCAACAAATTTTTACCACATGCATAACCACTCTGATTTTTCAGTCTTCTTCCCTTTGGGAATTTATAGATTCCCCTTACTTTCCTGCCAGCTCAACTATGTTACTAGCATGTTTTTAATATTTTATGGGTGGTCCCATGTGGTTTTGTTGTAGAAACGTTTTTAGGTTATCTGATTTCCTATAGTGTCACAAGTGACAGATGTCTTACATTTTTTAATGTATGTATTATTACCCAAATAACTTCAGATATATTTATTATATTACCTTAGTTGTTTACTGTCTTCTCCATTGACTGTGCTACCTGTGGATAAGTCTTCTGTTTCAAATGTTTGGTTCCCATGTTTCATGCTTTTTTTTTTTTTTTTAACTTTAAATGACTGGTGATCCTCGATTTTTCTCTTCATATTTTTAAATAGACTAGATTGAATAGTGCTGGCAACTGGAGAGTTGTCTAAGCAGGGCATAAAACAACATTGTTCCCTGTCATCTCTCCAGCTAAGTCAATGCCTTGTACATGAGGAATGCTATGTAAAAAATAAATCAATAATTGGAAAAAAATGAATAAAACATGAATACAGATTCTAGAATCAAAAACAATCATGCTTATGCACAAACAAAATAGTCAGAGTTTTTGGATACTACTTAGTTTATAAAATAGAAAGTATAAAATAGTTCCTATTAAAACAGACTTCTAAAATACAGAAAAGGAAGACTATTAGAGAGATAAAATTTCCAAAAATGTTCTGAAGAGAAAATACTAATGAGGGCTAAGAAATTTCCCAAAATGGTGTCTACATGATAACAAAGAAAACTCAAAGGCTCAAAACAGAGGCAGCTGAAAGACACAAGTCTCTAGCACATCTTAGCCACTTTTTATACACAAAGTCAAGCTGGATGCAATGATTGTGAAGTGGATCACTATTGAACAATGTCTTTGAGCCCTTTCATCATATGTCAGAGGTGTGATAAAGATAAGTGCATAATATGCTCATTTGCCCAAATTTAGTGCAAAAGAGATAGGAAGTGATCCAAGTTTACTTTAATTATGATAATATTTTTAAAAGTAATGAATTTCATATTTAAGAAGTAATAATTAGCTTCATTAAGGGGTTGAAAAGTAAGGCACCAACATGTATTTTTATTAGAGCACATCTGTTTCGTGATAGAATAGTACAGAGGTCTAGGAATTATTATCATTGGGTTCTTTTTTATCCTGGCACTCCTACTGACTAGCTGGATGATGTTGTGAGGCCACTTGAACTCTCTAGATTGCATTTTTCTCAATTTATGCTAGGAGAAATACACTTATATTAAGTAATTTTGAAAACATTTTCTGTGAATAAGGAAGGATTATTTTTTAAATTGTAATTCAGTTATGAATCCTCTAATATTTCATCATCAGAGATTATTACAAACAACTCTATGCACATAAACTAGTAAACCTGGAAGAAATGGATAAATTCCTGGACACTTGCCTCCTCCCAAGCCTAAACCAGGAAGAAGCCAAATCCCTGAACAGACCCATAACAAGGTCTGAAGTTGAGGCAGCAATTAAGAGCTTACCACCCAAAAAAAGCCCAGGTCCAGACGGGTTCACAGCCGAATTCTACCAGACATACAAAGAGGAGCTGCTACCATTCCTTCTGAAACTATTCCAAATACTACAAAAAGAAGGAATTCTTCCCAAATCATTTTATGAGACCAACATCATCCTGATTCCAAAACCTGGCAGAGACTCAACAGGAAAAAAAAAAAACTTCAGGCCAATATCCATGATGAACACAGATGCAAAAATCTTCAATAAAATACTGACAAGCCGATTGCAACA
>NW_016107331.1:5207073-5346405 GCF_001604975.1 Cebus imitator | reverse complement strand
TTGCATGTTCTTCACATGTACCTCAAAACCTAAAATGCAATAAAATAAATGGGGAGAAAATAAATAAATAAATAATAAATAAATTAAAAAAAAATGTTTTCTGATTGCCTGTCTATATCATTTCACCATAAGGTAAAGACTCACATATTATCATCACTTTCCTTATTTTATCATCACACTAGGTTAAAAATAGCTTTATTTTCCAGTAACAGCAGTATCATTTGTGATTGCCAGAACTATGGAACTGTAGAATGATGCAACTATATCTTTTCTCTATACTTTGCTTGAGTCTAACAAATTGCTTTTACCATTTACCACTTTCAAAGTCTTAAGTATACCTAATGATTAATGGATTAATAACTCGAGGTTGCCTAAGGTTGCCTACCATTGGGGACAATGTGGAAACATATATAAGTAATATTAGAAAATGAAGTGTCATAAGATGCAAGAAGAGTGTGAAATGGAGAAATGTCTCATGAAGCTGATTTTATTTGAGAGAGGTCTTGAACACTGGGCTTATTTCAACAGGTAGCTCTAAATAAAAATAAATTGCCATGGAGAGAAAACTGTGCAAAGGCATTGGAATGGAAAAGCAAAGATTGCATTTAAGGAGTGGTTTACTGTGCAGCTTAACTAAGGAAGGTGTTTGAAAAGATTCTTTAGGACTCTTTTCTATAAAATATTTCAGCCTATTCTAAGATACCTGAATATAATTTGCTATACTTTATTAAAATTATTTAGAACTTACCCAACAACAGTAAAACAGAAAAGTACATTTCATAGAGAGAAATTATCCTAATAAAGGATCCTCACAATGTGAAAAATGTTTGATGGTTGTTTTTGTCCATGTCCTGTGGATAAACTGAAATGTATAATCATGTTCCATTCAACTGGTAGGGCTAGCTGATAATTGTGATTTTCAAATAACCCAGTTCTAATGTTAATAGTTGCTCAAATATTCTATACTAGTATTTCCTGGAGTGAGTACCATGGAACACTTTATATAAATGATGCATTAGGAATAAACTTTTTATAATAAATATCTTGGCTGTTCACAGCATCTTAAAATTACAAGAAATAAAAATTAAAAGTAACTAAAATGTATTCAACATTAACTATGTATAAAGGTACCATGCTAAGAACTTAACATGTTTTATTTGTTAACTGTAACAACCACATTTTTTGTAGGCATAATTATTATTCTTGTTTTACAGGATAGAAAATTGTGAATTGGTAAGTAGCATCATGACGCTCAGAACCAGGGTGTTTTGTTGTAATATTCTTGTGATTCCCAGCTTTATTGTTCAGAAAACTCTTCTTGTGGGGATCTTTTCTGATTAAAATTAGTAAATGCTGTGTGCTTTTCTTTCATGATAGCATAGCTTACCAAATATTTATGACAAAAATCCGGAGGAGACTAGTAACATTTACTTATTTTATTCAATTTCCATAGTGCCTTTATACTGAATAATCAAGACCAATTAATAAACCAAAAAATAAACAGCTTTAGGTATTTTTATCTAAAATATGATTTTTACAGTTTCCCAAATAGATGACAAATTTGCTGATTTTTCAGGAATTTACTTGGCATATAGTTTAGTTAGAAAAATAAATATGTCCTCCTTGCAAGAGCTATGATGAGCAACCTCTAGACATGGAGTCATTTGAGAACATACAAAACTCCTATTTCCATAAACTTAATCTGTTTTTTACACTAGAGATACATTTACATGACCAAACTGAAAAATAATTTCCAATAAATTTAAAAAAAATAATTTGGAGTGTTACTCATTTTTATAAGATTGACTTCTATATCTTTCAGTTAAAAAGAAGTGAAAACCAAAGTTTTGCTGGGGACTGATTTTTTCTTTCTTTCTTTTTTTTTTAATGAAGTTCCAAGACTGGGAAAGAGAAAAGAAGACGTAGCCTGACTTCTCCACTTCACTTTTTTTTTTAAGTTTTATTTTATTGATCTGACACATAGCAAGTTACATATTTAAGGGGTAAATATTTGTGGAGTAATATAAATACATGAATGCATTTTGTAACGATCAAATCAGGGTAATTGATAAAACCTTCACCTAAATATTATTTCTTCATGGTGAGAACATTCAAAATCTCTCATCGGTTTTGAAACGTATAATATATTCTTAATAACTATAGTCACCCTTCTTTGTAATTGGTATGGTTTGAATACATGTTTCCAACCAAATCTTTTGTTGAATTGTAATCCCCAATGTTGGAGGTGTGGCCTGGTGGGAGACATTTGGATCATGAGGGTATATCTCTCATGAATGGCTTGGGCCATCCCCTTGGTGATAAATAAGCTCTCATAGTGAGTTCACACAAGAGTTGGTCATTTAAAAGTTTGTGGCATCTCTCTTCAACCCCCACCCTCTCTCTCTCTTGCTTCTAGTTTTGCCATGTGATGTACCTGCTCTCACTTCACCTTTCACTATGAGTAAAAGCTCCCTGAGGCCTCCTGAGAAGCTATGCAATGAGAAGGCCATGACTGAGCATCCTATAGATCCATGAGCCAATGAAACTTCTTTGCTTTGTAAATTTTCTACTCTTATGTATTTGTTCATAGCAATGCAAGAATGGCCTAACACATAAAATTGGTACTGAGAAGAGGGGCATTGATATAAAGATACCCAAAAATGTGAAAGCAACTTTGGGACCTGGTAATGGATGGAAATTGTAAGAGTTTTGGAGGCTCAGGTGACAGAAAGGTCAGGGAAAGTTTGGAACTTCTTAGAAACTAGTTAAACAATTGTGACCAATGTGCTGATAGTGATATGTACAGTGAAGTATAAGCAGAGGAGGTCTCAGATGGAAATGATGAACTTACTGGAAACCAGAGCAAAGGTCACGTGTGTTATGCCTTAGCAAAGAACTCGGCTGCATTCTGTTTATGCCCTAGGGATCTACGAAACTTTGAGCTTGAAAGTGATGATCTGGGATACCTAGCAGAAGAAATTTCTAAACAGCATAGCATTCACGATGTGACCTAGCTGTTTCTAACAACCTATGCTCAGATACAGGAGCAAATAAATGACTTAAAGATGGAATTTACATTAAAACAGGAAGCAGAGCATGGAAGCTTAGAAAAATTACAGCCTGGTCATGTGTCAAAGGAAGAAAAAGCTTTTTGGGGAGAAGAATTTAAGTAGTCCATTAAGCAACCACTTGCTAGAGATATTTGTGTAACTAAAAGGTAGCCAAGTACTAATATCTGGACAATGGGAAGAAGGTCTTGAAGGCATTTCAGAGATCTCTCAGACAGCCCCTTCTATCACAGGCCCTGAGGCCTACAAGGACTGAATAGTTTTGTGGGCCAGGCCTGTGGCCCCACTGCTCTCTGCAGCCTTGTGACACTGCTCTTCTATCCTAGCTACTCTGCCTCCAGCCTCTGCTTAAAGGGCTCCAGGTGTAACTTGGGATTCTGCTTCAGACGGTACAAGCTGTAAGACTTGGTAGATTCCACATGGTCTTAAGCATGCAGGAGCAGGTAGTACAAGAGTTAAGGAGGTTTGACTGCCTCCCCCTAGGTTTCAGGGAATATATGAAAAAGGCTGGGTGCCAAGACAAAGCTTGCTGCATGAGTGCAACTTCCACAGAGATCCTCAACTAGGGAAGTTTGAAGGGGAAATGTGGGCTTGGAGGTCCCACACAGAGTCCACCCTGGGGCACGGCCTAGTGGAGCTGTGAGAAGAGATCCACCATCTTCCAGATCTGAGAATGGTAGATCCACTGGCAGCTTGGACCCTGTATCTGGAAAAACCATAGGCACTCAACGTAATATGTGGGAGCATCCATGGGGGCTGCACAGGGGTGGAGCTTCCCAAGGCCTTGGGGGGGGGTGGGAAAAAAAAGGCACTCAACTCCACCCCATGAAAGCAGCAACAGAAGCTGAACCCTGAGATGCCACAGGAGTAGAGCTGCCCAAGGTCTTGGGATCTGACACCTTGCACCCGTATGCCCTGGATATGGGACATGGAGGCAAATGTGATTATTTTGCAGGGTTAATATTTAATGACTGCTGAACATAACTGTGTTTTAAAATTTAATGTGGCCTGTAGCCCTTTTCTATTGGTTGATTACTCTATTTTGGAACATGAATGTTTACCCAATACCTGTATCCCCACTGTATCTTGAAAATAACTTGTTTTTGTAATTTTTCAGGCTTATAGGTAAAAGGGACTCACATTGACTCAGATGAAACTTTGAATGCCTGAGTTAACATTGGAATGAGTTAAGACTTTGGGAGACTGTTGGGACAGCATGATTGTATATTCCAATGTGAGAAAGAATGAGATTTGGGGAGTCAGGAGTGAAATGATATGGTTTGAATATATGTTTACACCAAATCTTATGTTGAATTATAATCTCAATGTTGGAGGTGGGGCCCAATGGGAAGTGTTTGGATTATGAGAGTAGATTCCTCATTAATGACTTGGGCCATCCTCTTGATGATAATAAGTAAGTTCTTGCCGAGTTCACACAAGAATAGGTTATTTAAACCTGTGTGTAACCTCCCCACCTCTCTCTTATTCCTGCTTTCACTATATGATGTGCCTTCTCTCAATTCACCTTCCACAATGTGCAAAAGCTCCCTGACGTCTCACCAGAAGCCAAGCAATGTCAGCACCATGCTTGCAGAGCCTACAGAACCATGAGCCAATTAAACCTCTTTTCTTAATAAATTATCTAGTCTCAGGTATTTCTTTATAGCAATTGCAGGAAGATGCCAGAACTTATTTCTCCTAACCATAACTTTGTCACTTGAGTCTCTTTATGTGCTCTGTTTTTTAATAGTCTTCTGGATTAGCTATAATCTTAATGTGGCAATTATGTATTTTTATGTTCATCTGATGCAAATTAATCTTATTTCCTTGCCATCAGTTATTTTGGAGCTTTAATATTTAATGACTGCTCTGCTATATTTCGAACTTGCTTGGGGCCTGCAGCCCTTTCCTTTTGGCTCAACGGAAGGATTACATATAGAAAGACTACAATTCTTAGTGTTTGTTTTACTTAGTCTGGGCAATATCACTGAGATCTGGTCAACGGGAGGCACTTAGAAATTATGTCCATGTTCATACATTTCCTAAAACATCCTAACTGAGCCTCCACCCATTCTCTTAATTCATCTGTGAGACAGCTGAATGCAGAGAATACCTGGAGGACACATCAGGATAAGAGCCACAGGATTGAAAATTCTGGGTCCTTGTTTAAGTACTTTAGAATTTCTGAGTGGAATCTCCAAACTCATATGAAACTGTGAAAATAAAATTCCATTCATTTGAGTTGCTAAGATCGGAGGGTTGTTTTAGAGGCTAACACAATATACTATGCTGTCTTTTTTGTTTTATCTATTTTTTTAAAAAAAAGCTTGTATGTGAATCTGCCAATGAAGTCTCCTAATCTCTTTACAAATATTAAATCACTTAATGCTTACTACAACCCCGTAAGATAGGTAATATTATTACCCAATTTATATAAAGGAGAAAACAGAAATTCGGGTTTACATGGCTAGTAAGTAACAAAGCCAAAGTCCACCCTGGGCACTCTGGAGGCAGAGCTTCTGATCCTAAATTGTGCTATACTACCTGAATTTAATTAATTATTCTTTTAAAGATTTCATGGGTTTTGTTGTTGTTGTTGTTGTTTTGTTTTGTTTTGGTGTGAGCTAGTTTGTGTCTTTCTATGCCTCAGAATATTTTAGCAGTCTTGTATCTGACTAATTATGGACAGAATAGAATAGACATTGGCCTGAGTCTTACATTTAAGAATTGCCTCACATGTGACCTGATTACATTTGTAATCACTGTATTTTTTGTGTTTTATGATTGAATTAGTTAAATGTAAAATATTTAAATATCTGTAGCCCGATTTTTATACTTCTTTAACTTCTTTCAAATTACAAGGAAGCATTAATATTTGGAAGTGACCCAGCCAAGCTCTTATTCTCTCAGGAGTCTTGTTTTGCACACTTACTGATAAGTAACTAAGAAAAGCAATTGTCTATTCTTTGAAACTTAAAATGAATTCAACAGACTATTTCACTGAGTATCTAAAAGCTTATATATCCTTGAGAAACATACTGTGGTGCCACCAGGTAAGCCCCTGACGAAGCTGCAGTGGACAGAGATTTGAATCATAGAGAAGCTGAATATGTTCATTTACTTGTCCTGAAATGAACTTTAAAAACTTTTATGCTCATCTAATTCTGGAAAAAAATTACATAGATCAACCTTTTCTATATCCCCTAAGAAACTGTTAGATCACATCCAATTAGAAGTTGTGTTATTGACAAAGGAGATATTGGCTAGAACATCTGGACAAACTCTGGCTTATTTAGCAATGAGTCATGGGATCTGTAACTCTCACTTGGCTCTACTGAAAAGAAAAAGTTCTGTGCTTAATGAAATGTCCAAAATGTGACATCTCTAAGGGTTTGCCTCATCCCATCAGAGTGCACCAGAGGGTCAGCATCAAGCTTAAACTTAAATCCCTTTACAAACTGAAATCTTTGGGTTGTGAAGAACATTTGAGTTTTTTTCTTTATCTTTCTGTCAGTTACTTTTTTCTGCTTTCTTAAACTAAAACTGTTTCTTCCTTTAAGGAATAATTGCATCCACGGAGCTTACTGTGAATGGATTATAGGGAGTGCTGCCATTTAATCCACCTACATAAGTTGCATGCATATATAACTTTTTCCAGATTGCTAATGTGTTCCTGAGTGGCACTACTGAAATTGTATGTGCCTGTGTTTATTTTTGGCCTGTCACAACCCATTAACTTTAATTATCCAAATTATTCTTTCATATACAGTACTATCTGTAATTTACACTCCACTTATTATTTTATCAGTTACCTAAAAAGATGTTCTCAGAAGGGACCTCCACCAAGATGGCTGAATAGAAATAGCGCCAGAGTGTAGTTCCCAGCGAGGGAGATGCAGAAGAAGAGTGATCTCTGCATTTACAAATGAGGTACCAGGTTCATTGCAATGGAAATGGTTGGACAGTGGGTATAACCCAAAGAGGGCAAACCAAGGCAGGGAAGGGCGCTGCTCCACCTGGGAAGTGCATCTGACCAGAGGACCAGGGGCTCTCCTACTCCAATATTCCAGTTCAGGTACTGTGGCTCACTCAAGCCCTGTGCAACCCACAGACCAGGAGACCTTCACCGGGCTGATTAACGTCTGCCAGTTACCTGGACAGAGCTCAGCAGCAACCCAGGCTGGTGCCACACATTGACAGCACTTATCTAAGCAGGTGTATTGGCTAATGCCAAGAGAGCCTGCAAGATGGAGCTACTCACCCCCCAGAGAGAAGGGGAGCTGAAAGCAGGAAGTCAGCTGATACGACTAGGCAGGTCCTTCCCATATGAAGCCCAGCAAACTGAAGCCCTCTTGCTTGAGAGTTTTGCAGCCAACATATGAGTCCAAGTTTGGCCCAAAACGATAGAGCCTGGTGGGGGGAAGGGCAGCCGCCATTCCAAAGGCAGGTCTGATCTTCTTGTGTAAACAAAACCAACAGAAAACATACACACGAGCTCCACTGAGTCCCTGGTAGCCCAGCAGCACCTCTCCAGGCAGACAAGGGACAGACAGCTCAAAGCTAGATAAATCCATGAAGATGGGAAGAAACCACTGCAAAAAGGATGAAATCATCAGGGACCAGAATGCCTCTCCACCTCCAAGGGATCATAACTCCTCACCAGCAAATAGAACACAACAGGATGGAAAATGAGTTTGATAAATTGACAGAAGCAGGCTTCAGAATGTGAGTAATAACAAACTTCTCTGAGCTAAAGGAACATGTTCTAACCCAATGCAAAGAAAGTAAAATCCTTGAAAAAAGGTTAGACAAAATGCCAACTAGAATAATGAGCTTAGAGAAGAACATAAACGACTTAATAGAGCTGAAAAACACAGCACAAGAACTTCACAAAGCACACACAAGTTTCAATAGCTGAATCAATCAGGCAGAAGGAAGGATATAAGAGATTGAAGATCAACTCAATGAAATAAACCAGAAGGCAAGATTAGAGAAAAAAGAGTAAAAAGAAATGAACAAAGCCTCCAAGAAATATGGGATTATGTGAAAAGACCTAGTCTAGACTTGATTGGTGTACCTGAATGTGACGGGGAGAATGAATCCAAGTTGGAAAAAACTCTTCAGGATATTATCCAGGAGAACTTCCCCAGCCTATCATGGCAGGCCAACATTCAAATCCAGGAAATACAGAGACCACCACAAAATTATTCCTCAAGAACAACTCCAAGGCACATAATCTTCAGATTTACCAGGGTTGAAATGAAGGAAAAAATGCTGAGGGCAGCCAGAGAGAAAGGTTGGGTCACCCACAAAGTAAAGCCCATTAGACACACAGGGGATCTCTCAGCAGAAACCCTACAAGCCAGAAGAGAGTGGGGGACAATATTCAACATCCTTAAAGAAAAGAACTGTCAACCCAGAATCTCATGCCCAGCCATACTAAGCTTCATCATTGAAGGAGAAAAAAAACCTTTTACAGACAAGCAATTACTGAGAAATTTCCTCTTCACCAGACCTACCTTACAAGAGCTTCTGAAAGAAGCACTAAACATGGAAGGGAAGAACCAATACCAGCCGCTCCAAAAATGTACCAAATGGTAAAGACCAACGATGCAATGAAAAAATGGTGTCAACTAATGGGATGAATTTCTGGACACTTATACCCTCTCAAGACTAAACCAGGAAGAAGCTGAATCCCTGAATAGTCCAATAACAAGGTATGAAATTGAGGCAGCAATTAATAGCCTACCAATCGAAAAAAGTCCAGGTCTAGATGGGTTTCCAGCAGAATTCTACCAGATGTACAAAGAGGAGCTGGTTCCGTTTCTTTTGAAAGTATTCCAAACAATACAAAAAGAGGGAATCCTCCCTAACTCATTTTATGAGACCAATATCATCCTGATACCAAAACATGGCAGGGACACAACTAAAAAAAAAAAAGTTCAGGGCAATATCCATGATAAACATTTATGCAAAAATCTTCAATAAAATACAGGCAAACCGAATGCAACAGCACATCAAAAAGCTTATCCATAAAGATCAAGTAGGCTTCATCCTGGGGATGCAAGACTGGTTTAACACCCTCAAATATATAAACATAATTTATCACATAAACAGAACCAAAGACAAAAACCACATGATCATCTGAGTAGATGAAGATAAGGCCTTCAACAAAATTCAACAGCCCTTTATGCTAAAAACTCTCAAGAAACTAGGTAGTGAAGGAACGTACCTCAAAATCCAAAGCTATTTACAACACGCGTACAGCCAATATCACACTGAATGGGCAAAACCTGGAAGCATTCCCCTTGAAATCTGGCACTAGACAAGGATGCCCTCTCTCACCATTCCTATTCAATATAGTATTAGAATCTCTAGCCAGAGCAATCAGGCAAGAAAAAGAAATAAAAGGTATTTAGTTAGGAAAAGAGAAAGTCAAATTATCTCTATTTGCAGATGACATGATTGTATATTGAGAACACTCCATCATCTCAGCACAAAATCTCTTTCAGCTGATAAGCAACTTAAGCAAAGTCTCAGGATAGAAAATCAATCTGCAGAAATCACAAACATTCCTATATACCAATAACAAACAGAGAGCCAAATCATAAGCACACTCTCATTCACAATTGCTACAAAGAGAATAAAATACCTAGGAATACAACTAACAAATGATGCAAAACACCTCTTCAAGGAGAATTACAAACTACTGCTCAAGGGAATAAGAGAAGACACAAACAGATGGAAAAACATTCCATGTTCATGGAAAGGAATAATCAATATCGTGAAAATGGCCATACAGCCCGAAGTAATTTATAGATTCAATGCTATCCCCATCAAGCTACCACTAACCTTCATCACAGAACTGGGAAAAAAACCCTTTAAACTTCACATGGAACCAAAACAGAGACCACACAGCCAAGAAAAAAAAAAAACACAAAGCTGGAGGCATCATGCTACCTGACTTCAAACTATACTACAAGACTACTATAATCAAAACAGCATGGTACTAGTACCAAAACAGAGATACAGACTAGTGGAACAGAAAAGAGGCCTCAGAAGTAACGCCACACATCTGTAACCATCTGATCTTTGATAAACCTGACAAAAAGAAGCAATGGGAAAAGGATTCCCTGTTTAATAAACGGTGTTGAGAAAACTGGCTAACCATGTGCAGAAAGCTAAAAATTAGACCCCTTCCTTATACCTTACATTAAAATTACTCCAGATGGATTAAATATTTAAACATAAGACCTAACACCATGAAAACCCTAGAAGAAAACCTAGGCAAAACCATTCAGGACATAGGCATAGGCAAGGACTTCATGATTAAAACACCAAAAGCAATGGCAACAAAAGCCAAAATAGACAAATAGGATCTAATTAAACTTAAGAGTTTCTGCACAGCAAAAGAAACAATCATTAGAGTGAACCGGCAACCAACAGAATGGGAAAAAATGTTTGTAATCTACCCATCTGACAAAGGGCTAATATCCAGAATCTACAAAGAACTAAAGTACATACCCATTCCAAAGTGGGCAAAGAATATGAACAGACACTTTTCTAAAGAAGATATTTTGGAAGTCAATAAACATATGAAAAAATGCTCACCATCACAGGTGGTTATAGAAATGCAAATCAAAACCATGTTGAGATACCACCTCATGCCATTTAGAATGAAGATCATTAAAAAATCTGGAGACAACATATGCTGGAGAGGATATGGAGAAATAGGCACAGGTGGTGGTGGGAGTATAAATTAGTTCAACCATTGTGGAAGAGAGTGCTGATTCCTCAAGGATATAGAAATAGAAATTCCATTTGATCCAGCCATCCCATTACTGGGTATATACCCAAAGGATTATAAATCATTTTATTAGAAAGACACATGCACACATATGTTCATTGTGGCACTGCTTACAATAGCAAAGACCTGGAACCAACCCAAATGCCCATCAGTGATGGACTGGACAAAGAAACTGTGGCATATACATAGCATGGAATATTATGCAACCATAAAAAACAATGAGTTTGTGCCCTTTGTAGGAACATGGATGAATGTGGAAATAATATTCTCAGCAAATAGACACAAGAACAGAAAACCAAACACCACATGCCCTCACTCATAAGTGGGTGTTGAGCAATGGAAGACATGGGCACAGGGAGGGGAACATCACACACTGGGGTCTCTTGGGGGGTGGGTATCTAGGGGAGGAACAGCAGAGGACAGGGAGGTTAGGGAGGGATAACACTGGGAGTAATGCCTGATATAGGTGATGCAGGGATGGAGAGAGCAAACCACCAAGTCACGTGTGTACCTATGCAACAATCCTGCAAGATCTGCACATGAATCCCAGAACTTAAAGTACAAATAAAAAAAGAAAAAAAGAAAAAACAAAACATCCTAGTTTGGCATTTTTATAGCAAAACATACTAATGTTTTAAAATGCTCTCACCAAATAATTATTGAATGTATATGTCCTGGAATAGAATAGGAAATTTTTAGTGTCTTTTACTTATCTGTCTATGTTATCCAAAGAAAACATTAAGATGATAAATGAAGGTCTAAGAAAATATTCATGATATTATTTAACTTTGAATATAGATATTTCAAATTAGGGAAAAATATTTCCTTGAACATTGGATACATGATATGTAGTATCCATTTAAAATACAAGTTCATCACAGACTAAGGCAACTTTATATCATATACCAATATTAGGTTCAAAAACACTTGTTTAAAGCAAGTTGATTTCTTATCATGTATTTTATAATGACAGAAAAATATTTACTGAATTTCTTTAGTATCCATTGTATTCACATTTTCTCAGTTTTTAGGAGTGTGTTTCATGCTAATATTTACTGTAATACAGATAGATCATAGCTCAAATTGTAGAAAAACTCAATATGTTATATGGCCACAGTATTTTTGTTGAAAACTAAAATCTCTTTCAACAGTTATACAGTCTGATATCTATTTATGTTGAAGTTTTTTGAAAAAAAGGAAAATGATCAGAAGTAAAATGAAAAGGAAGGAATGTGACCATAATAATATAATTAAATTTCTTAAGATAACTTAAAAATCTGAAATAAGCCAAATTGTAAAATAAGAGCATAAGGGCCACTAGCTCTATATTTTCCTATTTCACAAAATAATCAAATTGATATTTAAAATTTTCTATAACTGTAACTTTTTTAAACTGATGTGAACTGTTATTAATCCTATGCTTTAAAAATCAACATGTATTTTTTCTATTTTAGATTTGATATTTTTGAGTATGATTTATTATTTTTAGAATCTTTTTCTTTCTAAAGGAATGCCTTTTACTTTTGAATTTCACAATGAAAAATACTATAAATAATATAAAAAAAATTCTAAAAGTTTTAACATTAAAACTATTATAAAATATATACTATTTTTATGTGGACAAAATTTGAAAGTGCATGCTACTTTCAGACTTTTCTAAGAAACAACCATAGAATATTTATATGTGAAAAATTTATGTTTTTTTTTTTTTTTTTAGACAAAGTCTCACTGTTGTCGCCCAGGCGAGAGTGCAGTGACACGATCTCAGCTCACTGCGACCTCTGCCTCCAAGGTCCTAGCAATTCCCCTGGGTTGGCCTCCCCAGTAGCTGGGTTTACAGGCATGAGCCATCATGCCCAGCCAATTTTTATGTTTTTAGTAGAGATGGGGTTTCACCATGTTGGCAAGGCTGTTCTCGAATGTCTAACCTCAAATGATCTGCCTAACTCAGCCTCCCAAAGTGCTGGAATTACAGGAGTGGACCACTGCCACCGACCCCAGATTTAATGTTTAATGTTTAAGTAGGTTAATTACATTTGCTCTGTTGATACATTAGGAATTCAGTGTTGAGGGGTGGTTTTGTTTTGTTTTACTCTCACAGACAATATGTATTAGTTCATTCTTGCATTGCTATAAAGAACTACCTGAGACTGGATAATTTGGAAGAAAAGAAGTTTAATTGACTCACAGTTCCCCAGACTGTATAGGAAACATGGCTGGCGAGGCCTCAAGAAACTTACAGTCATGGAAGAAGGTGAAGGGGAAGCAGGCCCATCTTACATACCTGGAGAAGGAAAAGGAGGAAGTGCCACACACTTTTAAACAACCAGATCTGGTGAGAACTAACTCACTATCATGAGAAGAGCAAGGGAGAAATCTACCCCCATGATTCAATCACCTCCCACCAATTCCCTCCTTCAACACAGAGGATTACAATTTAACATGAGATTTGGGCAGGGACAGAAAGCCAAACCATATCACCACACATCTAATTTAACTTTCAGGTCAGTTACATGTAACAATGACCATGAAGTCAAACAATAAATGAGGAAGTTTCTCCAGAAGCTTATAAAATTATAGCTATCTCTTGCAAGCACTGAGAGGTGGCTGGGTAAGCAGGTCTTTCCAGGGTGTTACTGGAGGTTGTTTAAATTGCAATTACAGTTTATAGTGCAGCTGTTAAAATCCGCCAAACCAAATTTTCGTAATGACCTTTTCCATTTATCTAAGGAATTTTGCCAAGTGTTTAATTTGTAGGCATCTCACTTGGGCACTTTTACAAAAATACACCTTTAAATGAATTATCTCATCTTTAGCTTTTACACGCAATATTGAATGTCTGTAGGTGACCTATGGTTTCAGTGGAGTTAACTCATTTAAATAAGACACAATAATTACTAACTCTCCAGAAAGGAAGAGAACATTTGGAATTTTTGAAATATTTATTAAAGTTACCTCATCAATATTAAGAATTCAGTTTTGGAAACCTGTCACTTTGGAAAAAGCATTGAAACAGCAATGACAGTGCACTTATCTAACCCATGTAAATGTCAGGTAACATATGAACAGAATGCATTGTCCTTTTAATAATTTTTATTTAGCCACATCTCTATTAATTTATATTAAACCAAGAAATAATCATTACTTATTTTTTCTTAATTTAAACAAATAGTTACAATTAGCCAAATAGGAGAATACTGTTTCAAAATTGATTTAGCTATGGCTCTTCTTGCTATCAAAATGGGTTAGTTCTAAATTATACTAAGCAAACTGAACACTGTTTAAAACATGATTGATTCAATTAGTTACAACCCTTTTAGAGGTCAGGGACCGTTGATGAACACCTGGAGGCCCCAACCCTATTACTCTCCTTATGAGTAAAACGATCTTCTCTGTATCCTAAGTGTTCAACCAAGTCTATTGAATCAATATAGGTGTTCTTGCTAGCTACACTGTCAGAATATTTGAATGATAAAATTTTAAGTATAAAATCAAAAATTAAATAAGCAACTACCTCCAGACTAATTCCAAACTTTTGTAGAATGTGGCATAAATGAAAACGCTGAACAGGTGTATTTTGTTGTGGTTGCAAATAAAGGCTCAGAGAGCATCAGTTTGAATCTAGGACAGTGTAAGTCCTATGAGGTCTTGGAAAAATTACTTAATTGCTCTAAACTTGTTTCCTCATCTGAAAGTTGGGAAAATAAATGTGCCTGCCTGCTAAAGATTTCACTAGTATAATAGCAAATAATGAAGAATAAACTCTCAACACAAAGCCTGGCAAATTGCAAATACTCCAGAAATGATAGGTATTATTATAAGTAAAATAAAAGTTAATATAACAAACCAATATTCCTTCAAACAACAACTGAAACACACACACGAGTTTAACTGCTTCTACATGTGTCTCTCACTTTCTTCCACTTGACCCTGGAGCTAATGAAATTAGAATATCCTAAATAGGCATTATGATATTTAAATAACTTCATGGAAACAGGACACATATACAAGATAAGTAAAGGTGAAGTGGAAAGACATAAAGAATAGTGATACACATCTTACTAAGCCCCAGGCAGTAGCCTCAAAGTTTTTTTGCCTTTCTCTAGTAAATGTTCAAACCTAGAGTTGGATTAAACTATTATGATTCCATTTTACAAATCAGGAAACTAGATTATAAACAAGCCAATTATATTACTTGTAGTGAATAATCAGTTAGTAAGGGAGATGTGTCTTCACTCCAGGTTCATCTGCTCCTGAGTGGACCAATACTGTTTACGCTAAATTATTATAGTCTCTTGTAAACAGAATTTCAGATGTGTGTTTGGACAGACTATCGCAGAATTAAAAATCAGCATCATTAGGCTGAGAAAGGAGTCTCCTCTAAGTAATTGACTGGGAGAAGGTGGGAAATACCGCTTCAGTGGATCCCTGAGGCAATGAAGCCTCTGGAGTTGAAAGGTTATTGAGGCCTTGCATAAAATGAACTACATTCGCATTCCCTGCTCTAACAGTTCCTCTTGATGTAACATTGTTCTGGGACTTTCACTTTTCAAAATCTTGTTTAGCTTATCTTTAAAATGAAAACAGTAAGACAGCTTTGCGGACCAATTAAAGTAATACATTTAGAGCATTTAATATCAATTCTAATAAATAGTGATGTGGTTAGTTTGTTGTTGTTACTGTTATCATTGTTACATTGTTTAAAAAATGAGGGTAGTCCATGAACTGAAAGATAAAACACGGGTTGGTAAAGAGGAAGAAAAAAATCAATCCCTCTGTGAACAGAGATGTAACAGAAAAATGCATGCTAATACATGATCAACTGCAATTCAGCCAAGCATCCCAGATATCATAAAGCTAGTGGAATTAATATATATAAACACATATTGAAAATAACCTCTTAAAAATAAAGCAATTTTGACTGCAATAAAACATTCGGAGTACTTGGATATTTGGCTGAAATAACGTCACTGTCTTCTGAATACTGAAGTGAAAAATTTAGTACTAGGCTCTTTTATTCTTAACATCTTGATGTCACAGCTTTGTGCAGTGATGAGTTACCTTGAAACATTTGTTTTAAGGACAACAATTGAAGAAATTATTTATAGACCAAGAGGGCTTTCATGCTCTAATTTGTAGTTATACATAGTAGTACTCTCAATAAGTTGCCTTTAGTTGTATGTCAGAACCACACTGTCAGGTAAAGCAAGACCATTTTCACATTTTGTAGCAATGACTTTATATAAAGAAGAATTTGGAGATAAGTCCATGGTGTAAGGGAATTAGAGAAAATGGGGATTAGCATTGAAGCTGTCACTGATATTCTCCCCCAAAGGAGAGCACATAGTCATGCCCCTGTCCTTTTGCTGTCTTGAAATCTGAACAGAAGACCTTCAGAAGCATTTCATTCAATGACGTAGACAGCCAGAAGACTTCTTGGGAAGACACGTAGGTCAGAAAACGTTATTGGTCTCAAAAGACAAGTAAAGCAGATGATATAAAATTAGCAGTCAAAAGGTCCTGAGTCCTGGGGTCATAGAGACCAGCATTTCAATTCTAGCCTGCTACTTAAAAGCTCCATGTTTTTATACAAGTTAATTAGTCTCTTTAAGCTTCAACTCCACATTTGTAAATGACTTTAGTAATAGCAACGTAAAATTATCTGATTCAGAATTAATTTATATAATATTGTAATTGATAATTCAGTCTAAATGTCCTTCACATGTGTCCAGATTTAATTCCTTTAGCTTATAAAAACTGATTCGCTCTAATTAGATTACAAAACTTTAGGTATTGTTGTTATTTAAATTATGTATATTCTATAAAATGTATTCAGTATATGTTAGGTATTCCAAAAGCTACAAGATGACAACATTGTACTTCTAGTAATTCAATACATGCAAGCTCATAAAGATAATAATTCTCTTGTAAAAGTTGTTTTAATACCAATCAAATAGCTAATAATTTTATTACTCAATTTGTTCTATTTTTGTAGTACAAAAAATTAAATCTTGCTTATTTGACTTTTAAAAAACTCAGACTACATTATCTTGATACAAATGGAAAAATGTAGAGTGCAACTTCAAATTCCCTGTAGATTTTAGTGCTATATATGATGCAAAAAATACAAACATTATTATACATTGGAGCACTCTGGTAATAGTCTTCCCAGTTTTAGCCAAGACATTGTTTGGTAATGGAGCAGTGAAGGTGATTTATTATAGATTTCTATTTTATTTTCCGATATGGTCTTTATTGAACTTTTGCCTAGTGTTTCTGTCTTTATGAAAATTCTCCTTCCTCTCAGGAAAGCTATGAAGAAATTGCTGACTATTTGTCATGTAAAATGCTTTTGTTATTTCACTCTATTGTCTATGAAAAAAATTCTATACACAACCTAAAATTTAAACTTGAATTTTTAAAACAGAGAGAAGCCTTGGCAGTGAAACTGTTATGAAAATATAATATTTACAATTACTAATTCTTGGGGAAAAAGTAAAGATCCAAGTCCAAAACACAGAGGTCTTTTATAGCTACCTACAAATAGCGGGGAAAAGAGAGAAAATATGTTCATTACCCAAACTGAAGACAAGGATAAGGAAGTATTATGACTTTCAACTCTCATTTGCAGTGTTTCTACCTTAAAGCATCATCACATATCATGAGTTCATGTTCTGCAACAGTAATGATGCAGTTTCAAATATAATGGTACAGGAAAGTGAATCATATGAAAAAGCAGCAGGAAATTGTACCAAAATATAACTTCCTTTAGGAAAAAGACTTAATAGGTATCTCACTGTGCATAAAAACAAGTTATTTAGACATAGGAAAATTGACATTTCAGCCATTTAAGCTCTTTGTAACTTGCACATGAATATAACCTCAAATATGAATTGAGTTCATATAGCTTCTTGTATAATCATATGTTGAGATATATGATTAAACTAATTCTATGTACTGAATCATACGGTGAGCCAAATGTATTTTAAAATATTTTCACCTATTTTGACATGCATGTGGTCTGAATATATGCAGAAAACTATTAGCTATGTACCTCTTGTGTTATAATATAAAATATTTAAAAGGTGAAACTCAGGAAAAATATATTCAACTTTTTTCTTATTTTTTCAATATGATATGAATACAGTTTGCCTCTCACTTAGCTTTAACACAAAACAAACAAGAATACACTCCAGGATTGTTAAATCAACTGTATTGAAATACAATATATTTCAACTATTTAAGTTATTTAATAGTGTATATTTGGTTTGTTTCCAGTTTTGAGCTATTGTAATTACAACAGCCATGTACATTTATGGACACATTGTTGCATTGATATGTGTTTTTATGATCTTTAATACATCCCCAGGAGTCAAATGGTTGTACCTTAATGTAGGTATACATTTAACATTTCAGGTTACTTCTAAATAGCTTGCCAAAATTATTATACCATTTTACTTGCTACTAACAGGGTATGGGATTTCCAGCCACTCCATATCCTCATAAACATTTTGTATTATCAGTCTCTTTACTCTCCTCCATTCTCATGTGTATGGAACATTATCTCATTGTGCTTTTTAATCTGTAATTCTCTGATGATTAATACTGTTGAGTATTTTTTCACATGCTCATTGGACACTTATATTCTTTTGTGAAGAATCTGCTAAATGGTTTGCCCATTTTCCAATGCCTGCCTTCTTCCTATTGAGCTATAAGAAGACTACATCTTCTGGATGCAAGCCCTTTGTCAAATTTATTATTTTAAATATTTTCTCCTTTTTTGGGGCTTGCCTTTTGATTTTCTTTATGGTAATTCCAAAGAGCAAATATTTTTCATTTGAATACAGTCAATTTCTCAAGCTTGGAGGAAAATTTGAAACAGTTGAAAATTATGTTTCTTGAAGGTTTCTGAATCAGTATGTAGATATTCTGGTTTCTCATTCAAATGTGAGCTTATCCTATTGAGATTTGTATAATACTCTCTTCTTTCAGCTATTTTCAACCCAGTTAACTGTATTTTACCTTACCAAGACAAGAGAACATGAACTTCTGTTAGTAGCCAACGCTCAGATGACTAATGAATTCACAAGCTTTCTATGAAAGCAATAAGGAAAGACAAAGCAAAACGGACTGTTTTCATTTCTTTAAGGCTTTTGCCCATTTTATTATGCCCAGAATTTTTTTTTAATTGGTACAAAAGTCAGAAACAGGACCATTTAAAAGCATGGCATAAAAAGAATGCTGTAGCCATAGAAAGTATCATAATATGAAGCAAATATAAAGAATTCAATACAAAAAAAATTTAAAAAGGAACAAGCATGAGTAAATAGCACAAAATGATAGATGAAAAAGAAAAAGTAACCAAATGCCCACAAATAGAGTGAGGAAATACTTTGCATGATTTCACATAAAGTACTTCAAACTGGAAAAGCCTACATATACATGGTACATTCTATCATGAATTGCATAGCTATAAAACATAAGAAGATATAAGAGAGTTCAAGTAGACTAACAAGTTATTCATGAAAAATGCATTTATTATCATATAATTAAAAGACTAGCAACTAGATAATATTCTTACTCTTGATGCGATTAGATGAAACACACCTATCAAAAGAAAGTCAGCTTTAAATAAAAGCTTATTTTTTGCAGAATGAAAAATAACAAAATTAAAATACTAAAATGGTTATCAAATCTGTTAAATTCTAATATAAGAAAGTTAATAAATGTAACGAATGAAAAAAAAAAACTATTTTCTTATATAGGTATAACCTGGAGAGACATAAAGTAAACATTCACATAATTATATATACAATAATAATCAAAGAAATTAAAATAAAACTGGTTTATAATATAGCTTGACCATCCTTAATTCAAAAATGCAAAATCCAAAGTGCCCTAAAATCTAAAATTTTTTAGAGCTGACGTACCACAAGTAGATAATTCCACACTTCACCTCATGTGATGGATCACAGTCAAAATGCAGCAACAACTTTATGGACAAAGTATTGAAAATATTGTATAAAATTACCTTCAGGCTCTGTGTATAAGGCATATATGGGTCCCATCTCCCAGATATCTCATTATATACATTCACATATATGACAAAATCTGAAAATCCCCTCTGCCATCAGTAGATTCCAACATTGAGCCCCAAATATGGCATTATACACTGGGGTGATGTCAGTCACCTGATGGTAGGTTGATGACATTGGACTGTTTCTTCATGGAAGGGGGAGCACTTGGTTCTTAATGGAATAGATACTTACTCTTTATATGGATTCCCTTCCTTGCATATAGTACTTCTATCAGAACTACCATTTGTGGATTTACAAAATGCCTTTTCAACCAACATAGTATTATCTCACACAGTTATGCTCTCATCAAAGAACTTTACATCAAACGAGCAAAACAATGGGCCATATGTTGTTGACATGAAGCAGTCACGTTTCTTTAAAACAAAATATATTTAAAGAATGGGTTGAAGGTGGAGGGCAGTTTATTGCTTACAGACTAGGAATCCCAGAGATTACAGCAGTAAAATTTGGATAGTAACTATGGGCAGTAGAATAGCATTATATAGCTTATTATGAAGAAGAGAGTATAAGATAATATAAATGATTCTAGAGTCCTGTTTATTAATTGGAGAGGTAAACAGCAATGAAAAGAAAGATCCATTTAGTTTTAATGGTGTGTTAGAGAAAACAGATCCTTAAGTCAAACAGAACTTTCTTGTTTTGCAGTGGTTCTCACATTCAATATATAATTATTCAGGTTAAGGCAAAAGATCTTACATATTTTTAAAGTTCCCCATGTGATTTTAATGTAAAGCCATTGTTGAAACTTTTGTGTCACTGTCTACAAATGAGTACCACTGATTGCAAACAGGAATTTATGTTTTGACTGGTTAGCTGGTGGAGGCAGAGTATAGAATGACGGTCAGTAAAATGATGTAATACATGATCCATGTGTTTCTTCTCTTGAGAGAAGGAGTATTCTATAATTCTAAGCAAGTTCAGTAAGGATTTGAAACAAAGAAGCAAATAACGTATTTGTCGGCGGGTTTTCTCATTTGTTTTCCCAGAGTTGATATGCTCAACAGCCTCACGATAATTCTAGGCCAATACTCCCTTCTGAGACTTACTCATTTGTTGTTTTTGCTGGTGCAAGTGTAGTCAATGAAATAATCCGGCTCTTCAAAGATTTTGAGATCACCAGATACAATTAGAACAAAATGTAGGTCACATTAGAGAACATATATTTGGGAATGAGGAGAAGGAATACAATATATTGAGATTCAAGGGAGTGCTTAGTGATATTTGTGGTAGCAAATAAAGCATCACTAGATACATGAATATTTAAATTTTTGTTGCCCCTACCAGTTATGTGATATTAAGGATCTAGCAGCATATTATTTCCAAAAGTAAAACTGGAACCTCCAGATGCTTGACAAAATTACATAGAATTATAGAGAAATTTTATGCTTACAGATAAAAGGAATGCTGGAAAACAGTTTTTAAGTGCTTAAAGGGGACACAGATTCTTATATGAATATATGTCATTTTTAATCATAAACTTAACATATTAAATAAGTTAGGAAGCAGATAGCCAAGCAGATTGATTTGTCTAAAAAAATAGGTGTCAATGCTTTACCAAAATATAATTATAAAATAAAATTATATTTTTTCTGTTTTATTCATTTAAAGTCATCTATTTCCTTCGGAGCTCAGATCGTTTAAAACCAAATCTAATTAATAAGAGTTTAGTTAGGCAGTACTGATTACATTCGCACTAACTTTTAAAGTACATAAGCTCGGGAAAGCACATTCCAATGTAATTTTCTTTCCTCTTTGCTCATTGCTCCTTTTGTCTGTGTCAGCTGAGTCTGCTCTCAGACTCAGATTTATTAAAGTTTGTTTGAAGAACAAATAATTCACATTTCCCTAAATTATTAAACTTGAATAATATCACTCATTTGGGTTTCTTAACTAGTTCTGCTTTTTTTTGAATAGAATTATACATTTTTTAAAACACATAAATGTATATAGCTTTAAAATAATCTTTAAACGCTTAAAACAAAAGCATGTGCTTCTCTATCACACATTTTTCTATTGCCTCTTCGTGTTCCCCAGACAAACATTTCAATTCTTACTAGTTTTAGTTTGCACATTGCTAAATAGTATAAATGTATCTGAATTAATCATTAGGAGTTATCATTTACCCCTTGTGGTAATGATTCAACTTTTTTTTTTTTACACCACTTGCCACTCCCTTCAACTTTTCAATAACATTATATCACAATTAAGGTGAAACTAATTTTCAGTATTTTTGTTATCATTAATGATATAATTTCATGCTAAACCATGTAGCTTATTATTAATACTATCTTCTAGACCAATCTTTTATTTCTTCTATATCATTTTCCCCTATTAACTTATTAGTATTTTTTTAATATTAAGTCTAAGCACAAGCTTCATCTACTTCTCAATAAAATTCCTCTTGACAAAACCCAGTCTATATTGTCTGGATGGGTTGTGGTCTGGACCCTCTGTGCAGTGATTATTCTAGTATTTTCTCTCACCACATTTTAGGAACTCCTCTCATCCTTCTTATGTTGAATTCTCTGATTCCTGAATTCATTCCCTCTTTTTTAGTTATGGTGACAGTAACTGCAATTAATGTAACGTAAAAAGAATTTATATCTAGAATATACAAATAAATACTAGAAATAAGAGTGCCTATTCAAAAAACAAGCATATGAAAAGGTGGTCAATATGATTAACAATCAGGAAAATTCAAACTAATCCCGAAATGAAATAACAGTACAAAACCACCACTGATACAATGTTTAAAATTACAACAACGCATAGACACAGGGAGGGGAACATCACACATCAGAGCCTGTCAGGGGCTGAAGGGCTAGGGGAGGGATAGCAGGGGGTGGCGGGATTAGGGAGGGATAGAATTAGGAGAAATACCTAATGTAGATGACAGGGGGATGGAAACAGCAAACCACCATGGCATGTGTATACCCATGTAACAAACCCGCATGTTCTGCACATGCACCCTAGAACTTAAAGTATAATTTTAAAAATTATAATAAATGCTGGCAAGGATGTAAGTGACCAGCACACTCCTGCATTGCTCATGGGTATGCAAATTATTAAAATCATTTTGGGTAATTCTATGTCAATTTCTATTAGAGTTAAACACATGCAACCTATAATCTAGCAATGTCTCACTTAGGTATACACCAGGATAATCGAGTTTATACATTCACCAAAAGATATATAAAAGAAAGTAAATAATGACTTTACTCATAATAGTGTAAAATGTAAAACAGTCCAAATATCTCACAACAGTAGAATGTATAAATAAATCATGATTTATTTACACAATGAAATACTTCACAGCAGTTTCTTAAATTAAAAAATATACTATGCTTAAACACAATCACAGGGGTGAATCTAACAGACATAATGATGAATAAAAGGAATCAGAAATTGTTGAAAAAGCTTACTCTGCCTGATTCTAGTTAGTTGTACAAAACCAGCAAAATCAGGCTATGGAAATAGTAGCTTGGTTGAGGTGATGATTTCACCGGCATACATAGGTATCAAACCTAATCAATTTGCATAATTTGAATATGTTCAAAGCAATCTACAGATTCAATGCACTATCTATCAAAATGCCAACGACATTCTTTACAGAAACAGAAAAAACTATTATAAAATTTGTACGAAACCAACAGAGACACAGAGTAGCCAAATCTATCTTAAGCAGCTCATTAATGAATCTGTAAATATGTGAGTTTGCTTATATAAACATATAGCCTTTAGACTTAGATATTTTGCTGCACAAAATCCTTATAGCACACACACATATATATTCACATATATATGTATATGTGTACACATATATATATGAACACATACTGTTTATGTATATAAACAGTATGTGTGTATATGTGTGTTGTGTGTGTATGTGCATACATATATATATACACACATACAGATATATAACTAAGTTAATATATAACATCAAAGTAAATGTTATTTGTTGGTCAAATACCATGCCATAAACATTAAAATCGTGCCCAAATGAATTAAAGCTTACCTCACTAATGAGACAGCAAATAAAATTAAACATCAAATGTAACACCACTGGAAAAAACTATGTAGAGAGGTACAGAGGAAATTCAAATAGGTTTTTAAAACCGTTTCAACAATCTTGACACTATTTTCTAAAAACTAAAATATGTTACTCTTTTATAAATATGGTTCTTTGTAACCGCTGAAGCAGGAAGTACACACATCAACTAGAAGAATGGAGTGATTTCCAACACCCTAAACATTGTTTGAATTGCCACTTAATGTAGATACCTCTTGTCTTAAAAAAATTTTGTTGGATAGAACTCCTATTAGAGCCTGTACATAATAAACAAATGCTGTTAAGCAGAAATAAAAAGTATAGGTAAAAGGTAATAGCAACTGGAATAATTTTATAAAATACATTTTGAAATACAGTATCTTTGCTGCTTCTATTTTCTCTTAACAAACAATACAGTACAGTATATTAAATTATAGTCTTATAGTTCCTCTGTTACATTTTCAATTTATTTAAAGAGACAAATAGCAGAAGTAAAATCACCAAATCACCCTCTCCTTTTCTTCTGCCACAGGTTACAACCCCACATACTTTTCCTTTGCTTTCTCTTTAGTTCTTTAACACATTTGTTCTACAGTACAGAAATTTTTTATCATAGCCTAGGTGACACCTGCCCTCGGGGGGACATTTCACAACTCACCATGGGTGTTTTCATTTCTTTTCCTTTCTTTATTTTTTAAGACTTTTTAAATACTGCTAATTATTAAATCATTTTTACAGCAAGTGTGGACAGAATATATACTACAAGATTCTGAAAGTCTTATAAAAATTTAAGTTAATTAGTAAACCCAATAATTGCACACTGGCCTTTCAAAATACAATAAATTGGTATTTGATTTGCTCATAAAAAAAAGGGAATAATACTCCCTATAGATCTTACAGTAGTAGTCATGATGAAGTACTGGTGATAATTATGACAACCAAGGAACTGAAATTAGAAAAAGGCACCATTTTTTCTTGAAAAGAAATGCATAGTAGTCCGTTTTCACACTGCTATGAAGTCATACCTGAGACTGGCTAATTTATAAAGAAACGAAGTTTAATTGACTTTGAGCAAAAAATTATTTCCTGCTACTAAAAGTTATATTAACTTCAGATCAAGAGCATGCAGTTTATTATAATAAGTGAAAATAATCTCAACTTTCAAAGTGAATTTCCTTTGAATTTATTCTATTAAAGTATGAGCTGGTGCTTACCTGTACATCTGGCTTCTGCTGTGATTATTAGTCTTTTTCTTCCTCTCACTGAACTATTGTGTACAAAACTCAACTCCCTCAATCATTTTCTGCCATAGTTCCACTTACACCAAGTATTTCAAAACTAGAGTTGTAATCCAGAAGGCCCATCACCCACCTCAAGTCCTGAGATACTCAATGTCCCTCAAATTCTTGTATTTCTGTTTTCATCTGATGTTTCTTCCCATGTATTCTCAGAAGTAACACAAACCTCTTTGGCTGTTCTGCACAACACTGCTATGTTTTCATCAAATCTAGCAGAAGTTATCCAAAATTTTTCTGTAATTTTAAACAACTGACAAATAAATTTTTCTCTACCATATTTTGCATAATGTATTCATTTTACTTAGCAATGAGTGAAGCAGATGAGAAAACAATAAAATACTGCTTACTTCTTCCATGTAGACCGAATAGGATGCTAAAAGTAGTAAAAACTAGCAGGGTATTAATGGCTGTGACACATGGTGCCAGACGTTAAGTCTTCGGTCATTAATATGAGTGACTGGGTATTAAAATAATTAGTTGTGCAGAGTTTTACAGATATGAAATTTCAGTAGTGAACTATCATGGAAGAAATAGATCATCGTTAAATAATTTCACACTATTAAATATTCAATGATTTCAATCACAATTGGACAATACTTCAAAGGTTTTTAATTATAATAATTATGTTCTTTAGCTATCCTACATAATTGCTGAAATAATCAGAGAATATCAATGCTGTTTTTTCAATTTTCAAAAAGTGTGTTACAACCATCTTACTTTACAAATATTAAGTGTTTCTTACCAATACGATTTGGAAGGGAAAAGATATCTATAAATACAATAAAATGTTTTTTATTTCCATTTGATTTATATTGTTATTTAATATTTCAATTTTAGTCACGGTAGCTAAACTAATAAAAAATTGTTCATGCATTTTACTTCTCAAGAAACAATAAAATGTTTCCAGAATTTTGAAGTATGTAATATTGTGGCACCCATGATGATTGGCTATTCCAAATCATCGACATCCAAATTATCCTTTGATTCCCTTTTATTATAATGATAACAAATGTTAAAATATATTGATGAAAACCTACTCTTGCAGTTGGCATAGTTAAGGCTCCAGTTCTGAAAAATGTACCACAAGTAGAAACTGCAAGAAAAGGGTTCTGAGAACTTAATCTAATGTGTTAATACTGAGTTTCCTACATCTGTCTTTTTCTTGTGTGAGTTACAGAAAGCCAGTATTTATTTGATAAGTTTAAATAAAAGCTTATTTTATTTTAAAATTTTAAAATAATGACATATTAATAATTTATTAATAATAAAATAAAATAAAATAAGCTTTTATTTAAACTTATCAAATAAATGTTTAATAGTTAAATTTTTTTTAAATAAAATGAAAAGTTTATTTTAAAATAAACATCCATTTTGCTTGCATCCGAATAAAACCCTGAAATTGGTTTTATTTACTTTTTTGTCATTCTTTCAAAATTCTGTATGTGTGTGTCTCTGTGATGTATGTCTTTATGCATATGTGCACATATATTTACACACATAAAGATAATCACTAGAGAAAATTACAAAAATAAAAACCTTTTGCATTTATAATTTTTGTGATAACTTTCTAAAAAGAAATCTACAGAAAGATGAAAGATGTTATATGTAAAACAATAAAAATAAATAAATGCCATTCAAGTTAAAGTCACATGTAAGGATGACATTCCTGAATGTTTTTCTCAAGTTCACTTCCGTGTGCTCTGAGTCACTTCATTCAAAGCCCTAGTGCACTTATGAAACCTAAAACAGGGAGAAATAAGAACACTTTCACACTGTTGGTGGGAGCTTAAATTAGTTCAACCATTGTGGAAGACAGTGTGGCCATTAGTCAAGGACCTAGAAACAGAAATTCCATTTGACCCAGCAATCCCATTACTGGGTATATATCCAAAGGATTATAAAACATTCTATTATAAAGACACATACATACGTATATTCATTGCGGGACTGTTTACAATAGCAAAGAGTTGGAACCAACCCAAATACCCATCGAGGACAGACTGGATAAAGAAAATATGGCACATATACATCATGGAATACTATGCAGCCATAAAAAAAGATGAGTTCATGTCCTTTGCAGGGACATGGAAGAAGCTGGAAACCCTCATTCTCACCAAACTGACACAAGAACAGAAAACCAAACACTGCATGTTCTCACTCATAAGTGGATGTTGAACAATGAGAACACATGGACACAGGGAGGGGAATGTCACACACCGGGACCTGTTGGGCAGTGGGGGATCTAGGGGAGGGATAGCAGGGGGTGGAGAGACTGGAGAGGGACAGCATTAGGAGAAATACCTAACGTAGATGACGGTGGGGATGGATGCAGCAAACCACCATGACATGTGTATGCCTATGTATACCTATGTAACAATCCTGCATGAGCTGCACATGTACCCCAGAGCTGAAAGTATAATAATAATAATAAAAGGAAATATCGTCACTCATAGGCGGGTGTTGAACAAGGAGAACACATGGACTCAGGGAGAGGAACATCACACACTGGGGGCAGTCAGAGGGGGTAGGGGAGAGACAGCGGTGGGGTGGGGAGGGACGGGAGGATGGGGAGGGATAACATGGGGAGAAATGCCAGATATAGTATTCACCTAAAGTAAAATAAATAAATTTAAAAAAATAAAAGGAAATATCAAAATTCCAAAAATGAAAATCTTAAAACAAATAAATAAAACATTGTCCTAACAAAAGTAGTTGCTCTATGAACATGGCCTACATTGTTGAGTGCAGTACGCATGGGACATTCAGAAGGATAAATTGGGTTTAACAACATTTAATAAATGATTTTATTTTCATTTTATCTGTGCCTGTATGTAACACTAAACTTATTTCATAACCATTTGTGTTTATTTAGAACATTTAATAAGAAACATATAGGAAGTATACTTTATAATTCTACTGTAGTAATTACTAAAGTAATTGGCTTTTCGAATCTTTGTAAAGTTCTATATTTGAACCCAAATGCCATCCTGAAATAAAGCATGCCTTCTGTTAGTGGGTATTTAAAAATCTTTGACCACTATTTCTTTCAGCACTTTTTTATTTCTTAGTAAACTCAAAAATATTGTTTCATCTATAATAGTTCAACTCTACCACATCAAATTTTACTAATCCCTATGTCACCATTACATCATAGCTCACTATTTCATTGAGTTTCTTCTACTATATGTTTAAAATTCTATTAAGTATTTTACCTGGAATTTGTTTTAATTCTTAAAATTACCTAGATAAATTGCTTAGAAATTTTAAGCAATTTGTCAAATCTCTCATGACTAATAAGGGACTAATCCAGAATTTTAGTGAGATCTGATTCTAGAAGCAACTTTCTAAAACTCTATACTGTAAGAGCAGCTCTGTCTTGAAAAAAATTGCTTTCTCCTTTTCATAGGAATTCACACATTTTACCATTGCTATATTTTATAGGGTCTATGCTCTACTTTTTCAATGATTCTATAAAAACAGCTTCAGTGCTTTAGAGAAATATTGAACTCTTCTTTCCTCAAATTTCTCTATCCAATTTGAAGTTTTACAAAAGAGGGCGCTTCGATAACTCTATTTGACATAAGCTATTCTTCATTGCTGTTCTGATGCTAAAACAGGCTTGTCAAACTCTGTCTACCAACTCAAGTCATTTGTGGCAACAGAGAGGTGCACATTAAAATAAAGTATGATAGCCATAGTAACGTTAAAACTTTCTCTTAACATGCGTTTAAGTTTTAGGCTTTGGCATTTCATAACAATATAGTGTTCTTTTAATATGTTGTCAATTTTTGCAACTCCCCTGGTTTCACCTTATCTACAAATTAAATTATCGACAGGTTTTATATAATGCTTCTTGAAATACTTCATATTTTCAGTGTTGGCACCGATTATGCTGAGGCTACAGGAAGCAGATGTAAAAGACTTGGAATTCAGAGGCTCTTATTTATCATTCAAAAAGGCAAGATCCACTTTTGCTTCTAATTCTTCATGCTTTATGGGAAAATAGCTGTAAATCCTGGTAGTTTTTAAATCACTTAATAGTTCCAAATATGCCTTTATAATTTTCTGGAAACAAAGCCAACTAAGTTATTTTCTTATGATTTTGAATTATAACATTTTAAGACTTAGAAAAGTAGTTTCAAGAATGCTGAATAAGAATTACATAAATTAAATATAGGCAGGAAATGTCCATTTATGCATATATATTTTTGAAATTTTCAAGTTATCACCAGTACATTGACATACACATGTACAATGTAAATATGCATATACATATATGTGAATATGTGTGTATCTTTGTGTACAAATGCATGCACATGCTGAAGGATAAGGTCAGGCAAAGAATTCTACAAATTTTGCATCAGTACCTGATCCATAGAATAAGTCATTAATCTGTCTACTTCACCCATCTTCATTCTCCATAAAGCATGTATTGACTGCTTAAAATATGTACTTTAAATTTCAATCCTCAACTAATTTCAAACCACCATTTTACACCTATACTTATTAAAAAATCCACACACACTATAAGGCACCATTTCATAGCGACATCAAACACAAATTCTAGAGGGAGGCCACCTCAGTTTGAAGTCATATTTGGCAAATTACTTACACTAACCTAGCTCAGTTTCTGCATCTGTAAAACAGAAATAGAAACACATACTTCTCCTTTTTAAGGTCATGATTTGAATGCTGTGCCCTTTACTTCCTCCCACAACCCATCGGTCAGAATTTAAACACATGGGCCCAGTTCACCACAAGCATTGGCAAGGAAATATGCTTTTCATTTTCAGCCATAGATGCCTCAAAATAAGATAAAGAGCTAACTAATGTGAGGTGATAAACATGAGTCTATTTTTCTCAATACAGTAGCAGAAAATTATTTTAAACTATTATCCAGATCTTGACATTCCTTTATTCAAAATTTTGTAACAGCTAGCTCTCACCTCACTCAGATGAAAGCCAAAGCCAGGTAAGAATTGCTATATTGAATATTAAGTCTTGATAAATGTTTAAAAGCTGAGTCTCTGGGATCAGAAAATGCATGTTTGTATGTGCATGCACACATATACACATGTTTGTTATAAAGTTCATTAATCTTAAAGTTATGTAACACAGTTTACAAACATTAACAAAATATTTTTCTTTTTCTTTTTGAGACTGAGTCTCCCTCAGTTGCCCAGGCTGGAGTGCAGAGGCACAATCACTGTTGTCTCCCAGGCTCAACCCATCCTCCCACATCAGCCTCCTGAGTAACTGGAACTACAGGCACACACCGTCATTCCTGGCTAATTGTTACATTTTTTTTTTTGTAGAGATAGGGGTGCTCCTTTGTTACCCCCAGGCTGGACACAAACTTCTGGTCTCAAGCAATCTTCCCCTTGAAGTCTCTCAAACTGCTGGGATTATAGTGGTGAGCCATGCCCAACCTGCATTATACTTTATTAAAAATCTTATAGCTTTATAACTTCAGATTGAATTGCTATTTCTCCCAAATTCCACTGTTTAATAATTATATTACCAACAGTAATATCTCAAATTCAGGATAAAAATAAACATTTAATCACGATCCAACTCAACTTATTAGCCTCTCATGTCATTGACAAACAAGTGCATTTTTGACAAAAATGCTGTTTGGTATTTTTGTCTGTGTTAATGACAAGACAAAAGTAAAACCATGAAACATGTCAAAATCTCTCGTATTAGTCAATGATGTGAGTTGCTTCTTTAATACATCAGTGATCCTTTTTGAATGCTGGTAGAAAATTTCGTCATTATTTTTGGTATCTTCAATGCAGCTACAGTTTTAGCTACATTACTAAGTCTTTCCCCATCATTTTATCCATCACTTCCTCAAACCAAGAGACAATTAATAAAGCAATAAATCAATAACCAATCTGCAGCATTTTACAGTCTGCATGCTGTAAATACTCCTGCAATGGCCAATTTTATAACACCAACATGACATCTCTGAATGGCATGTTGAGATGTGGAATAACACAAAATTATGTAGTACAGGATTTTCACCATATTGATACAATAAATGTAAATAACTTCAAGACCATATGTGACAGTAAAATATAGTTAAATAGTTAGGAACAGATGAGTTTTAAATATTTTCCTTGTTTAATTGTAACTTTTTATCATTGAATTTTTAAAAATGGAAACATGGAAACGACCATAGAATTTCCAAGCAACCCCATTTTTTATTTCACACTCCTGTCAATCATACTGTATATGAGGGAAGGGATGAAAACTCTGTTTTAGAATCCAGTACTGGAAAACTGCAAAATAAATGTTACATTTCTAAAGAGTATGTGACAGGAGTAGTGCGGTATCTATTTTCCAGAGTCATCTCCTCAATATTATGTCAGTGCCAAGTGACATTGCTTTTCAATTTCTAGCATCCATTAGATTTGACGACTAGTATTACGATTATCTTACACCTTCCAACGTCAAATAAGTGTGTTGTAGAGAATGTAAGCAAACACAAGTGGCTGAAAATTTCAAATTCATTTTTCAAACAAGATTATGTTTAGAGAAAAAACTCATACATGAGCATATATTCATTTTTAAAGGATGATATTTCTTACATTGGCTTTATTGGCCTATACGTCTTGTAAATCAGATGAGGCACTCTTCTTTTGTTTTAGCCATAAGCAGAGTCTCACATTTTTCACTCTTCTGCCTCATAAACTCCAGCAGATTGGGTTATAAATACTAAACTAGTGGGATCTGCTGCCAAATACTGGAGCCTCTGCCCTCACTTTTCAATTGCTTTTTTTTTTTTTTTTTTTTTTTTAACAGAGGACTTCTGTCTTACTCCTACTCGTGTCCTTTCATCCACAGCCTGCAGGCAAAGTTTCCCAGCAGTCACTAATACTGACACTTTCTTCATCAATTCCCCAATGGTGCAGATCAAATACAGGAATCATGCAAATGCTGCAACAATCAGAAAATACAAGAACTTGACAGAAGTTTAAGTATTTCCCTTGCAAGAGTCTGAATTTGGAAAAGGTCCAGTGACAGGAATTGTGTAAAGTATTCTTTTGGTGATAAGATTTTGTTTTTTTTAAACAACATTTGGAAAGTGAAAGGGAAGTTCTTAGCAAATCAGTTGTGATCTGTACCAGCCTACTAGAAGAAACAAGGAGTTTGATGTCTGACCTCTTCAATTGGAGTTATGTGACCATTAGAAAGTCACAAATGCCCTCTATCTCAGTTATTTCATTTGCTTTAGAAAAAAAGTTTAGAAGTAGATATTCTAGAATATACTTCAGCACAGTAATTTTATGAAAATATTATTATATTTTGATATAAAAGTCTATAGCAGCACAATTGGGAGTAATAGACAGTTTCATGCCTTCAGGAAGAAGATAGGAAGCCAACCCAATCTTTTTGTTAAATAACTGAGCGTAATGCATTGTTATGCTAGGATAAGACTTTTGTAATCAGAGAAATTCTTTGAAAATTTGTGATTAAGCAAAATTTGTGCTTATAACATTTCTCATCTCCTTTTCAATGGCTTCTTTCTCAGATGATACTATGTGTATGGCTGGTATTCCACTAAGAATTAATCATACTAATGTTGTAGCCAGAAACTGACTTTTCTGAGTAATAACTTACGTGTATGTCTTATGTAATAATCAACAAAGTAAGTGTGATTATGGTTTTCTAATATGGAATTGTCACTATTTGCAAGGAGAATTCCTAGGATCAGGAACATTAGGATATGGCACATGGTTATGTAACTTCTGAAGGTCAAAACTGAAAATGAACTCAAGATCTTACAACAACAGCAGTTGATGTTCAGCATGCTGCCTCCAGATTCAAAGTGTTTTGATGGCTTCGACCCCTGCATAGCAGGACGGATTCATGAAGTGTATTATAGATACAGCATCTATACAGGGATTAGTAGAAAATAAGCTTCTGTGATTTTTATGTTAAAGGTTTGGGAAAACATAAGATGATAGTTACAACTGCACTAAGAATTCCTAAAGAACAAGAAAAAATAATGTATAAAAGGTGCCAATGACCTAGTATCAACCAAAACCCAAATCCTGTCTGTAGGGAATTTATGAGCCCCACATCCTGGGTTCCTGAACGCAGGGATTTATAAACCCCACTTTGAGTACCAGAATGTAGGGAGTCAGCCCTACATTACCAGTGGGTACCCCAAGTTTGGCAGTGATGAAGGAATGAGAAAAAGACAGATTAAGAGAGAAAGTGGGACCAGGGTGCCATCACTTTATTACTCTGGAGGAAACAGTGAAGCCCCAGAACTCTGATTATCCACATTATTTATTGATTATAATTACTTTGATCTATAAGGTAGGGGTGGAGTGATGGTGGAGTGAATCAGTGAGCCAGATCTGGGTGTCACTCTAAGGATGTCACTCTAAGGACTGATAACAGTGGCGGTTTGGGAGTTTCACAAAACAAGAACATGTGGTTATTTTTAGCTTATTATTTATGTACAGCTAATGGATCACGGACCTTACAAGGAGCCTACAAGTCTGGCTACGTTATAGTGCTACGAAGGGGTTTTACGTCCTTGAGCACAATGTTTATGGTAACAGAGGTCACCCTGCACCAGAACATGAAGCATGAAGAGGCCTTCCTTCTCAGAGGCCTTTTGCAGCCTTCCACTGTTTCTTGTTCCTTGTTTATATGTTACTCATAACCCATTTATGTAGGCACTCTATAAGTCCTTTCACCTTTGCTGTTTTTCCCAACACTGTCCAGTTTATTATAGATATATATTGCCCCTGGGTGAACCCTGAGCAACTTCTTTGCTTTCTTCTTTTTTTTTTTGAGACAGGGTCTTGCTCTGTACCCAGGCTGGAGTGCAGTAGCAAGATAATAGCTCACTGCAGTCTGATCTCCTGGTCAAGGGGGCCCTCCCACCTCTGCCTCCTGAGTGGCTGAGACTACAGGCATGTGCCACTTCGCCCAGCTAATTTTTTCTATTTTTTGCCAAGACAGGGTCTCACTATGTTTCCCAGGTTGGTCTCAAAGCCTGAGCCATTCTTGTTCCTTGAGTTATATGTAAAAATGCAGGAAGAAATAGAAAAAAGATTATTGAAATTTCTAATTACAACAAAAAGAGAATATATTTAGCCCCATTATCAATGAACTCCAAAAACAGGAGGAAAAAAAGAGCCACTCTGTTCACCTAGTTATTTTTCACCCTGTTTACATCTGAAAATTTAACAAAGAAATGTGTGTGTGTGTGTGTGTGTGTGTGTGTGTATCTCCCTGTGCTACCATTTAAAATTAAACTAATCATCAATCTAGAGAGAAAAATATAAATAAAACTACCTTATGATTCAGCAATTTTACTACTGGGTATACACTCAAAGGACATAAAATCAATATGTCAAAGATATATCTGCACGCCTTTGATTATCATAGCACAATTCATGGTAGCCAAGTTACGAAATCAACCCAAATGCCCACCAACAGATAAACGGATAAAGAAAATGTGGTATATATACATGATGGAATACTATTTAGCCTTAAGAAAAGAAGAAAATCCTGTGATTGACAACAACATAGATGAACCTGGAAATATATTATGTAAGTGAAATAAGTCAGACACAGGAAGACAAATATCCCTGGATCTCACATATACTGAATCTAAAAAGTGAAACTTGTGGAAGGAGAGAGTAGAATGGTGTTTATCAGGGCTCTAGGGAGTTGCTGGGGATATCAGGGTGAAATTGGTCAAAGAGTAAAAAAAAATTAGTTAGGAGGAATATGCTTAAGAGATCTATTCTACATATGGTGACTATTATTAGTAACAATGTATAGTATACTTAAAACCTTCTAAAAGAGTAGATTTTAAGTGTTACCACACAAAAAAATAAGTATGTGGAGTAACATACATGTTAATAGCTTGATTTAGACATTTCACAATTTATACAGATTTCAAAACATGATGTTAACACATCATAAATATATACAACACTTATTGTGCAATTATAAAAATAAATTGTTAAAGTATCTTTATTTACTCACATATATAACTCAGCGTATTGTTGAATTTCTTAGTTATATTAATATATAAATATTAAAAAGAAAAAAATAATTGAATTTTCTGCTTAATATATACTTGCCAAGACAGAAAAAAGACCAAATATGTTGCCTGATGATGCCAAATAAAGCATGCCTTCTACTGGGAGCATACTATGTTCTATTAAAACATTCTAAAACTTAGCTTGAATTTTTTAAATGTTTTTAATTGTGATTTAAATTTTCTCTTTACCTTGCTCTGAAAATAGTATAGCAAATGAAACTCAAAGACATGTATCAACCTATGATCCAAGACAAAGATGTTACAATTATCTAGGAAAATAAATTGAGACATAGTGGTTAGGCTTTTTAATAACTATTTTAGTTGGATCTTGAAATATCTTTAATAGCTTCACTTAGGCATGGGCAGAAATGGTCTTCGGATTAATGATGTTCCTGATGTTCCTTGATGTTTCTTACTCCTTGAATTAATGAGATGGAACAAACTGCTGCAGTCAGCAACAAAAGTAAATATTATACATCAATTCAAGGGGAAACTCAACAAGTTTTCTATAAGAAAGAAATGCAGCCACGTTATTGCGACTATGTTTTGTTTGATGTTCATTTGGAGGCCCAGAAAATAGGATAATCATACTTTAGCTGATATTTCAGCAATCAATCATATAGTTTATTTTCTTCATCTATATTACTTTGCATATTCTAATAGTTTTTGCTTTACCATTTTGGGACCTCATTTTTCAGATAAGTATATGCAAAATTAATAATTATTAAAGAAACAGTTTCAGAGGGACATGTATCATCAAAGTTTCTGTTGAGTTAAATAGTAGGGATAAACTAGTATCTTGTAGAATCATATTTGGTGCAAAGATTTGATTTAAAAATATACATTTTATAATTTTAAGCCTATCTTGAGTATTTTAAATGAAATAGGAACTTCTTGGCTTATTGCCTCTGTAAAAAACCTTTGATTATTTAATGGAGAAAAGAAAATCATGAGCGTCATGAAACAAAAGTTATTTTCATTGCATATTATTGGTGATAGAAACTTAGAAATTTATTTTTATTTGTGCTAGATTTCATAAAAAAGTTTTTGTTCTAAGATATCTATATTTAAATATAGATAGCCATCCTTTCTTATGCATCTATTATAAAAATAAATATGTAAGAATAAGCATGTTTTAAAAATAATGGTAGTAGGTGTGAAAGACTCAGAGTACAATTAACAGTTTAAAATGTACTTTAGGGCCAGGTGTGATAGCTCATGCTCATGACTCTAGTCCCAGCACTTTGTGAGGTGAAGGTGGGTGGATCACAAGGTCAGAAGATCAAGACCAGCCTGGCCAACATGGTGAAAGCCATCTCTACTAAAAATACAAAAAATTATCTGGGTGTAGTGGCAGGCGCCTGTAATCTCAGCTACGCAGGAGGCTGAGGCAGGAGAATTGCTTGAGGCTGGGAGGCTGAGGTTACAGTGAGCTCAGACCGTGCCACAGTACTCCAGCCTGGGCAACAGAGTGAGACTTGCCTTGTGAGGCAATTGCTGCTATCTGAATTCCAAACAAATTTCTCCTGTTTTCCATTAGTAATGTATAACCTATGTTAAAGCCTTAGTATTTGCTGCATAGCAAAATCCTGCATTTCCTAGGATTCCCTGGAGCTGGCTGTGAGTCTAAGTGTCTGCGGATTGATCTGGAGCAGAAAATTCTTGCTTTCCGTCTTTGCATAGGGTGAGTCTTGGACTTGGTAACGTACCAGCTTTTACCACATAGATTAAAAGATAATATCTTGGCCAGGCGTGGTGGCTCACGCCTGTAATCCCAGCACTTTGGGAGGCTGAGGTGGACAGATCATAAGGTCAGGAGTTCAAGACCAGCTTGGCCAACATGTTGAAACTCCATCTCTACTAAAATTTCAAAAATTAGCTGGGCCTGGTGGCATGCACTTGTAATCCCAGCTACTCAGGAGGCTGAGGCAGGAGAATTGCTTTAACCTGGGAGGCAGGGGTTGCAGTGAGCCAAGATCACACCACTGCACTCCAGCCTGGGGCAACAAAGCGAAAGTCCATTGAAAGAAAGAAAGAAAATAAAAGAAAAAGGAAAAGAAAATAAAGAGAGAGAGGAAGGAAGGAAAAAAGAAGAAAAAAAAAAAAGAGAGAGAGAGAGGTAACATTCTAGTCAATAGCTGAGCAGTCAAATGGCTGCATTTTTTTAGCCCTAAATGACAATGTGGGGTAGACCATATGAGAAGGAAACAAATTGCTGTCTTACCAATGCTGCAGTATATTTAGGCCTCATCATATCATGGCAACTGAACATCTATCCTAATAAATAAATACATCTTATATTCCAAGATACTTTACTTCATTTGTTCAGCTCTGAATTTGGATAAGCAAGTTCCAGAAACGCCTCCTGAATTTCTAGTATTATCAATTTATCTTAAACCCTGTTGACCACTACCTTTGCTTGTCTCTCTTTCTGATTAGTCTCCTTAATATATTGAAAAGAGGCCAGGCATGATGGCTTATGGCTGTAATCCCAGCACTTTGGGAGGCTGAGGTGGGCGGATCATGAGGTCATGAGATCGAGATCATCCTGGCCAATATGGCAAAACCCTGTCTCTACTAAAACTACAAAAATTAGCAGGTGGTGCCCACCTGTAGTCCCAGCTACTCAGGAGGCTGAGGCAGGAGAATTGCTAGGACCTGGGAGGTGGAGGTTGCAGTGAACAGAGATTGTGCCACTGCACTTTAGCCTGGCAAGAGAGCAAGGTTTGGTCTTAAAAAAAAAAATTTATATATATATATATGTATGTATGTGTGTGTGTTTGTGTGTGTGTGTATGTATATATGTGTGTATATATATGTGTGTATATATATATGTGTGTATATGTATATATATATATGAAAAACAACTACCTTCGCTTGCATGTTCCAGAATAGTCAATATTTTGCCCATATTTGCCTTTTTTCTCTATTCTTCTGAACAATTGTCCCCTATAACATTTCCTCTTTTCTATTTACAAACTTCTTAAAACTATATGCCTTTGAGCTGTTGTAAGAAAAATTCTTTACTCCATTGGTATAATATAATAGTCCATGAACACTGTAGGATAGCAAGGGAAACAACTGGGGAGTTGTTTAATTTTTTAAAAGAATTTTTATGTAAGTAAGCTATAAAGGAAAAAACACTAATCTTGTTGATATAGACACATTAAAGAAAAAAGATGACTAGAAAGCAGAAAAGTTCCTGAAGATGAAGAGTACATCCACTCTCCCCCCATCTCTTTAACTCATCACATCTAGGAAATATTTATTAGTTCAATTATTACTAAACTTACCTGTCATTATAAAATCACTTATAATTTGCTTTCTGTGTCTGTGGTAGCAATAACTTTTGCTGTGAATAGCTCAGATCACTTCTAGTGTTAAAAATATCTTAATTGATTTCTTACCATACTCCCTGAAGAAAAGCTTCTAATTACTACTGGTGTCATTTTTGTTCTTTCTTTGATATTTAACTTTGATAATTTGAGAAAAGACAAGCTCCAGTGAAATCTTTAAATTACAATGATCTACTTTTCTGATAATTTAGGCTGATGGCTACATTTTAAAAGACACCATTGTATGTTATCACTGTTGACCTTCAAGTCAGAACACCTGACCTCATATTTGAGACTATCACAAATATACTTTTTAAAATTATGTTTCATAGCACCAAGTTCTTTGAAATGAAGTCACTACACAAGATGATACTTCTTTTTAATTGTTGAATTTATACAAGAGAATAATTCTAAAATATATTTGATGGTCAATAAAACAACGAAATAAATGTCTGTGCATGCATTCAGGCTAAAAAGTTGATTAGGAAGTCCTAGCCAGAGCCATCAGACAAAGGAAAGTAATAAAAGGCATCCAAATTGGAAAAGAGGAAGTCAAATTATCTCTACTTGCTGATGATTTGGTTACATACCTAAAAAGCCCTAGAAAATCTTCCAAAAGATTCATAGAGTTTGATAAATGAATTCAGTAAAGTCTCAGTTTACAAAATCAAGATATGCAAATCAGTAGCACTATTATACACCAGCAGTGACGAAGCTGAGAATTAAATCAAGGACTCAATTCCTTTTGCAATAGCTACAAGAAAAAAACAAACAAACAAAAAAATCTAAAAATATGCTTAACCAAGGAGATGAAAGATCTCTACAAAGAGAACTACCAAATATTGTTGAAAGAAATTATAGATGACACATGCAAATGAAAATATATCCCACATTCATGAATTGCAAGCATCAGTATCATGAAAAAGACACCACATGCCCAAAGTAATCTACAGATTTTGTGCAATTCTTCTCAAAATGCCAACAATATTTTTCACAGAATTAGAAAAAAAAAATCCTAAAATTTACATGAAAACAGCAAAGAGTCCAAATAGCCAAAGTCATTCTAAGTAAATAATAATAATAAAAATTCTGGAAGCATCATGTTACCAGACTTCAAATAATATTACAAACATATAGTTACTAAAACAGCATGGTACTGGTGTAAAAGTGTATACACAGGCCAATGGAACAGAACAGAGAACCTAGAAATAAAGTCAAATACTTACAACGAACTGATTTTCAACAAAGCACACAGAAACATAAATTGGGGAAAGGAAAACTGATTCAATAAATGGTGGTGGGCAAACCGGATAGCCACATGTAGAAGAATGAAACTGGATCCCTATCTGTCACTGTATACAAAAATCAACTCAAGATAGAACAAAGATTTACATCCAAGACCTGAAACCATAAAAAAAACTAGAAAGAAGCCTGAAAAACTCTCTGAACCATTGATCCAGACAAAGCACTTATGGCTAAGACCCCAAAAACAAATGCAACAAAAACAGAAATAAATAATGTGACTTAATTGAACTAAAATAAACATAGCAAAATAACTAATCATCAGATTAAACAGATGGCCCACAGAATGGGAGAAAATATTTGCAAACTAACAAATGCTAGTAAGGATATGGAGAAAGGGAACACTATCACACTGTTGGTGGGAATGTAACTTAGTACAACCACTGTGGAGAAAGATTTGGAAATTTGGAAGTTCCCCAAAAAATTAAAAACAGAACTACCATATGATCTGACTATCCCAAAAGAAAGAAAATCAGCATGCCCAAGAGATATATGCATTCCCATGTTTGTTGCAGCTCTGTTTACAATAGCCAAGATTTGGATGCAACCTAAGTGTTTACCAACAGAGAAATTGATAGATAAAGGGTGGTACTTACACACAATGGTGTACTATTCAGACATAAAAAAACAATGAGATTCAGTCATTTGCAACAACATGGATGGAATGGGAGGTCATTATGTTAAGTGAAATAAGCCAGGCACAGAAAGACAAACATCACACATTCTCACTTACTTGTGAGATTTGAATCAAAATAATCAAATCCATGGAGACTGGAAATAGAAGGATGGTTACCAGATGCTAGGAAAGGTAGTGGGGGCTGGGGTAGAAAGGAAGTGAAGATGGTTAATGGGTACAAAAACTGAATGAATGAATGAGGTCTAGTATTTTATGGCACAAGGTGACTATAGTTGATAATAATTTAATTGTACGTTTTAAAATAACGAAAATAATATAATTGGATTGCTTGTAACACAAAAGATAAATCTTTGCAGGGATAGACACCCCATAATGTGATTATTATGCACAGCGTGCCTGTATCAAAACATCTGATGTACCCAATAAATATATGCATGTAGTATATACCCATAAAAATTTTAAAAAGAAAATATTTGCAAACTGTACATTCAGCAAAGGACTACTATCCAGAATCTACCAGAAACTCAAACAAATCAACAAGAGAAAAGCAAAAACATCTCATTAAAAATGGACAAATGAAATAGGCGTTTCTCAAAAGAGGATAAACAAATCACCAACAAATCATCGGCATATGAAAAATGCTCAACATCACTAATTATCAGAGTAATACAAATTAAAACTGCAATAACATACTATTTTACCCCAGCCAGATATGTCCATGATTGAAGGTTAAAAAGCAATAGATGTTGGCATGAATGTGGTGAAAAAAGAATGCTTATACACTGATGTTTGGAATATAAATTAGTACAACTTCTATGGAAAACAATATGGAGATTTCTTAAAGAACTAAAAATATTTATCCAGTAGTCATTCAGGAGCAGGTTGTTCAGTTTCCATGTAGTTGTGCAGTTTTGAGTTAGTTCCTTAATTCTGAGGTCTAATTTGATTGCACTGTGGTCTGAGAGATTAGTTGTTAGGATTACCATTCTTTTACATTTGCTGAGGAGTGATTTACTTCCAATTATGTGCTCAGTTTTAGAGTAAGTGCAATATAGTGCTGAGAAGAATGTATATTCTGTGGATTTGGGGTGGAGAATTCTGTAGATGTCTATTAGGTCCCCTTGGTCCAGATCTGAGTTCAAGTCCTGAATATCCTTGTTAACTTTCTGTCTTGTTGATCTGTCTAATATTGACAGTGGAGTGTTAAAGTCTTTCACTATATTGTGTCTGAGTCTAAGTCTCTTTGTAGGTCATTAAAAACTTGCTTTATGTATCTGGGTGCTCCTGTATCTAAGGCAAAAATAAAGATGATCTTCGAAACCCATGAGAATGAAGACACAATATACCAGAACCACTGGGACACAGCTAAAGCAGTGTCTAGAGGGAAACTTATAGCACTAAATGCCCACATGAGAAATGAGGAAATATCTAAAATCGATACCCTATCATCGCAATTACAAGAGCTAGAGGAGCAAGATCAAACAAATTCAACAGCTAGCAGAAGACAAGAAATAACTAAGATCAGAGCAGAACTGAAAGAGATAGAGATGCAAAAAAACCCTAAAAAAAATCAATAAATCCAGGAGCTGGTTTTTTGAAAAGATCAACAAAATAGGTAGGCCACTAGCCAGACTAAGAAAAAAGAAAAGAGAAAAATTGAATAGAAACAATAAAAATGATAAAGGGGATATCACCGCCAATTCCACAGAAATACAAACTACCATCAGAAATTACTACAAAAAAAGTTCTATGCACATAAACCAGTAATCTGGAAGAAATGGATAAATTCATGGATACTTGTGCCCTTCCAGGAATAAACCTGGAAGATGTTGAAACCCTGAGTAGATGAGTAACAAGGTCTGAAGTTGAGGCAGCAATTAATAGCCTACCAGTCCAGGTTCAGACCAGTTCACAGCCGAGTACTAAATACTACCAGATGTACAAAGAGGAGCTGGTATCATTCCTTCTGAAACTATTCCAAACAATACAAAAAGAGGGAATCCTCCCTAACTCATTTTATGAGACCATCATCATCCTGATACCAACACCTGGCAGAAACATGAACAAAAAAGAAAACTTCAGGCCAGTTTCCATGATGAACATTGATGCAAAAATCTCCAGTAAAATACTGGCAAACAGAATGCAACAGCAAGTCAAAAAGCTTATCCATCACGATCAAGTAGGCTTCATCCCGGGGATGCAAGGTTGTTCAACATCTGCAAATCTATACATGTAATTCACCACATAAACAGAACCAAAGACAAAAACCACATGATTATCTCAAATAGATGCAGAGAAGGCCTTTGACAAAATTCAACAGCCCTTTATGCTAAAAACTCTCAGTATACTAGGCATCGATGGAACGTATCTCAAAATAATAAAAGCTATTTACGACAAACCAACAGCCAATAACATACTGAATGGGCAGAAACTGGAAGCATTCCCTTTGAAATCTGGCACTAGACAAGGGTGCACTCTCTCACCACTCCTATTCAACATGGTATTGGAAGTTCTAGCCAGAGCAATTAGGCAAGTAAAAGAAATAAAGAATATTCAATTAGGAAAACAGGAAGTCAAATTGTCTCCATTTGCAGATGACATGATTATATATTTAGAAGGTCCCATCCTCTCAGCCCAAAATCTCCCTAAGATGATAAGCAACTTCAGCAAAATCTCAGTATACAAAATCAATGTGCAAAAATCATAAACATACCTATACACCAATAACAGACAAACAGAGAGCCAAATCAAGAGTGAACTTCTATTCACAATTGCTACAAAAAGAATAAAATACCCAGGAATACAACTAACAAAGGATGTGAAACAACTCTTCAAGAAGAAATACAAACCACTGCTCAAGGAAATAAGAGAATATACAAACAGTTGGAAAAACATTCCATGGTTGAGGTTAGGAAGAATCAATATTGTGAAAATGTCCATTCTGCCCAAAGTAATTTATAGATTCAATGCTATCCCCATCAAACTACCATTGACCTTCTTCACAGACCTGGAAAAAAACACCTTAAACTCCATATGGACCCCAAAAAAAGAGCCTGCATAGCCAAGACAATCCTGAGCAAAAAGAACAAAGTTGGAGGTGTCACTGCTACCTGGCTTCAAACTATGCTACAAGCCCACAGTTATCAAAACAGCATGGTACTGGTATCAAAACAGAGATATAGACCAATGGAACAGAAAAGAGGCCTCAGAAGTAATGCCATACATCTGCAACCATCTGATCTTTGACAAACCTGACAAAAACAAGCAATGGGGAAAGTGTAACAAAGTTCCTGTTTAACAAATGGTGTTGGGAAAACTGACTAGCCATGTGCAGAAAGCTGTTTAACAAATGGTGTTGGGAAAACTGACTAGCCATGTGCAGAAAGCTGAAACTGAACCCCTTCTTTATACCTTATATAAAAATTAACTCCAGATGGATTAAGGATTTAAACATAAGACCTAACACCATAAAAACCCTAGAAGAAAACCTAGACAATACCATTAAGGACATAGGCATGACTAAAACACAAAAGCAATGGCAACAAAAGCCAAAATAAACAAATAGGATCTAATTAAACTTAAGAGCCTATGCATAGCAAAAGAAACAATTTTTAGAGTGAACAAGCAACCAACAGAATGGGCACAAAATTTTGCAAGCTACCCATCTGACAAAGGGCTAATATCCAGAATTTACAAAGGACTAAAATAAATTTACAAAAAAACAGCCAACCCCATCAAAAAGTGGGTCAAGACACTTTTCAAAAGAAGACATTTATGCAGCCAACAAATATATGAAAAAAATCTCATCATCACTGGTCATTAGAGAAATGCAAATCAAAACCACACTGAGATAGCATCTCATGCCACTTAGAATGGAGACCATTCTCAACAACAGATGTTGGAGAGGATGTGGAGAAAAAAGAACACTTTTACACTGCTGGCGGAAGTGTAAATTAGTTCAACCACTGTGGAAGACAGTGTGGTGATTCCTCAAGGATGTAGAAGTAGAAATAGAAATACCATTTGACCCAGCAATCCCATTACTGGGTATATACCCAAAGGATTGTAAATTGTTCTATTATAAGGACACATACATACTTATGTTCATTGCAGCACTGTTTACAATAGCAAAGACTTGGAACCAACCCAAATGCCTATCAAGCATAGGCTGGATAAAGAAAATGTGGCACATACACACCATAGAATACTATGCAGCCATAAAAAAGGATGAGTTCATGTCCTTTGCAGGGACATGGATGAATCTGGAAACCCTCATTCTCAGCAAACTTACACAAGAGCAGAAAATCAAACACTGCATGTTCTCTCTCATAGGTGGGTGTTGAACAATGAGAACACATGGACACAGGGAGGGGAACTCACACACTGGGGTCTGTTTGGGGGTGGGAGATTCAGAGAGGATTAGTGGGGAGGCGGGAGAGATTGGGGAGGGATAATATTGGGACAAATACCTGATGTAGGTGACGGGGGAATCGAGGCAGCAAATCACCATGGCATGTTTATACCTATGTAACAATCCTGCAAGATCTGCACATGTGCCCCAGAACTTAAAGTATAAAAAAAAAAAAAAAAAAAAAAAAAAAAAAAAAAAAAGATGACTTAAACAGATTGCAAAACCCAAGGGGAAGAGGATAGACACACACACACACACACACCACCACCACCACCACCACCACCCCCACCACCCCCACCACATATATTATTTAAATGTATATTAGTTTTATTATATAAAAATTAGTTGAACATATTTGTGTACAAAGGAACAAAAAAGCACAATTAATTCAATGGAAAATGGTAGTTGTTTCAACAAATGATACTAAAACAAACCAGATGTCCATATGAAAAAAAGGAGGAGGAGAAAGAAGCATAAGGAATGAAGGAGAAGGAGACTGAAGAAGAGGAGGAGAAAGAAAATCACCACTACCACCGTCACGACCACGCTCATCATCATGTAGCAGGGCTTTGCCTTTCACATACAAAAATAATCCTGAAAATGGATCATACATCTGAATATAAAATGTAAAACTATAAAAACTCTAACTTCTAAAAGAAAATATTGGCGAGGATGAATAACATTGGGCTTAGCTAAGAATTTTTAGATGTAATACAAAAAGCATGACCCATGAAAGAAAAAATAAGTGAAAATGTGTTAAACATTTCTGCTCTGTGAAGGGCATTGTTAAAAAATTAAATATTAACCAGAAGTAAAAGAAAATATACTTACAAAACATATACACGGCAAAGCACTTGTATATAGTATATGCAAAGAGGTCTTACAACTGAACAAAAAGAAAAGTACATATTTTAAAATGATAAAATGAACAAAAGATCTAAACATCTAAATAAGATATGTAGACGGCAAGTAAGCATATGTAAAATGATGCTTAGCATAATTTGGCATTAGGGAATTGAAAATATAAACAAAACTGACAATACTACACACCTAGTAGAATGATTAAATTCCAAATATCGGACAATGCCAATTACTGATGAGGTTGTGGAACAAAAGGAACTCTCATTCATTGCTGATAGAAATGCATATGGTGTAGCTAATTTAAACAACAGTTTGCAAGTTTCTTACACAACTAAACAATTTTATCATACACTCCAATAATTGGACTCCTTTCTGTATATCCAAGTAATTTGAGAACAAACCCACCACAAACACCTGCTTCTGAATATTTGGGTGAATAAACAAATTGCAGTACATCCATACAATGAACTTAGTTTTCTGACTTAAAAAAATATGAGCTAATTGATTCATAAAAAAAGAAAACATGAATCTTAAATGCATATTGCCAAGTGAAAGAAGCCGGTCGTAAAATGCTACATAATGTCTAAATATATGACATTCCGACAAAGAAAAAGCCATAGTAACCATGCAGATATCAATTGCTGCATATGAGGGGAGAATGCTTGAATAGATGAAGAACACGCAAATTTTCAGGCGTTAAAACTATTCTTCATATTACAGTAATATTGGATATAAGACATTAAGCATAGAACTCTCCACCACAGAAAATAAACATTACTGCAGGAAAATTCTCCCTATATATATCCCTATATATATATAGGGATTCCAGGATGAAATATAAAATGGTACCAAAAAAACCTCCTGTATTGTAAATATATGAAACAATCTCATTGAATGTGTGGGGCGAAAAGAGTGCTGAATAATTACTTCAAAAATGAGCAGAGTTAAGACTAAAGGCAATAGAAGCTGTACCTAAACTCTAAACTCCAGTTGATAAAGACATTTCCCGTAAGAGTACAGGCTAAGAATTCTGATACCCCTCTCCCTCTCTCTCCCTCTCTCCATATATATATATATATATATATATATATATATATATATATACACACACACACACACACACTGAAAATAAATGGATGGATGATGGGAGTCAGATTTTTCAGTCTTGGTGTGGTAGGTTACAAATAAGTAAAAGAGGACTCTAGAAAGAACTACATAGTGGGTATGAATTAGAGTTAAAGACATGAGTATGAACTCAAATTTAGATTAATATCGATACAAATGAGTATATGTGAAAATATTTACATAAATATGTGTTGTGTGTGTACATATGCACACATATACTCCCTTGCTGTCAGATAAGAAACAACATCCAAGTAGCAGTTAATCCACATAGCACGGAGATTTTGGTTTATAATATCATCTGTATTAGTCCGTTTTCACACTGCTATAAAGCACTGCCTGAAACTGGGTAATTTATAAAGGAAAGCGGTTTAATTAACTTACATTTCAGCAGCGCTGGGGCGGCCTCGGGAAACTTATAATCCCGGAAGATGGCACAAGGGAAGCAAGGCATCTTCTTCTCAAGATGGCGGGAAGGAGACTGAATGCTGGAGGAACTACCAAACCTTTATAACGCCATCAAATCTCGTGAGAACTCACTCACTCTCACGAGAACAGTGTGGGAGAAACCAACCCCCGCAATTCAATCATTAATATCTTCACCTGGTGTCTCCCTTGATGGGGATTATGGGGATTACAATTCAAGATGAGATTGTGGGTGGGGAGGCAGCCAAATCATACCCTTCTCCAATAAAAGAAACCAATGCTTCTTGGAGAAATTGCTGAGTCTAGATCTGAGGCAGAAAAATAGGTAGCATGAGCTTTGAGTATTTTGTAGTGACAGAAAAAAAGAAGGTGCCCCAAAGCAGATAAACAAACCAAATTGTTGGAAGTATGTCAAAGGGACATTTGAGCCAACTGAAAGAGCTCAAATAATCAAAGCTGGATCAATTTTTACGACAAAATATGTAAAATAGTATTGAATCATACCCTAAAATATAAATATCCATGAGTCTTACCCAATACAAATTAATGATTTAATAAATAAATGAGAGAGAAGAGACAACTGTTCCATGAAGAATTTCAAATAAAGTATGTTGATATGTTGATACTTTGCCCTCAGGAGATGGACCATATAACTTCCCATCTCTTAAGTACATAGTGTGACTTCCTTCCCAAGAGTAGAGTATGGATACAAGAAAAAATAACTAAAGAAAATATGGAGAAAAATGATAAATACTATATATATCAGCCAGGTGGTCTTTACCACCTGGTCAACATCAACAGTGATAAGCCATGCTAATTATATGTATCTTTGACAAAGAAGGAAAACAGATGCTTGCTACCCGCACTGTCTTCTGACTTAATGGTGTCAGGTAAAGTATTGGCTTCTCAAATATATCAGACTCTAATCCTTGGAACCTGTGAATACTTTCCCTTACATTTGAAAGTAGACTTCTTTACTGCTTGCGATTAAGGCAGTTCTTGAGATAGAGGAGTTTCAATTACCCAGGTGAACCCAATCTAATCACATTCAACAGAAGGTAATCCCAGTCAATCCTAATCCAGCTGCAGTCAATCAGAGAGATTCAACATGATAATTGACCCACCATTGCTGGTTTAACGATGGCAAAGATGGAGGAAGGAGGACATAAACCAAGGAATGTGAAGATCTCAATAAATTGTTTTAGAAGAAACAGATTCTTCAATTGAGCCTCCAGCAAGAAACATGGCCTCGCTACTATTTTGATTTTGCCCAAAAAGGCCCATGTTGGACTTACAACCTATATAACTGTAAGAAAAGAAAATTATGTGTGTTTGAATGATGCTTTATATTGTTAAAAAAATTAATTGTAGTAAGTATACTTAACATAAAATTTACTTCTTAATTTTCATCATACAATTCAGTAGTGTTACGTACATTCACATTGTTGTGTAACCAATCTCCAGAACTCTGTTCATCTCACAAAACTGAAACTCTCCACCCATTGGACAACTTCAATTTTCCCCTGTCCAAAGCCCACATCAACCACCATTTCTACTCTCTGCCTATGTGAATCTGACTACTTTGGATACTTCATGTAAGTGGAATCATACAGTGTTTGCCTTTTTATGACTGGCTTACTTTACTTAGCACAATGTCCTCAATGTTCAGTCCTGTTGTAGCATGTGTCAGAATTTCCTTTCTTTTTAAGTCTGAATAATATTTCTATTCATACATATACACATATAAATATATATGTACACTCGATTATATTTAAAGGTACACATTATACTTTTTGTTTATCCACACATAAATGAATATGTGGGTTTCTTCTACCTTTTGGCTATTGCAAACACATGGGTATACAAATATGTATTATAAGCCACTAAGTTTGTGAAAATCTTTTATAGCAGAAATAGAAAATTAATACATTTACTTTGTGTGTTTTAGGTCCGGTGTGTTTAATAGATCCTGAGTCATATTTATATATTTAGCCATAAGGGAATCTGACAAATGAAACAGTTTTTGTTTGTCTCCACAGTCAGGAAGACTAGCTAAAATAGAATTTGAATTGATGCTGAAGTATCATTCAAACAATAGCAACACAGGAATTATTGATGTAAATATGGTAGTTGCCATTGCAAATGTGGATTAAGATTTAACAAAAATATCATGTTTCTCTCAGTGGATTGAAAACAATAAAGCAATATTGCAAGGTAGAAAAAGCAGAGGACAAGGACCCAATTCATGTGACTAAAAAACTTTTCAGAATAAATACACACACACACACACACACACACACACACACACACACACAGGGCAGGGGAGATGAATGAGAATGTAGTGTGGAAATCAAAATAATAAGTTTGAAGAAGGGTCAAATGGCCCAAAGTGTCAAATAAGATTCAGAGGTAAAGGACAGCTTATGGGTGAGAACAGTTTCCAGAATTTGTAGAAAGAGAAAAAGAATTGCAGTGAGGCTAAAGAACGAGGGATAAAGATGTCAGATTGCAGTGTACTCCTTTGGCCATTAGTTGACGCATTTTTTCTTCATTGTGTCGATGCTCTTTACTATTTGGTCCATTTTTGGAGTGACGGGTACTGGTTGTTTCTTTTCGTGTTTAGTGCTTCTTTCAGGAACTCTTGTAAGGCAGGCGTGGTGGTGATGAAATCTCTCAGCAATTGCTTGTCCATGAAGGATTTTATTTCGCCTTCCATTATGAAGCTTAGTTTGGCTGGATATGAAATTCTAGGATGAAAGTTCTTTTCTTTAAGAATGTTGAATATTGGCCCCACTCTCTTCTGGCTTGTAGGGTTTCTGCCGAGAGATCCGCTGTGAGTCTGGTGGGCTTCCCTTTGTGGGTGACCCAACCTTTCTCTCTGGCTGCCCTTAACATTTTTTTCCTTCATTTCAACCCTGCTGAATCTGACAATTATGTGCCTTGGGGTTGCTCTTCTTGAGGAATATCTTTGTGGTGTTCTCTGTATTTCCTGTACTTGAATTGTGGCCTGCCTTGCTAGGTAGGGAAAGTTCTCCTGAATAATATCCTGAAGAGTGTTTTCTAGCTTGGATTCATTCTCTCCATCACATTCAGGTACACCTATTAAACGTTGATTAGGTCTTTTCACATAATCTCATATTTCTTGGATGCTTTGTTCATTTCTTTTCACTCTTTTTTCTCTATTCTTGCCTTCTTGCTTTATTTCATTGAGTTGACCTTCAATCTCTGATATCCTTTCTTCTGTTTNGTTTGGTCAATTAGGCTATTGAAACTTGTGTATGCTTCCCGAAGTTCTCTTGCTGTATTTTTCAGCTCCATCAAGTGATTTATATTCTTCTCTAAGCTGTTTATTCTAGTTAGTATTTCATCTAACCTTTTTTTCAATGTTCTTAGTTTCTTTGCATTGGGTTAGCACATGTTCTTTTAGCTCTGAGAAGTTTGTTATTACCCACTTTCTGAAGCCTGTTTCTGTCAGTTCATCAGATTCATTCTTCATCCAGCTTTGTGCCCTTGCTGGTGAAGACTAGTGATCTCTTGGAGGAGGAGAGGTGTTCTGGTTTTTGGTGTTTTCATCCTTTTTGCACTGGTTTCTTCCCATCTTCTTGGCTTTGTCTACCTGTGGTCTTTGTAGTTGGTCAGTTTCGGTTGTGGCCTCTGAGTGGATGTCTTTTTTGTTGATGTTGAAGCTATTTCTTTCTGTTTCTTAGTTTTCCTTCTAACAGGCACCTCTGCTGCAGGACTGCTGGAGGTCCACTCCAGACCCTGTTTGCCTGGGGATCACCCTCAAGGGCTTCAGAACAGTAAGGGTTGCTGCCAGTTTCTTCTTCTGTTATCTTCTTCCCAGAAGGGCACCCACCAGATGTCAGCCTGCGCTCTCTTTTATGAGGTGTCTCTTTGGGGATACAGGGATCAGGGAGCTGCTTGAGGAGACAGTCTGTCCCTTATAGGAGCTCAAGTGCTGTGTTGGGAGCTCCATTGTTCCATGCAGAGGTGCTGGGCAGGTACATTTAAGTCTGCTACAGTGGAACTCATAACCACCTCTTTTCCCAGGTTCTCTGTCCTAGGAAAGTCTGCTTTATTCATAAGTTCCTGATGTGCTGCTGCCTTTTTTCATAGATGCCCTGCCCTACACGGAGATAGGCTATTCACAGTCTGCCAGCAGAGGCGTTGATGAGCTGCCACAGGCTCTACCCAACTACTGTGTAAACTTCCTTGAGACAGTTAGAACTGCCTCAGTATTAGCAGACTGCCTCAGTAGTGGCAGATGCACTTCCCTCTACTGAGCTGGACCACCCCAGCTCCAGCTACACTTGCTGTGGAACTCTCAATCCAGAGCATTTCAGATTGCTTGTTTTGTGGGGGTGATACCTGCCAAGTCAGATCACCTGGCTCCCTGTCTCAGCCCCCTCCCTTTCAGTTGAATGGGCAGCTCTGTTTCCCAGGCATTTCAGACACTAGTTGAAATGGCTGCCTAGATTTGTGTGAATTTCTGTGTGCCAACCTGGGGCACTGGCTGAAGCAGCTGTGCTGGAAACTCATGGCACTTTTTGGCCCAGGAATCTCCTGGTCTGCAGGCAGTGAAAACTGATTTGGAAATGCAGTGAGAACTCACCCTCTGCATTGCTCTTGCTGGAAACTGCACTCCAGAGCTGCTCCTATTCAGCCATCTTGGATCCTCCTATAATTATTCTTAAAGAGTTAGCAATTAAAACTTTGAAAATAATACAGATTTATTTATGTATATATGTATATATATATATATATATATATAAAATTAGGACTCATCTTCATATATATATATATTTTGTTTTGGGGGAAATATATATATATATACATATCTAAGTTATGTTTAAAATATTAACCATATCCTATATTATATTCTTATATACAGATAATCATATGTGTATTCATTTATTCATATACATATAGTCATTTGTCACTTAATAACATTTATATGTTCTGAGAAATGTGTTATTGGGCAGTTTGGTTGTGCAATCATCCTAGGCTGTATGGTATAGCCTATTATTTTTAGGATATAAACCTGTATAGCATGTTACAGTACAGACTATTGTAGGCAATTGTAACACAACAGCAAGTATTTGTATATCTAAACATTAAAACATAGAAAAGATACAGTAAGGGCCGGGCGCTGTGGCTCATGCCTGTAATCCCAACACTTTGGGAGGCCGAGGTGAGTGGATCACGAGGTCAAGAGATCGAGACCATCCTGGTCAACATGGTGAAACCCCGTCTCTACTAAAAATACAAAAATTTAGCTGGGCTTGGTGGTACGTGCCTGTAATCCCAGCTACTCAGGAGGCTGAGGCAGGAGAATTGCCTGAACCCAGAAGGTGGATGTTGCGGTGAGCCAAGATCGCGCCACTGCACTCCAGCCTGGGTAACAAGAGCGAANGGAGAAAGTATTTTTGTCCAGGTGTGGTGGCTCATGCCTGTAATCCCAGCACACTGGGAGGCCAAGGTGGGAGGATTGCTTGAGCCCAAGAGTTCAAGACCAGCCTAGACAACTTGGCAAAACCCCATCTCTGCTAAAAAAAAAAAAAAAAAAAAAAAAAGAAAAGGTACAGTAAGAATGTGGCATAAAAGAGTCTTATAATGGTACACCTATATATAGTATTTACCATGAATAGATCTTGCAAGACTGCAAGTTGCTATAAGCAAGTCAGTGAGGGAGTGGTGAGTGAATGTGAAGGCCTAGAACATTACTGTACGCTACTGTTGACTTTATAAATACTGTACACTTGTATATTTGGGCTAGACTAAATTTATTTTTAAAATATTGTTCTTCAATAACAAATTAACTTTTAATTTTTTATTTTTTGACTATGATAACACTTAGCTAACACTTAGCTAACACTTTTTATATCCTTATTCAGTAAGCTTTTTATTATTGTAAGCTTTTTTTTCTTTTTACTTTTAAAACTTTATTTGATAAAAACTAACACACACCCATTAACCTAGGCCTATATGAAAGCAGGATCATCAATATCACTGTATCCTACCTGCACATCTTGTCCCACTGGAACATCTTTAGGGCCAATAACATGCTTGGGACTGTCATCTTCTCCAGTAATAGTGCCTTCATCTGTAATACCTCCTTAAGGACCTGCCTGTGGCTGCTTTACACTAAACTTTAAGTAGAAGGAGTACATTCTAAAATAATGATAAATCATATAGTAAATACATAAACCAGACACATAATCATTTATTATCATTATCAAATATTATACACTATACATACTTGTATGTGCTATATTTATCTATGAGTGGCAGTGCAGTAGGTGTGTTTACATCAGCATCACCACAAACACATGAGCAATATGTTGTGCTATGACATTATGATGACTATGATATCACTAGGTGATAGAAATAGTTCAGCTCCATTATAATCTTATAGAGCCACTGTAGAATATGAGGTCTGTTGTTAATCTAATTGTTGTTATGAAGTCTGACTGTATATAGTTATATAATGATATCTAATGATAATGTAAGCATGCTCATGACTCATTCACAGTCAAATAGAAAACATTGGGAAATGCTATTCATTGTGAAGCACATACAAAAATAATGAAAAGACAAATGTGAGTAGTAAATACTGCGGTCAATAATTGTTTATACCCATCTCTATCTTTTGCCTTTACTAGGCTTGACAGGAACTATGCATTGGAACCACAGGGTCTGCTACTCTGCTTTCTAGAATAGCCAGGCTTTGATCAGTGCTCTCCTTTTCTTTCTCCTCTAAAAAGAGTGGCTTTCTTTATAAAGTCATATTTTTTACCATGGTTTTAATTAACTTCTTCACGCAGCTAGAAGGAAATAAAACTACTTTTTTATGGGCTTGTCTTTGCTTGTCAAAACAGAAGCATATTCTGCTACCGCGTGGGTTCCATTGTTGCCAATTAGTCACCCATTCCCAACTCTGGCTTAAATTGATGGCATATGACTCAGCAGCACAGCTTTTGTTGTGTATATTTGAATATTTTCATTTTATGATGAAAATGTTTAAATGTAAGAAAATAAAAATGATAGTATAATAAACTGATCACATTTATTTCAACATTCATCATTGTTTCCTAATCTCTCGTCTATTTCCCACCTATTTTGCTTCAGTGTTTTAAAGCAAAACCCTCCTCTAAATAACTTCACAATGTAATAGCTCTAAAAAATAAAGATTTTCTAAACTACTCACAACACAATTATCACACTTAATCAAGTCAACTAATTATTTAATGTTAATTGGCAGCTAATCTGTGTCTAAGTAGTCCTGATTTTTGATTTGATGAAATTAAGTTTCACATCAATTCAATTCATTGCATTTGCTTAAAACGCCCCTTACACAGTTTCTTTTCATCTATACTGTTCCCATGGCCCTGTTATTTTTTCACAGAATTTATTTGTTGAAGACAAGCTTATTTGCCTTATAGAATTTCCCATGTTCTAGATTTGGCCTACTGCTTCCACATTAGGTCATTGAACGTGTTTCTTTAGCCCATAAATTGCCTGTAAATGGGTATATATACTCAGTAGCATAAGATTTAAGTTGAATATTTTTAGCAAAAACACACCATAGGCGGTACTGTGTACTTATTATGTTATACCAGGAGGGATAGCATGTCTGATTGTCACATATTTAGAGATGTTAAAATTAGTTTATTCAGATGTTGGCAATCTAATCTACCATTGTAATTCTCATGAATTGAAATGCATCCTTTTTTTTCACTCATTTTCTTCATGGATATGGATGTCCATATCCTTCCCAAGATTTGGAAAGTTTCAGCCAGTTTGACTTTAAACAAACTTTTTGTCACTTTCTCACTCTCTTCACTTTCTAAAACTTCTATAATCTCTGCATCTGTATGCTTGATACTGTCCTATGTGTCCCTCAAGCTTTCTTTACATTTTTTCTTTTTTACTTTTTCAAATTGCCTAATACCAAATGATCTGCATTTGAGTTTGCTAATTCTTTCTTCTACATTATCAAGTTTTCTGTTGAAGTTCTCTATGGAATTTTTTATTTCTGTCATTATCTTCTTCATCTCCATGATTTCTGTTTGGTTCTTTGTTGTAATTTCTATTTCTTTAATAAATTTTTATTTTGTTCATGCATTATTTTTCTGTCTTTATTTAGTGGTCTATCTTTATTTTCTGTATCTAATTAAGTTTCTTTAAAATGGTTGTTTTGAGTTTTTTGAAGTTACTGGGGCTTTACTGGTTTCATCTGAGGGTGTCACGTTTGCCTGATTCCTCATTATTGATATAAATTTGTATTGTTGTCTATGCATTTGAAAGAGAAAAATCCTCTTTCAGCCTTTACAGACTGGCTTAGTCAGGTAAAGGCCTTCTTCTCTGAGGTCCACAGGCTAACGGGATTGCTTCCAGGATCATAGTCAAGTAGAGTTGGAGCCCGATCATGTAGCTGCTGCTAAGTTTATAGTGGGGTCTTCACTCTTCACTTGGTAGGCCAAAGTACATGGACTGTAGTCAGTGTGGGTCCTGTCTGGTCTTTGGGGGAACTGAATTACCTCCAGGACCTTGATCACTAGAGTTGGCATTGGAATGAGGGTCTGCCTCAGAATCCAGACAGTGGACCCTTATCAGGTACACAGATCCCTTTCTCTGGATCCCTGAGAGGACTCCCAGTGGGTCATTTGTGGAGTCCCTGGGCAAGAAATACAGGCCCAGGACTGTGCCTGAGAGAGCTTAGTACCAAGTCACAGGGATACTTCAGAGTCCACAGCCAAGACCAAGCTCTGCAGCCTCCCTCTGGGGCCATGGGCAGACATGTCTCTCATTTGATCTCTTTTCAAACTGAAGCTAAGAGGTGCTGAAGTTGAGTTTTGGAGTAGTTTCAGGATCTGCTATAGAACTGAAATCAGCAAGACTGTTCTGGCAATTCACATGGACATTTTTCCCTTTGCATCCTGTGCAAATAGGCTTACTCTCAGACTGTAGTTGAGAGAAGCTAAAGCTGAATTTCAGGGCCATTTCAGGGTCCATAACTGGGACAGAGATTGGCACTTATGTCTATAACTTGAGACATGAGTGGGTTTGGCTCTTCCCATTTCACTCAGGTGGTAGCAGGATCAAGGCCAAGTGTGCAAGTAGCCAATTCCACAGGGGGATGTAACAGTTTTCTGGTCTGGAGCAGAAAACTCACTTGGTGATTCTACTACCTGAGCATGGGTCTGCCTTCTCAAAATGCCACTCTTAGGTATTGTGGTCCTTTTCTCTTTCACAATTTCCTATCTGAATACCAAGGCTTCCACAAAGGCACTTTTGTCCATGGATCACTACAAAATTATTTTGGCTGTGGAAAGATATGAATGGGGTACCTTCTCTTGCTTTCTTGCTAATGTCACTCCTCTCTATTATACTTTAATATACAACACCCTCGAACCCTTTTCTGCCAATTTTCATTTTCAATATTTCCCAGGCTATTCTTGCTTATTTATTTTTCTGAATAAATTTTAAATTCAGCTTACCTTCTAGAAAAGCATGCATATTTTATTGCGATTAAGTCATATTTATAATTTAACATAATAAAACTTGGGAGAATTGACATTGTCCTATACCTATACAGATCAAATATTCCATACAAGAATATTTTATTTCTTGCAGCCCAAGTTCAGTGGTTCATGCCTGTAATCCCAGCATTTTGGGAGGCTGAGGAAGGAGGATCACTTAAGCCCAGCACCCAGGACCAGGCTAGCCAACATAATGAGACTCTGTCTCTACAGAAAATTTTAATGATAACAAAGAAAGAAAAAAAAAAGGAAGCACAGTTTTCTTTCTTGCAAACGCTTTTCTTTTGTTCAACTATACTCTTCTGCCTTTCAAGAACATTGTATTGAATTCCTTGTCATTTTTCCCCTCCACATTGTCTATCATCTTTGTTGATTTTTGTTTCTGTATGAGGAATTTTCCTTTATTGTATCATTTAATTGGTTATTGTCTACATGTATAAACATCCTGCATTTCAATGAAACCGAATTTTCTTCATGGTAGTTGATTTTTTTGCTGTATGAGGAATTTTTTTATTCATTGTATCATTTAACTGCTTATTTTCTATGTATATAAATATCCTGCATTTCAATGAAACCAAATTTTCTTCATCACAATCCATATTTGATTATAAATATACTTTTTCAGAATTACATATTAGCTTGGCCTTTCCATATGATTGAATTCCATTTTTTTAAATTTTGCACATTTTTTTAAACCTTAGCCAAAATTATTTGGCTTTTCCTACTTTAATTTATAGGTAGAAATGTATGTTGGAAAACGCAGTTCTGTATGCAGTCTTTTGACCCCCTCTCAGTCACATAAGAATGGAGCACTTTCTAACCAACAATGAAGAGGCCTCACCCCCTACGCCATACTTAACACCTGGAATATAAATATCTTTTCTGGTTTTAAACTCAATGTTACTTCTTTGTTCTACTTTAGCATGTGAATTATATGACACCAGGCCAACTACACTACTATGTCTGTCCCCTGTTGAGAGTGAACAGAGTCCTGTTGTAGAACAAGAAGAGTGTTCAGGCTAATTGCCCCATGTCAATTCCTAGGGCCTGCTGGCCATAGGAGACCAATGCCCACTACTGAAGCTGATTTCCTGTGTCTCTTCTCTTTGTGAGTTAAGTGTATCCACCCAGTGCTTGACTGCACTGTGATTTCCTTGGCAACTCCAATACTCAGATGCAGTAGGGAGAAGTGTTCCAACTTCTCCTTCTGATAACAGGCCACAGACACAACTTGTTTGACAATATGCCATTGCATATGTTGAGGTAGAAGATTTTAAAGTCTATGAGAAGACTCTGAACAAAGTTCTTATTAATATCTTTAACAAAGTTTTAAAGTTGATATAGTGTATTCAACAGGAGTATTGGCTTGGATTCACTTTGTTAAATAGAGAAAGGTAAAATGTATCCAAAAAATAAGGTCAAAAAAAAGGTTATAGTTTCACAATTTTTTTTTTTCAGATGGCATTTCACTGTTTTTGCCCACACTGGAGTGCAATGGCACGATCCCAACTCACTGCAACCGCCACTTCCTGGATTCAAGTGATTCTCCTGCCTCAGCATCCCGAGTGGCTGGCATTACAGGCATGTACCACCATGCCCTGATAATACTTTATTTTTAATCGAGATGGGGTTTATCCATGTTGGTCAGGGTGGTCTCAAACTTCTGACCTCAGGTGATCCACCGGCCTTGGCCTCCCAAAGTGCTGTGATTAGAGGTGTGAGTCGCCATGCCCAGCCTAGTTTTACAATTTTTACCAGCCAGAGAAGGTTGATATTTTGTGATGAAAGAAATACTTTCTAAACATATAATTTGAACATGATTTAAGAAATGATAATGGCAAAAAGAAAACTTTTATGTTAGGTTCAAGAAAACGTGAAGTTTTGTTACATAGGTAAATTTGTTCATGGGAGTTTGTTGTACAGATAATTTCATCAGTCAGATATTAAGCCCAGTACCCAATAGCTATCTTTGCTACTCCTCTCCTTCCTCTTACCTTACACCCTTAAATGGATTCCAGTGTCTCTTGATTCCTTCTTTGTGTTCATAAGTTCTCATGATTTAGCTCCTACTTACAGGTGAGAACATGTGGTATTATTTGGTTTTCTATTCCTGTGGTAGTTTGCTAAGGATAATAGCCTTCAACTCCATTCATGTTCCTGCAAAAGTCTTTTTTTATGGCTGCATCATATTCCATGGTGTATAGTAACACATTTTCTTTATCCAATTCGTCATTGGTGGGCATTTAGATTGATTCCATGTCTTTGCTATTGTAAATAGTGCTGCAATGCATATTAACGTCTTTATCATTGAATGGTTTATATTCCTCTGGGTATATATCTAGTATGGGATTGCTGGGTCAAATGGTAGTTCTGCTTTTAGCTCTTTGAGGCATCGCCATTTTGCTTTCCACAATGGCTGAACTAATTTACACTCCCACCAACAGTGTATGAGTGTTCCCTTTTCTCTGAAACCTCACCAGCATCTGTTATTTTTTTACTTTTAGTAATAGCCATTCTGACTGATGTAAGATGGTATCTCATTGTGCTTTGGATTTGTATTTATCTAATGATCAGTGATATTGAGCTTTTTTCACATGCTTATTAGCTGCTTGTATGTCTTCTTTTGAAGTTGTCTGTTCATGTCCTCTGCCTACTTTCTAATCAGGTTGTCTGTTTCCCTCTTGTAAATTTCTTTAAGTTCCTTATGGATTCTGAATATGAAACCTTTGTCAGATCCATAGTTTGCAAATATTTCCCCCCATTCTGTAGGTTGATGGTTTCCTTTGCTCTGAAAAAACTCTTTAGTTTAATTAGATCCTATTTTTCAATTTTTGCTTTTGTTGCAATTGCTTTTTGCATCCTTGTCATGATGCAAAGACGTAGGCATCTTTGCCCATTCCTGTGTCAAGGATGTTATTGCTTAAGTCATCTTCCAGAGTTTCAGAGTTTTGAATTTCACATTTAAGTCTTTAATCCATTTTTGAGTTAATTTTTGTGTATGGTGAAAGGAAGGGGTTCAGTTTCAGTCTTTTGCATATTGCCAGCCAGTTATCCCAGCACTGTGTATTGAATAGTCTTTTCCCCATTGCTTCTTTTTGTCACCTTTGTCAAAAATTAGATTGTCGTAGAAATGTGGCCTTATTTCTGAGCTCTCTATTCTGTTCCATGGTTCTATGTGCCTGTTTCTGTATCAGTGCCATGTTGTTTTGGCTACAGTAGCCCTGTAGTATAGTTTGAAGTCAAGTAACATGATGCCTCCAGCTTTGTTCCTTTTGCTTAGGATCACCTTGGCTATTTGGGCTTTTTTTGGTTTCATATGAATTTTAAAATATTTTTTTCTATTTCTCTGAAGAATGTCATTGGTAGTTTGATAAGAATAGCATTGAATCTGTAAATTGCTTTGGGCAGTATGGCCATTTTAATGATATTGTTTCTTCATATTTATGAGAATGGGATGCTTTTCCTTTTGTTTATGTGTTCTCCAATTTCTTTGAGCAGTGTTCTATAATTCCCATTGTAGAGATCTTTCACTTCCCTGCTTAGCTGTATTTATTAGCTGAATAAAATTTCTAGGTGTTTTTTTTTTTTTTNTTTTTGTGGCAATTGTGAATGGGTGTGTTTTCCTGATTTGGCTCTCAGTTTGTCTATTGTTGGTGTATAGGAATGCTAGTAATTTTTATACATTTATTTTTTTATTCTAGAACTTTGCTAAAGTTGTTCATCAGCTGAAGAAGCTTTTGGGCCAAGACTATGGGGTTTTCTAAATATTGAATCATGTCATCTGCAAATAGAGACTGTTTGACTTTCTCTCTTCTTATTTGAAGGCGGCTTTATTTCTTCCTCTTGCATGATTGCGCTGGCCAGGACTTCAAATGTCGTATTGCATAGGGGTGGTGAGAGAGGGAATCCTTGTCTTTGGCTGGTTTTCAATGGGAATGCTTCCAGCTTTTGCCCAGGTAGTATAATGTTAGCTGTGGGTTTGTCATAGATGACTTAAAAACAATTTTTCAAAAGATGATTCTTTTAGGCCCTTTGGCTTTCTAGATCTAACAATCATTAACAAAATTAAAGTAAAAATCACTGGAAAAAGTAAAACATTGCTTTTTTGAGATTGTTTAATTTTTTTTTAATCTCCAAATGCATTAGATAGAAATTACTATCAATAAAGACAATATCTCTACAAGCAACATATTTTTAATTACCTTTGCCTTTATTTAATGCTCTTTTGCCCCTATTCATTTAAAAATTCTATCTAAATTCATACATGTAAATTTAAAGAAACTTTGTTTTCCTTATAAGAATATCACCTGTAAATAAGTCCTAACATTACATGGTATCTGCAGAGTTCACTATGTACTTTTGCTTATAATGCCTGCTGCCTCAAGTTCTCTGGAGCTTGGTTAATGTATCTGTTTATTAGTCATGTTTACAACTGACTTTCCATGGCTAGAACTGGACTCGGTGTTATACTAGTGACTTGATAAAGAAGCAGGACAGAGCTTACCTGTGTTATATTTCCAAATGTTTTAAGTGCTAGAATTCTTGCCTTCCAGAAATCCACTAACTCTGTCTAATGAGAAACATATACAAACACATTTAAAAAGAGATTTAAGCACATCTGTAAAATTATATTACTATACATGAATATATAACAGTATAATAGACTGTGAAAAAGTTAATCTTTGCTTTTTTAGATTTAAAGGATATATGTCTTGTAGATTTAAGATATTTTGAAACACAATTCTGGCTATGAAGGATGTCTCAATATAGCACCCAATCCATATATAAGATATGGATTAATTTGTACATGTAAACTGGACATTGGAAGGGAAAGAAGTTGACTAGTAAGGAGGAGATGCAATAGGAAATAACACTCTCTCTTCAGACAGACTCTTAATCTTCCCTGGTGGTCCCCACTTTGGGAAATGCACTTAAATATAGGTGATGAAGTTCACTGGACTGTAGTATATAATTCTATTCAGCCCATTCATACCCTTTAGGGAGAGGGCGGAAGATAGTTTAGCTGAAGGATGCCTCTGCTCATTTATTCCACAATAGACACAGCTTGATAAATTGAGCTAATCCTCTATAGAAATGTTCCAATCACCTTTGTAATTACTTACTATATGGAAACACAGTGAATGTGGCCTTAATTATAGTACTATAAGATATGAAGTCTGAGCTGCATTGTTATCTGTGTAAAATGGAAAGACACTGTGTATTCATAAAATCAAAGATTATATTTAGTGGGAAATGGTTTTGAAGGTCATAAGCAAACCTGCAAATTAAAAGTCACTGATAAGACCAACCCTCACATTTCCCTTTCAGTATAATAGGGTAAATTGTTAGATATAAAAGTCATATTTCCAGTGTCAGCATTTGAAATCTGTTAAATTTGACAATGCTGAAATTCTTAGTCACATGAAAATTTTAAAATTGGGTTAGTATCCTTAGCATTTTCTCCCTTAAACGGTCTACATGATTCTGTGTATCAGACAAAATGGAGAAGCTCTAAATTAAGGCCAGTGAATTAATAATTCTGATTTAAAGCAGAGGCAATTTTAGCCTGGCTAATTTTTCATATCTGCTCAATTAACCTCATAGTGCTTTAGAACAAAAGGCAGCATGATGAGTATCATTTAAATTAAACAAATGTCATTTATCTGTCAAGGTACTGACATATCAGCCACTCCAAGCCAAAACCACAGTATCAAATGAAGTGGACAAGCAGTAGGCCACTGGGATTTAATTCTCCAGCATTTGAGAAATCATGCATAGCAAAATATGTGAGGTTTGCTATTTAATGAGCTCTTTGAGATCACCTAGAAAAGCAAGACTAGGTTATCTACCAAGTAGCATTTCTAAAATACCTAGTTATATACTGTGACCCTTATCACTAGGGAAAGGCACTTTCTTCTGAGACTGATGTAAATTATTTCTAATTAAACATAGACCTCTCATTTTACATCCAAGGCATTTATTTTCAGAAACTGGAAAACAGATATCATTACGGGGTTGCCTAAAAAACTTTCTATTTAGCAGCTATAGTCACCAATGATGCTTTCCTTATAAAGCATTTCAGTTCCAACAGATACAACGCTTGAAAAGAAATTAATTGAATATCATAATTTACTAGAAAAGAGAGTGAATTACTCCTACTCAGCATTCATACTCTTCAGATGGACAGGCATTATACATTTTAAAATCATTATCTATGTTTTGATAGTCAATAGCTTATTATATTCTGATCTCTTCTTCAATAATTTTTTAAAAGTCTATCAAATGCAATTTAGAATAAAGTTTAACTCAATAATCATTTTGTAGATACCCAACTATATTTTGAATTTTAGGGTAAAATATCAAAATGCATTTTGTCACAGAGCCATTTTTATCTCTGTTCAATAGTAAGAAATTTTCTTCAAAAAATTTCTATTAAACTATGAGACCACATAGCCAGCCCATGAGAAAGGCTGACTAAAATCTAGATGTGTGTAGTGAATATGACTAATGAACAAGATGAGGCAGGAAGGTAGGTGCCCTTACCGAACAAGACCTATCAGCTTCCTGAGTTTGGTCTAAGCTAGGGAGGTAAGAGAAGGACCATGATCTGTTTCTCAGCATTTCCCCCAAATGAGTCCTATAGAATCACATTCAACACAGCAATCAAGATTCTACAAATTAAAATGTACCCCTCTAAATTTCTGTGAAATATTGACTGCCATTTAAAAAGGCATCCCGATTTGGAGATGACTGTTATTCTGCTGCTGAGGAACATAAGCATTAATCATAGAATTTCAATTGGTTCCTATTGTAGTGTTTGGGGCTTTGAATACTGGAAGCATCAGGAGCACCAGCCGTGACCTCCTGATATCAGAAAAAGTGGTCATTTAGAGGATTTGGGAACTGACTTACCACTTTGGATAGCAGCAATATTTCAAGATAGTGCCAAGTTAGGAAAGGAGAAATGAAGAATTTCATCTTTGTATGTTAGAGATTTAGCTCTCTTAGCATATCTCAGATAATCACTCAAAGGTGATTCCGGAACCACTGGGGATGAACTTGCAGAGGACTACAGCCTCTAAGGGATTACTGGGGACAGAGCTAGAAAACTTCAGAGCTGCGGGTGGTGCTGCTGTGTAATTTCTTTTTCCCAAAGAGTGTGAAGTCAGAAATAAAAATTTGTCCAGAAAATTTGTGTTTTCATTTATTTCTCTGTATAGGCTAGCACATAAAGACTAAAATTATTTTTAAGACTGTTCAGGGTCTTAGTAAAATGTCAAGTGCTGAGTCTATCTCTTAAAATCAATCCTTCACTAAAGATTTGAGCAACACTGAATATCTTAAAGATATTCAAGTGTATGTTTTTCAAATTTCTACTAATATGTGCTAGTATCACCTTCCCCCATTTAATACTGGAAGTAAATGGTGAAACATTAAAATTTTAAATAATCTACGTTTTTACCAATTACTAGAAACCACAATTATTTTTACCACATTCTACATAATAATTTTTATTTTTTCCACTTTGGATTTATAGGGTAAAATTACATAGTTTGAATTAGATATTCACTTAGGAATAGATTTAAATGTTTATGTTATTCAGAAAGAAAGGCTTATATAAATATTATAATACTCGGGACAACAAAAGATAAACTATCTCAAAACACTGGGTCTTCATTTCTTTGTATGGCTCAGAGTATTATTTCCAAATGACACTCATTACACAAATATATTATCCTGAAAAGATGGCATATTCTACATTGCATATTTTGTTCAGAGATTACTTTGTTAGCTAGGAAGATAGTAAAGCTAAATTTCATGAATATCAAATAGGAAATAATTCAAATTTGATAGGGTAGGACAGTGCGAGTTATAGTAAGAAAACACAAGAATTGCAGGTGAGTTCTTGCCTGATTATCAGGCAAAAAAACCATGAAACCGGAATAAGGGAACATTTTTAAAAATGAGTAGAGATTTTAGAGTTATAAATTACATAAAAATATTAAAATCTTGTACTTAATGACTAATACATTTTATTTTTTATGCCAATCCTGATTTGTATTTTTTTTTGTTTTAAGAAATATCTAATGCTGTATTCAGGTCAAATGGAAAAACATACTGGAATCAATTATTGATGTGTTTCATTGATAAGAGAGAGAGTTGGTAGAGCAGCAGGACGGCATGTTTGACCTCCCTCGTATCGATATTCTTCTGTGAAAGAAAAACTCAAAACATCAGGAATTCAGTAATTCAGTTTCTCAATTATGATTCTATTATAGATCTTAGTTCTATAGCAAGCTGGGTTCTGCAAGATCTTGCATTTAGACACTCCTTCTGCTCTGAGACACATAGCAGTAATAGATAGTTAAAAAAAAAAAAAACAGATGAGAGAAGGAACATAATCGGGCTTATAAAACAGTCATGTTTCTGTGAACCAAATGGAACAGAAATGCATTTGAGTTGTGAAGTGAGCTGAGCTATAAGCAAGTTGGCCTTCATGTTGTTTAGAAGCAAGTAGACAGGCCCAGCATGAACTGCCTCAAAGTAACAGATATAAAAGTTGCTTTATGCAAGGCAAGGGCTCAGAGTCAAGTTGATACTTGAAACGAAGATGGAGACTGGCCTCAAGGGTTCAGTAAAGAAGGCTGAAGAAATCTACTGCAAACCTTTACCTGTGGCTATTCTTAAGTGAGGCTGCTGGCTCACAGATGCAGAAAGAAAGGCAGTCTCACGACAGAAACTCAACAGCCCACTTATTAAATCAGTGATCACGTTCTAAAAATTTTCCAATATCATTGCACTGGAGGAGCACTAACCTGTCAATAACAGGCCTGGTGAGGAATTTGGAGTCTAAAAAGATGCGAATAATTGAAAAACCAACAAAAGGTATGTAAAGTTGAAAGAAAATAAGAGAGAAAAATAAGCCTTCAAACAAAAATGTAAATAGGAGAAGATAGCTAATGTTAGGAGAGACAGAAAATGAAACCAATCCTCACTAGACTGATTTATTCAGATGAAATTAATATACGAGAAATTTTGATAAAGCTTTTGAAAACATGGTATTTAAGGAAAACAGAGATTATGGAATATACTTTTAATGGTATAAATGGTATAAAATGAGAACAGGCAGAAATAGGACAAGAAGAAGTGAAAGCGTAGAAAAGAGGGAGAGATATAAAAGGAAGAAAAGGGAGACTGAAATGAAATACCAAACAGTAATTCAGATCTACATGAAGAAATACAGAACTTCAAAAACCATAGCTACAAAGTTAAAAATAGATATCCATAGTAATGTAGTTTGGGTTTACTCTTTATTCCCTATATAAAGAACAAAAGCATAAAACAATAAGCATAAATGTATGGTGATGGACACAAAATATACAAACACGTAATTTGTGACAATAAATAAAGAGGTAGTACAGCTACGTAGGAGCCAAGTCTGGTACACTATTGAAGGTAAAGTGGCACTTGTCTGAGCTAAATTGTTATAAATTGACACATCAATTACAATGCTCAGGCAACAGCTAAGAAAATAACTAAAAAGTCCGTAGTACAACAAATGAGAAAAGGAATTGAAATGGTACAATAGAAAATATTTATCTAATAAAAAGGAAGACATTTTTATCTAGCCAATAAAAATGGAGAAATTGAGTAACAAAAAGACGTAAAATGAATGGCAAAATGGCAGAAGTAATTTCTCTTTTGTTAGTAATTACAACAAACACATTAAATGCTCCAATTTAAAGGCAGAGACTGGAAGAATGGCTTTTTAAAAATTATCCATCTATATATTATTTATAAAAGACTCACTTTAGATCCCAAAACCCAAATAATTTAAAATTGAAAGGTGGAAAAATATATCCCATACAAATGGGAACCAAAAAACAGCTGTATTGGCTATAGTAATGTTAGATAAAATATATTTAAATACAAAAATTATTATAAAAGACAAAGAAGGACATTATATTCATACCCCCTTATCATGGGGATATGTTCGGATATCCCCAGTGGATTCCTGAAACCACTGACAGTACTTATACATAGTGAAGAAATAGGTTTTTTTCTTCTTCACAGCTTTACAGATATAACATTCATTTTTACTGTAGATCTTAGAAACCTCAGCATGCAATTTTTTTGTTATTAAATCTATTGCTTTCATCTTTAAACTTAAAGGAAGCACTTTACAGCTTCTCTTTGGCCTAACTGAATTGCCAGCATCACTATCTTGGTGCTTTGGGGCCATTATTAAGTAAAACAATGAGGGAATGTGTTCTCTTTTGGTTCCACAAGGGGGAGGAATTTCTAGGGCAAGAACTTACCGGAGCCATATTTTCTCCCCCTCCCATCCATCTTCAACCTGGAAATTCTATGTTTAAATTTCTCCAGCATGGGAAGAAACTAAGGGTCAATCACCCCAGCGGAAGTTTAAAGGAACTCCTTTCATTGGCCAGAAGAACTTGGGGAGGTGGGAATTTCTCCCAGGATAAATTCCCCTGCTCCTTCACCAATACCGGATTTCCAGCTCTCTGAAATCCCCTCCCACATAGTGGGAGCCCTCTTTCCCCCCTGGATTTTCCCTCTGGAGTCCCCTTCCGCCCAGTGTGGAAGCTGCTTTTCCTCTCCTAAACTCCATCTCTCTCTCTCGATTCCCTTCCACTCAGTGTGGAAGCTGTCTTTCCACTCCCGGATTCCACCTTTCTGGATTCTCTCACTCAGTGTGAGAGGAGCTTTCCTGGTCTGGTTTTCCCCTCTGGGAACCCTTCTTACAGTGTGAGAGTGGCTTTTCTTTCTCCTCACTCAGTGTGAGAGTTAGCTGTTTCTCCCTCCTTCTTTTTCTCTCTCTGCTTTAGATAAATCACTTTCTACCAACACTTTTGAGTCTGGCATTTACTTTTATAAGCACACTACGGCATGGTCTCCTGAGAGGGCATAGAAAAAGAACCTGGAGAAATATCCTCTCAGGGGAACTTAGGGCACCCCTGAACCCCTGAAGCCCAATATAACAATAAGAGCTACTTGAACACAAGCACTGAAATACTGTAACAATACTAAGTGAATAGCAGGCAGGTGATGTATACAGTGTGGATGCACTGTACAGAGGGATGATTTGTGTTATAAATAAGACAAATCTTACGATGACATAAGATTTCATCATGCTACTCTGAATGCTGTCCAACTTAAAGCTTATGAATTGGCCGGGGTGGTGGCTTACGCCTGTAATCCCAGCACTTTGGGAGGCTGAGGCAGGCAGATCACCTGAGGTCAGGAGTTTGAGACCAGCCTGTTGAACATGGTGAAACTATCTCTACTAAAAATGCAAAAGTTAGCTGGGCATGGTGGTGGGCGCCTATAATCCCAGCTACTGGGGAGGCTGAGGTAGGAGAATTGCTTGAACCTGGGAGGCAGAGCTTCCAGTGAGCCGAAATCGCGCCACTGCACTCCAGCCTGGGCGACAGAGCTTGACTCCTTCTCCAACCAAAAAAAAAAAAAAACACCTTATGAATTATTTATTTCTGAAATTTTGTATTTAATAATTTAATTTTGGGTGACTATTGACCACAACTGAAAACACAAAAAGCAAAAATGTGGATAAGAAAAGATTACTATATGACACATTAAAGAGGTCAATTCATCAAGGAGATATAACAATTATGTTACATTTATGCATCTAACAAGCCTCAAATACATGAAGAAAAACCAGACAGAATTGAAGGGAGGAATCGATAATTCAATAATAATAGTTGGAGACTTCAGTGTCTAACTTTCACTAGTGGCTATAACAACCACACACACACAAAAAAAAAAAAAAAAAAAGAGAGAGAGAGAGAGAAACAAGGGCATAGAATATTTGAATAATACTATAAACTAATTAGATTCACGTATAGTGAATGCTCACTCAACAGCAAAATAGACATTTTTTTTCAAGTGCACATGATAAAATATTTTAGGATGAAAAAATCAAATTTTAAAAAATTGAATCGTATAAAATATTTTTGTTAATCATAATAGAATGAAATTAAAAATTAATAGCAGAAGGAAATCTTACAAAAATGTGGAAATTAAACATAGTCTTAAAGAATGGATAAAATAATAAATTATGAAATTGAAAAATTCTCTGAGCTGAATTAAAATAAAAATACAGCCTATCAAAGCTTATGCAAAGCTGTGAAAATAGCACTCAGAGGAAAATCCTTAATGCATTTGAGCTGCAATAACAAAACACTATAAACTGGCTGACTTTATAAATTATAAAATTTATTTCTTACAGTTCTGAAAGCTGGGAACACCAAGATCAAGATGCTGGTAGACTCAGTGTCTAGTGAGGACCAGGTCTGTGTTTCATAAATGGCTTCTTCTAGCTGTATTATCACATGCTAAAAAGGGGAAAAGCAACTCTCTGGGGGCCTATTTATAAAGGCACTAATCCCATTCATGAGGTTGGCTCCACCTTTATCACCTAAGTATTTTTCAAAGGCCTTACCTTCTAACACTGTCACCTTGATGATTAGGTTTCAACATGTGAATTTTAGGGAAACACACCATTTGGACCACTGCAAACATGTATAGCTATAAACGCCACATTAAAAAAGAAGGAAGGTCTCAAATTAACAACCCAGCTTTACACCTCAATGAGCCATAAAAAGAAGAGCAGACAAAATAAAAAACTAGGAAAAGAAAATAATAGTGATTAGATATCAAATAGCGAAATGAAAAATAAAAAGAATAAACAAAACCAAGAGTTGGCTATTTGAAAAGATTTTTAAAATTTACAAACTTTTAACTAGTGTGAACTTCCAAAAAAAGAGGACTCAAATTACTAAAATCAGGAACAGACATGAGGATATTACTACCACCATTATTGAAATTGAAGAGTATTATAAGAGAATAATGATATGAACAACTGTACACCAACATATTGCATAACCTAGATGAAATGCATAAATTCCTTAGAAACACAGACCCTATCAAAATGATTCAAGAAGAAATATAAAACTGACTATACCTAGAACAGATAAAGAGATTGATTCTATAAGCAGAAAACTTTCAACAAAAAAAAGTCCAGGGTCAAATTATTTAACTGGCAAATACTACCAAATACCTAAAATCAAATTAGCACCAATCTTTTTCAAAATCTTCTGAGAAATGGGAGTGAAGACTTCCTAATTTGTTCTATGAAGCTAATATTAACCTACAACTAAAGCCAAAGGCATTACAAAAACAACAACAACAACAACAACAACAACAACAAAAACTGCAGACCAATACTAGTCATGAATAAATGCAAAACTCTTCAATTATTGGAATCTAAAACATATTAACAGATTCATACAGCACAACCAAGTAGGGGTTATGCCAATTATACAGGTGGTTTATCACAGGAAAATTATTATATATAATATTCCAGATGACAGAATGAAGATAAAAATCAGATCATCTTTATTGATATGAAAGGCATTTGGCTTTTTAATTAAATATTCAAGTTTTGAAATAATATCATTGTTATGTGTAAGTCTTGAGAAGATTTCCAGAGGAAGAAAAACTGCAGCAGGCATACTAAAAAGTAAGCATTGCTTCTCATTTGCTGAAAGACTGGGACTACAACAAGTGGGGCATTGTGATTCTAAAGAAAAATGTGAATGTTGTAAATCCAGACAGTAAGAATTTTAATTATGTGAGTTGAAAATGTAGAGAAAGATTGAGGAGAAAAGGTAGAAATTAGTTTAGAATTTTGATATTTGCATAATTTATACTTTGAGGTCAAATATTATCTTAAACTGATAAAGTGAAAAACTCTGATCAATTAAAATAAATCGTAGAGGGGAAGAAGTTTAAGAAGTGGAGGTAGGGAGGAAAACACGATTTTTGTTAATGTTCATAGAGAACAGTCAAAAAATATGGTCAAAAATATAATATAAAGTATCATATCATATTGTGTCTATAAAGTTAGCTTCAAAATATGACACATGTCTTGTATCCAAGCAAGGTAGAAGGAAAGCGCCATGCTCTGAGTTCCAAATTAAGAGTCCTTTATTAATTAGCCATCAACCGAGAGATGGCTAATACTCAAAATTCTCTTGGCCCTGAGGAAGGGGCTTGATTTTCCTTTATACCTTGATATAAATAGGGGAGGGGGAGCCTAGCTGAAGCAGAATTTTACAGAAGCAGAAGAAGCAAGTTAGATAAGGAAGCTGGTAACCAGGGTCCAGGAAGTTCCCAGGATTGTTGGTTGCTAAGGGTATTTCCATACAATCACCAAGGGTGGGTAGCAGGGGAACTTTCCATACAATCAATCACCAAGGAGGGTATTCACAATAGCAGGTAGACTTGCCAAGCAGGATGCGGTTACAATGGTTACAGGTACTGTGAACAATGCGAACCACTCTTAATGGTTCAAAGCTTTGAGTGTAGCCTGAACCAGTAATGCACCTGAGGGGGTCGAGGCAGGGAGGGAGAAGCTAAGCTGGAGCTTACTGCTGAGATGGAGTCAGTTAGGCTAACACAAACTAGGTAATTACACATATAAACCATGGAATACTATGCAGCCATCAAAAAGAATGAGATCCTCTCTTTTGCAGGGACATGGATGGAACTGGAGGCCATTATCCTTAGCAAACTAATGCAGAAACAACCACAAAAAAATGCACTGCATGTTCTTACTTATAAGTGGGAGAAAAATGGTGAGAATACATGGATACAGAGAGAACAACACACACTGGGGCCTTTCAGAGGGTGGAGGGTGGGAGGAGGAAGATGATCAGGAAAAATAACTTATAAGCACTAGCCTTAGTACCTGGGTAATGAAATAATCTGTACAACAAACCACCACGACACAAATTTACCTACGTAGCAAACGTGCACATGTACCCATGAGATTAAAAGTTAAAAAAAAAAACAAAAAATAAAAAACATAAAAATGTTTATGCTCCCTTTTCCCAGTGGACTATTACAAAGTTCTTAAAAAGTGTTGGACACCCCTACATATACAGGTATTAAAAGACCTTCTAGAACAAGGATCAGCAAATAGCTTTTTTTTTTTTTTCTTTACAGTACCAGAGTAAATATTTCAGTCTTTGGAGGCCATAAGGTCTCTGTTGCAACTATTCAGTTTTGTTTTGGTAGCATGGAAGCAGCCATAAACAAGACAGCAATAAATGACCGTGGCCTCATTCTCATGAAACAAAAGATGGGCTAGAGTTGATCTATGGGCTGCAGTTTGCCAAACTCTGTTACAGCTAAATGGTAAGAGAAAAAAATCAAGGGACAAAATAGTATGTACAAATATGATTTCATTTATATAGAGGAGAATATGTGTATACTTATTTATGTATTAAATAAAACTTTACAGGTAAGTATATGCATATTACAAGTATAATATACTTATTACAAGTAATATAATATACTTGTAATATGCATATACTTATCTATGTAGCTGAAGCAGAATTTTGCAGAAGCAGTATACACATATACAAACAAAAAACTAGTAACAGTGATTTCCTCTACAGAGGGTAACAGAACTGGGGACAGGCTGAAAAGACAGCATACATTTCACTGAATACCAACATGCACATTTTCAATTTTACATGATGCTCATGCATACCTATTTTCAAATAATAAAAAATTAAGCATTTTAAAATAAAATAGAAATACATAAAATAAAAATAGAATTAATACAGAGTATCAACAAAGCCAAAAGTAAATTTTGAGACTGATAAAATAAACACACTTCTATAATATAGATGTTAAAAAATAGGGGTAGAAATAATGCTCAACAAAATTTGCAATATTTTTTATTGAAGACACCTTAGGCAAATTTATTTTCATGACACAGGCACACACATTCTGTGTAATTAGTAAGGATGCCCTGATGAAACTCATAAAGTAAATTAACCATAAAAGTTACCACAAACTTTTCTAAGTAGAGCAATTTTGCATATTCCATAATTTATCCATAGAATCAGCCTTATTAAATATTTTATGCCACTATGCCAAAGGAGAGCATGAATAATTTTGAATTTAATGTTAGATTATGCTATGAATCTTAGTGAAATTTTTTTGTGTATGTTTTGTTTTGTTTTGTTTTGTTTTTTCACAGTAGGGTACATCACTAAGAAGCATTGATGTAACCTATCAGGAACTGGTGTAAAAAAGTAGGCAACATTTGCCACACATTTTTCAATCCAAATGAAAATAACTTTTAAAAATTCCAGTACTAAAATGCAGGTTCTTTTACATTTTATTGGCTCTTTCACTATTAGAGAAATGCAAATAAGATATTCAGCAATAGTATTTTAGCCATATATGGTTATTATCTTTACTTATATGAGAAGCTTTAACACATAGGCAGATTTAACTTATTTCTTTCTTTCATTTATACAGTACATCAGAGTACCCTTTATAATCTCATTTTATTTCATCCTCAAAACAACACTTGAAGATAGTCACACATTTTAAAGTTGCACATTTTACAGATGAGAGGTGGTCACTCAAATTATGCAGCATGTTATTGCTATAATTTTGCTAGAGAGTTTTTAGGCCATTGATGGTAAAACTAATTACAAGCCTTCTGTGGACCATGCACTTTGAGATAGACTGCAAAACAGCAATGATCAAGATAAATTCCTCTGCCCCATCAAAGTGAATCTCTCTCTCTCTCTCTCTCTCTCTCATTGTTGTAAGAGTTCCACTTAATCATTAGAAAAACAACCTTGCACACTAAAGTAAAAACGTTCTATTTCTCAGTGAGATCAAAGGCCAGGCCATTTTGATCCCTTCACACCACCATTTGTTCCTAGGGACTGCTGAAACTTGACCCAGCTTAATCAACTGTAGCCACCACTTCTGTGCTGGCCCTCTTCATCCCCTCCCCATCCATGATATAATCTGCATTTTAAGATAAGAATTCTCAAAGTAATTTATGTCTAACAATAGTGAAAGCTCTGGAGGTTTCCCTATTTTTCCCCATACATCCATCTACATAAGTTGTTTCTCCCCTCTTTTTAAAATAAGAAACTCGGGTTTGAAATTAGATGAAATTATTACAAGGTTAGGTGGGCCATGTGCTAACCATAGTTTGTCAATCTTATTTTTCTTTTTTCTTGGTACTACTAAAGCCTCTGGACAAAATGTCCCCACATAAATACTGATTGAATGCTACAGGTTTCCATTTTCAGATTGCAAACCACAAACAAGAAGTTCATGTATCACTTTGTTAAGTCAAAGTCACGTTCAACAGAAAGTTTTTTGAAATGAAAATAGATGATGCTATCAGTCTGTTACTAATTAATATGAAACCTTGATTGAAATGCTTTATTTTGGAAAAACACTTAGCAATAGTGTTTTTTCCCTTGAAACAATATTTTATCAGTTTGATAATATATGCCTAAATTAAATTGAACAGTATCTTCTTTTGAGACTTATGGTGTATACTTTTATTTTCCAGACCAAAAGTTTTATCCAAAATGTTATTCGACTAAATTGACATTTTTGGTTTAGGTTTTTGTATTTTTTATATTCATAAATTTAATGGGTGCAATTTTGCAATGTGAATATACTGTATAGCGGTGAAGTTTTTTTCAGAAATTATGTTCTCTATTAAGTACACTGTTATAGTCAGTTTTTTAAAAAGATGCCTTTTAAGTTTTGCTCTAAGACTTTCAAAGAATAATCTTCAAACTGTTCACAATTAATTAATATTGCCTTGAAAGTATTTGTTAGAATAAAAATGTTCAGACTTGACACAAAGCAGATTTCCCTTAACAAGATATCTTTCAAAAGACAATATTCCTGAGCTCTATCTTATTCTTCTTCACCTTGGATGACATCTACCCATGTGTCTTAGTCCGTTTTAAGGCTGCTGATAAAGACATATCTGAGACTGACAAAAGGAAGAGGTTCAATGGACCCACAGTTTCACATGGCTTGAGAGGCCTCACAATCAGAGCAGAAGGCAAGGAGAGGCAAGTCACATCTTCTGAAGACGGTGGCAAAGAAAGAAAGAGCTTTTGCAGGGAAACTCCCCCTTACCAAACCATCAGATCTCATGAGACTTATTCACTATCACAAGAACAGCACAGGAAAGACCTACTCACATGATTCAATTACCTCCAACCAGGTCCCTCACACAGCACGTGGGAATTCAAGATGAGATTTGGGGTGGGACACAGCCAAACTATATCAGCATGCGTCTGTCTTCTTGGGGAGTTGGTTAATTTCTTGAGTGCAGGACTTGACATTTTTTTAATAGTGGTAGTAGCTGGAATAAAATATATTTTAATAAGATGTTTTTCCTTTTTATTATACTGATAGTTTTGAACTTAGTTTTTATTGTAGCAAATGGCTCTAGCTTTTCTCTTGATTTTTATGAAAGTTGAAAAACATAGATTTACTACACGTATGAATAAATCTCAAAATATATATCAATTTTTTGTGTATAAGGGAATTCCTCTGTTATATGGAAATTAAAGAAAACAATTTTTAAAGGCAATTATAATGAGTGCTCTATTCTGTTAATTACCAGAGATGGGAAAAGAACCTCCTTATATCACTTAAATATACATCTTTCATCCATTTTGGCATTGAGAGAATGGGGAGTATGGACATACTTGATTAGTGAGCAGTATTATTCCATAGCATTCTTTTCCAGGCAAAGTACTTCTAGAAATGCACAAATCTAAACCTGTAAATAGATGTGAATATATTTGGCTTAGAATCTAGTAAATTTTAGTTGTTTCCATTGCAATCTATGTAAGCCAATAGTTGTTATCTATGGACCACCATTTCAACAACTATCTTTTCATTTAAAAATAAAATTGTATACTATAACCACTTATTTTTTTATTTAGTAAATTTAAAGCCCACTTATTTACAAAACAGCTGCGTGAAAGTGAGGGACTCTGAGGTAATTTACTCACCATTAGTAGACTATTATGAAGCTAAAAAAGTCACTTCCATAGACAATTGGCTATCTGTGCTAATGGAAGATGTTGTAATCTATCAGGACTAATGGAACAGTGTCACAAATAGCATAAAATCATAGCCATAGTAATGTCAATATTCTTTAAATTTGGCATTGTAAAGTATTTATATTTACATTTGGATATAGACTTATCTAAAATTCATACAATGAGTTCAGAAGTATTCCCTCCTCCTCTATTTTTTGAAACAGTTTCAGTAGATTGCTATTAGTTAGTTTGCTACCATTCTGCTGCAAAGGCATTGGGTCCTGGGCCTTTCTTTCCTGGGAGATTTTTATTATGACTTCAATCTTGTTACTTGGTATTAGTCTAATCTGGTTTTGGATTTCTTCCAAGTTCAATCTTGGTAGGTTGTATGAGTCTAAGAACTTTCTCATGTCTTCTAGATTTTCCAATTTACTAGCATATAGTTGATCATAGTTAGCCACTAATAATTCTTCACTTTTCTGTAGTATCAGCTGTAATGTCTTCTTTTGCATCTCTAATTTTGTGTACTTAGATCTTCTCTCTTTTTTTCTTAGTCAGGCCAAAAGTTTGTCACCTTTGTTAACTTTTTCAAAAACCAACTTTTTGCTTTATTGATTTTTTGTATTGATGATTTCATTTTATATTCATTTATTTTTGCTCTAATCTTTATTATTTTTTTTTCCTTTATTAAGTTGGAGTTTGGTTTGGTCTTCCTTTTCTAGTTCTTTAAAATGTATTGCTAGATTGTTTATTTGAAGTTTGTTTTCTTTTCTAATGTAGGCACTTCCAGCTATAAACTTCCCTCCTAGTCCGGTTTTTTCTGTATCATGTAGGCTTGGTGTGTTGTTTCCATTATCATTTGTTTCAAAAAATCTTTCAATTTTGTTTTTAATTTCTTTATTGGCTTGCTGGTCATTCGGGAGCTTATTGTTTAATTTCCATGTGTGTATAAAGTTTTCAAAATTCCTCATGTCATTGATTTCTTGTTTATTTCATTGTTGTCAGTGAAGATGCTTGACATTATTTAAATTTATTTGAATGTCTAAAGACTTGTTTTGTGACCTAACAGATGGTCTATCTTTCAGAATTATTCATGTGTTGTGGGAAAAAAAGATATGTATTTTTCAGCTATTCAATGAAGTGTTCTGTAAATATTGTTTAGATTCATTTGGTGTATAGGGTGAATTAAATTTGATGTTTCTCTTCTGGTTTTCTGCCTGAAAGATCTGTCCAATGCCAAAGTGGGGTGCTGAATCCTCCAGCTATTCCTGTATTGGGGCCTGTTTCCTTTATATATCTGGGTTCTCCAATGTTGGGTGCACATATAATTAAAATTGTTATAGACTTTCCCTGAATTGACCCCTTATTATTATTATATAGAAACCTTCATTGTCCCTTCTTACGGTTTTGGTCCTGAAATATATTTTGTCTTAATTAAGTATAGCTACTTCTGCTCTTTTTTGGCTTTCATTGACATGGAATATCTTTTTCATATCTTTTTTTTCAGCCTATGTTTGTCTTTATATGTGAAGTATGTTTCTTATAGGCAACAAATCATTGAGGCTGCTTTTTTACAGTGTTCAGCCACTTCAGCCACTCTCTGTCTTTTTATTAGAGTTTAGTTCATTTACATTCACTCTTATTATTGACAAGTAGGACTTACTTCTGCTATTTTTTAATTTGTTTTCTCACTGTTTTGCAGTCTTCTTTTCCTTCTTTACTTCTTATCCTGAAAAACTTTCAAGGATAAATTCCCTCCTAGAATCTCGTTCTAACTAGGTGTGAATCTGTTTTCTAGAAATATCATGTAAGTTACACATATTATTTTACATTTTCTAGAAGCCACATTATAAAAAGAAAACAAATAAATATGATTTAATAGTTTATTTAACTTAACCCAATGTATACAAAACATAATTTCAACATGTAGTTACTATGAATATTATTTATGAGATATTTTGCTGCTTTGTACTATGTTTACAAAATCCAGTGTTTATATGGTGCTTAACAATTTTGGACTAGCCTCCATTAAAATGCTTAGTAGTCACATGTGGCAAGTGTCTACTCTATTAGACATGATTGATAGAGAATATTATCCATGTAGAAAAAAAATTCTATCCAGACTTCCTTCGTATATTTGAAAATCAACTTTATTGAGGTATAATTTGCATACAATTATATACACAAGTTTCAGTTGTATGATTCAGTGCATTGTGATGAACTTACATGCCCATGTAACAACAACCTATTTCAGTTCCCTATTGCTCTGTAACAAATAGAACATACATTTGTGATTTTAACTTATACTGAAGTCCAGAATCCTAAACTGAGTACTATAATGCCAAATCAATCTTTGGGCCTGGCTGGTTCCTTCTGGAGCCTGTTGGGGAGAATCAGTGTCCTTGCATTTTCAGAGATTGTCCTTCCCTTCCAAAGGTTGTCTGGCATTCCCTAGTACATGGCCCCTTTCTTCATCTACATATCTTCAGTCTCCATATTTACTTTTGTAACTTGGATCTTCTTGCCTCCTTCTCATAAGGAGCCTTGTGATTACTCTAGGTCAAGCTAAATAATCTAGGATAATCTCCCCATCCCAAGATCCTTACCTAATTGTATCTGGAAGTCTCTCCTGCCATGTAAGGTAACATATTCACAGGTTCTGACCATTAGGACTTGGACATCTTTGGGGAATCGTTATTCTGTCTACCACACAACACAAACGGGATAGAGAATATTTATGTCATAACAAAGCTCCCTATTCCTTTGCAGAAAACCTTCACCAACCCATAAACCTCCAAATCACTGATATTATTTCTGTTACCTTAGGTTAGTCTTGCCCATTCTACAGCATCATATAAATTAAATTATAAAATATATACTATTTGTGTCTAGCTTCTTATACTTACCTATAGTGTTTCTGAATCTCATTCATAAATTTGTGTATATCAGCAATTTCTCAAACTTTATGCTTAGTGCTATTCTATCACTATACCAATATTTTGTTTGTCTACTCACCTATAGATAGACATATGGGTTGTTTTCAGCTTGTGGCTATTTTGCATATAGCTGCTATACGCATATATGTATAAGTATGTTTGTAGATGTAGTTTCATTTCCCTTGTAAATACTTAGAATAACTTTTTTGTTATATTATTTATGTTTTATGTTTCATTATTTTGTTTTAATATTAGAATTTTAGCTTTTATGATTAGATCTAGGACAACTTAATTTATTACAGAAATAAATTAGATGTATTTTTAACTTTACAAGAAACAAATGTTTTTAAAAGTAATTTTACTAGTTTACACTCTTAGGAATGATATAGGATTCAGTCTTGCCACATCCTAGTCCACAATCGATATTTTAAATCTTTAATTGTAGCTTTTGAAATGAGTTTGAAGCAGAATATCATTGTGGTTTTAATTTCCATTTGTTGATGATTAATGACTAAGAGTATTTTTCAAGTGTTTATTGACCCATGGTATATCTACTTTTGTAAACTGCCAATAAAATCTTTTGTTATTTTTAAAGTTTATTATTTGTTCTTTTATTACAGAGTTGTAGGAATTCTTTGTATGTTCCACATATAAAGTCTTTTCAGAGTTATGTACTGCAAATATTTGCCCCCACTCTGTCTTTACGTCTCATTTTCTTAAGAGTGTCTTTTGAAGATCAGATGTTTTTCACTTTGATGAAGATCAATTTTTCTCTTCTATATTTTTGGTGCTCTAAGGAATCTTGTCTTACTCTTGTATTATAAATATTTCCTTATTTGTTTTATAATAATAATTTTAGCTTTTTAGATTAGGTCTAAGATATTTCTTTCTTTTTTTTTTTTTTTTTTTTTTTGAGACAGAGTTTTGTTTTTGTCACCCAGGCTGGAGTGCAATGGCATGATGTCGGCTCACTGCAATGTCTGCCTCCCAAGTTCAAGTAATTCTCCTGCCTCAGCCTCCCAAGTAGCTGGGATTACAGTCGCCTGCCACCATGCCCAGCTAATTTTTATATTTTCAGTAGAGACAGCATTTTATCATTTTGGTCAGGCCAATGTCAAACTCCTGACCTCTAGCAATCCCAAAATGCTGGGATTACACGTGTGAACTACTGTGCCCAGCCAGGTCTAGGACAATTTTTAAACTAAATTTTTTTGGTGAAGTGGGGTAGGCATAAGTGTTTATATTTTTCTTTATATGTATATCCAACTAATCTAATACCATTTAATAAAAATATTTTCATTTTCCCTTTAAATGAATGGGTATCTTGGCAACTTTGTCAGTTAACTTGTGTATGCCAGCCTTTTACTAAACTCTATGTTTGTTCCATTCACCATTTGTTGATTCTTATACCACCATATTTTCTTTCTTAGATGCTTAGCTATAAATCTTTTTAATTTTATGTTAAATGCTGCTGTAGGACTTAAAAGTAGGCACTCAAATTATTACAGTCTACTTAAAATTAATGCATTAACAGTTCATACGTCTCTACTCTTCAGAGTTCTAAAGACTCATACAATAATACACATCTATTTATATTCCTCTGACTTTTTGACTATTGGTGTTTTACATTTTACTTCTGCATATAAAACTTACCTAACAATTGTAATACGTACGTTAGTCATTTGTCTTTTAAGAAATTAACAAAAAATAGTTAGTCTTATATATTTAAATACATACCACTTCTCACACTCTATCTCCTATTATGGCTCTCAGTTTCCACCTAGCCCCCTTTTTAGTTTGCCTGACAAGCTTCTTTCAGCATTTCTTGTATTGTAGGTCTGCTGGGAACATATTCTCTCAAATTTTGTTTGTATAAAAATGTATTTCACTGTCCTTTTTGAAGAATATATTGTCTGTAGGGTTCTAGATTGACATTTTAAGTAACTAAATACATTTATAATAATAATTATTAAAGCATTTTCTGCTACTCCCAACATCTGGGAGGTCTTGGAGTTGGGTCTCTTTCTATTGGTTACATCTTTTCTCTCTATACAGCACATTATCTTACCTTTTTGCATGTCTTATTTCATTATATGCTACATGTTGCATATTATATATTACAAGAAGTCAACTCTTAATAAGGTTTGAGTTTTTTCTGGAAAGCAGGCACTTTACTGAAGCCTTCATTGGTTTCTGTCAAATACTGCTTGTAGACTTTGCAACAAAAACTCTAGAATAATCCTGACTCTAGGGCATGATCACCATTTCTAAGCTGTGATTTTTATTTTTTATTTTATTTTATTTTATTTGTAGGGTTATAGCTAAATGACAGAGTTTCTCTACTTTGGTTGAAGGAGAACTCCAACATTCAAGAGTACTGTACAACTTCAAATATTTCCATTTGGTCTCAGCATTGTAACAACTGCACTTTGCTAGAGCTCAGCTTTAAATCTCTGGGGAATCGCCACAGAAACTTTCGTGCTCCTTCTCTGCTTGGTTCCTCTCTCTCCCATACTCTCCAGTCAAGTATCAACTGCTTCACAGCCCTAACTCCAATCTCTGCCTCCACAGTCCCGTGGGATTCTGCTTAGGTTCTACCACTCTATGCCAGTCAGGAAACTATAACCAGATAGAGATCTAGAATGAACATAAGGCTCATCTCATGAGTTTCCTTTCACTCATCAATTTCAGTTCTCTACTTCCTATTGTTCAGTGCCTGAAATTTTTTACCTAATATATTTTTTCTACTTTTGTAATTGTTTGTACTGTGAGGGCAAGTCTAATTATCTCATCATGGTTGGAAGAAGAAATCTTTTCATGAAGAAATGTGCAAATAGGTGAAATCCTTACTTGTAAGTCTCCTTTTAAGAAAGTAGAAATGCTATTTGGCAGAATTTTGAAAACTATAAGATCATTTTGCTGCATATGATATACTGAAAATTTAACAAATGAGTGAACAAATGAATGATTTAGGATTCATTCATAGATTATTTTATTGTATGTCCTTTTTTGTTATCTCTGGTATTTTTATTGCATGACTATGTTAATTACATCTTAGCTTATGAAAAGTATGTGTTGCCATATTTACTTCTAAATTGCATTGTTCAAACTTTCCTTCAATGAAAATATACAAACTAACTTTTTAAAGAAAAACCTTCTCATCAGATTCTAGTTAAATGAAAAAGCAAATAATTTGTAATGACGAGAATGAGTTCCTAAAACTGATTTTGTTTTATGGCTGAGGATTTACCCCACACAGTCTTTTTCTTTTTTCAACATTACTCAAATTTATAGTCTTACAGGTATTGTCTTTAAGAAAGAAAGTTTCATATTATAAAACTGAAATTGACTTTGAGGGACATATTTAAAACTTGATTTTCATACTTGGAGTGTTTCTAAAAGGTAGATTTTCTATTTATGTTCAAATGTACTCAATAAAACTATGTTAAATACATACATGCTTTATTTGAAAACATATCCATGTAGAATATCTAGGCTTCCAAAACATTCAGATTCTGCTGGCTTCTTAGAAAGCTGCTGCACCATAAATGATATATATATACAAATACATAGCACAGATTTCTTGTGTATTGCCCCATTTGTTGTGGGTGATTTCATTTCTAAAAATTTTCCATCAGTCCTATTTATTTCATTTCTTAAAAGAAATTTATTGTTGCAGCCTACAATCTAATGTGAAATTGCAGAATGCTGGCTCATTGCCCCTCAGAATAAATCACCACATTGTATTTTTTATTCAAAACATAGTTTGTTATCTGTGCTGTTGAAGTCTATGGTTCTACACAAAGAAAATATACTCACAAAACTGAACTAAGTTTCAGGGTTCTTTAAAAAGTAATATTAAATCTGTTTGTATTTTACAGAAAATTCCTAGGAGTAATTTTAATGTAAGAGCATTTCTTGAAAAAAAGAATGTACCTAAGTTGAGGGAGATACAAAATAGAACTGAAATTTTAATTCTTTTTGCAATTCAGAAGGGCCATTTTATGTTACAGTGTTTACATTAGAAATAACACTATGCATGAAAATTGAAACTTGCTCTTATGAGTAGGCTAGATTTTTCAAATATCATTGATATTTACAGGTTATTTCTTTCTCAAATAGAATATGTAAGACATTTGAGAGAGTTGTTTTTATAGATAACTATCTCTATGTATTATTTCTGTCACAAGTAGAAAAGACCTCAATACCCAAATTATCTCTCTTACAACCTATAAAGGTGCCCGAAAGGCCAACATTTGAGATTTGTTTTCTTGAGTCTTAAAGGTTCTATAAAAATTTTTATGGTTGTCTTAGAATCCTTTATCAATTAACCAAATTATTGAGCATTAACCTTGTCCCAAGCTGTATTAAGTCCCTAAGCCTCATAGAGCTTGAATTCTATCATTTAAAAAAGGAGGAAAAGAAAAAAAAGTTAAGTGATATGAAGAAAATTAACACAGAGCATGGAGAGAGGGGCATAGATGTGCTACTTTATATGGAATGGTCATGGTGGTCTCCGATGAAGTAACATGCAAGCAGAGACCTGAGCAATATTGAAGAGTAAGCCACATGGATGAAATGACTTAGAAATGAGAATTCCAGGAAACAAGAAATGTAGAGGCATTGAAATGGTAGTGTGTTTGTGAAACAGTGGGCCAGAGTAGAGTATTTGTGGAGGTTATGAAGAGATGAGATCACAGAGTCTGTCAAAAACACAGGAGGAACTAGAAATTTTGGGAGAAATTGCAACTCCTACCTTCATTTTCCCCATTACCAAAATCTAATCAATTCTGTCAAATCAAATGTCAATTCTTAAATTATATCTCAGAGCCCACATTTAAGAGTATTCCCCTTCTCCATGCCCACATTCACTACCTTAGATTACCTTGCTCACTTTCTAACCTAGCTATTGAGAATATCTCCCAATTCAGTGTTTTCCAAATTTTCATGACCATAAAAAAAAAGAAAAATAACTTTAAACTCTACAACCTATAGCTCCACTTCCCAACCAGTGAGTCATAAATTTAAAGGCAGGGCCTTGAGCAGACAGTTCTTAAGCAAATGCCTTGGCTGAATCTTATGATCAGAGACATTTGGGGATTACGATTCTAAGTGTCCTACCTGCTTCCTGTTTCTTAGGCCTCTAGTCTTTTATCCACCTTCTTGGCAGACTTAAAATCCCTTCCTCCCACCACAACATCCTAATCGTGTAGTGTTCTTATTTCTCCCTTACTTAAATCGTTCAACAAATAAAAGATTATACTGTTAAACTCTTATAAATTTATGTGAGGCTTTATCATAGTTTAAATTTAATCTACATTCCTATCATATCCTGACTCTTCTGGACACATGCACACATAAAAACACATATGCCTTTCATTGGTTATCAACTAAACTCTGCTAGGTTCTCAGAACTTATCAGATATGTTTATGGTCCAGCATCTTTGTCTTTCTTTGTATACATATGCACGTATATGCCTGTGTCTGAGCCTCTACTTTGACAACTATTTGACCTATTGATCTACTGGAGGAAAAAAACTATCCTTAAAGTATCAGGTCAAATGTATATTTTCTTCTATTTAAACTTTATTGTTATCCTTTTGCAACTGACAAGTTGGTTGACTCCACTGTGCTCCACATTTGTTGTAAAACTTATGACAGTGTCATAATTTAAATTATGTAAATTAAATATGTACTATCAAATATTAAATATGTAAATTACTTTCTTCTCCATTAGAGTGTGAACTTCTTGAAAGCAAGACTGTATTTCATTAATTTTTGATTTGCACTTATCAGCAAAATTCATGTGTTATGTATTGGAAGGTTCTACATACAAATCTAAATCCAGGCATGCAGTTTTCCAAAGTATTCATCATCAGTTTAAGAGAAAGTATACATATTCCAAAGCACTTGGTTTAATAAAAAATGGAGTCATCTGAAGAAGACTATTTTTCCAATTTCTGAGGAGGAACAGGCAGAAATAGAAAAAAATTTAGAATAAAGTGGAGTCTTCCAGCTAAATAAGAAAAAGCATTGTCAAATATTTTGAAAGAGAATCTGAAGACAAGTGATTGTGTAAATGGCATAAATGAATATTAATTAATATTTCAAAAACTACAACTAAATATAGAGGAAAAAGATAAAGCAGTAAGTTGGGGACATGACTGTAACTTTTATTAATGTTGAGAGGTTAGGTTTTTGTATTTGTTTTGCTTTTAAGCATACATAATTTGATCAGGTTTCCACACAAAGAAAAGAAAACAGATGTTGGGTGTGGGAAGTTAAGGACACACTTGTGTAAAGGGAAAACTGAAGATACCGAGTTTTGGAGAGATGAAATATATGTGTGTGGAGTGGGGGCTGGTAGAAGGAATCACTTTAGGACACAGAATAAGGAAGTCTCCTTGGACAGGAGATTTAAGAAGCAAAACAAATTTTTTTTTAAGTTTTTTTTTAACCTAACTAATCTAAAATTATTTTTATATGACTCACTGATGAAGTAGCAACAGCTTGTGTCCATTGTAATTACTAGAATTTTGTCTGTAATTTAGCCATTCATACATCTATTCAGTGTGCTTATCTATATATGAATCAATATCTTTGGAGCTATTTTTTCTTCTTAGATTTTAAAACCATTTTATATAGTCAATTACTCAAGAATAACTATTAAAATGTTGCTCTGAGGGACATCATGGTCTACAATATGGTGCCAAAGGGTTTGGAGCCAATAGACTATAGACAAGTACGTTCATTAGTTAGAAAACATATTAGGTGATTTTAAAATGTACTATAAATCTTAAAAAAAAATCAAGCGATTGTGAAATTGCTGTAGGGATTCACAATAATGTCAATGTTACAAAATCAATGGTGCAGAAATAGGTTAACAGATATTCACTAAATTGATTTTCAACAAAGGCAACAATATAATACAAAGATTGAAAAAAGTTTTTTTTCTCTATTTTATCACCTTGATATCCCTAAAGAAAGGGATAACTTTCACCCCTATAATCCCTATCTCACACCATACACTTTAAGATGAATCATAGACAGAAAGGTGAAGACAATAACTGTAAAAATTCTAACAGAATTAGAAAAAAAACTTCACAACTTTAGGGTTGGGAAGTATTTCTTATAGAGAGGAGGAATGAACAAACAAAAAAGATTAGTTGTACTTGAAACAGAAAAAAATTGTTCATCAAAATAAACCATTGAGAAAATGAAAATGCTACACATGGAATAAAATAACCAAAATACATATATCTGACATTGTACCAGTTATATCAGGATATCTGATGAACATTTATAAATTACTAGTAAAAAGACCAATAGCCCAAATAAAAAATGGGTAAAGATTTAGACACTTAAAACACACACACACATATTAATGGCAGTAAACACATGAAAAGATTCCCAGCATGATTAATTATCAAGAAAATTGAAACTTAAACCAAAATATATTATGTTCTGAAATGGTTTCTTGGTTTCTTAAAAATATAAATATATGCCTATGACCCAGTAATTGCACTCATATATTTAAGGGGCACAAATGCAGATTTCATAGTAGTGAAGCCTGGGCTTGTAGTGTACTTATCATCCAAATAGTAAAGTTTGTACCCAATAGGTAATTTTGCAGCCCTTACTCTCCTCTCACTTTTCCACTTTTGTAGTTTCCAATGTCTGTTTTCCCACTCTGTGTGTACATATGTACCCATTGTTTAGCTCCAACTTATAAGTGAGAACATGTGCTATATGGCTTTCTGTTTCTGAGTTATTTCAATTAAGATAATCGTGTCCAGTTCCATCTATTTTGCTGCAAAAGACATAATTTTATTATTTGTTATGGCTAAGTAGTATTCCATGGTATACATCACAATTTCTTTATCCAATCCTCTGTTGATAGACATTTAGGTTGGCTCCATGTCTTTGCCATTGTCAATAGTGCTATGATAAGTATATGAATGCAAGTATATTTTTGATATAATGATTTATTTCTTCTTGAGTATATATCCAGTAGTGGGATCCTTCTACTGACTAAAATTGGGTATTCATATAGCAAGGAAGGAATGTAACTGCATTCAGGGAAAAGAAAAATTAAGGAAGGATAAGGAAGAAATCACAATGATTAGTCTGGAGTCTCAATGTCTGGATGAGGTGTTCTAATGACTTTCAGTTTCTTCCCTAAAGGTTGGTTTCCTGATATAGAAACTCAGATAAGACAAGTGTGAGTTCAAGTTTTAAGATCAGGGAGGGTCAAGCTTGATGTTTATTGAATAAAATGTATGCATTCTGTTGGACAAGTGGACCAGTTTCAGTTCCTCATTGTGGTTATAATTTGCATTTCTTGGTGACTAGTGATGCTGAGCATTTTTTCAGGTTTGTTGGCTGTTTATATGTCTCCTTTTTAAAAAATGTCTGCTCATGCTCTGTGTCAACATCTTAATGGGGTTATTTATTTTTTTCTTGTTGAGCTGTTTCAGTTCCTTGTAGATTGGGGATATTAGCCCTTTGTTGGATGCACATTTTGAAAACATTTTTTTACCCATTCTGTAGGTTGTCTGTTTAACCTATTGTTTTTCTTTTGCTGTGCAGAAACTTTGTAGTGTAGTTAAGTCCCATTTGAGTATTTTGCTTTTGTTTTGTTTGCTTTAGAAGATTTGGTCATAAATTCTTTGCCTAGGCCAATATCTAGAAGAAGTGTTTGTTTGTTTGTTTTGTTTTGTTCTTTATCTTTTTATAGTTTCAGATCTTACGTTTTGGTGTTTAATTTATCTGGAGTTAACGTTTGTATATTGTGAGAAACATGGGTCTAGTTTTATTGTTCTGCATATGGCTATCCAATTTTCTCAATAGCATTTATCAAATAGGATATCTTTTCCCCATTGTGTATTTATGTTGACTTTACATAAATGTTGATAAGTTGGTTGTGAAATGTGATTTTATTTATGGGTTCACTATTTCTTTGATCTAAGTGTCTATTTTTATCCCACTACCATGTAATTTTGATTACTATATCCTCGTAACATAATTTGAAGTTAGGTAATGTGATGCCTCCAGCTGGGTTCTATTTGCTTAGAATTGCTTTAGCTATCCAGGCTATTTTCTGGTTTCATATGAATTTTACGGCTGTTTTTTTCTAATTATGTGAAAAATAATATTAGCAATTAGATGGACTGCATTGAATCTATAGATTGCTTTTGGTGGTGTGGCCATTTTAAAAAGATTGATTCTTCTAATCCATGAATACAGAGAATATATTTGCATTTATTTTTGTCTTATATGAGCTTTTCATTAGTGTTTTGCTGTTCTTACAAAGGATTCTTACTGCCTTTATAAAATGTATTTATATGTATTTTGTTTGTTCTCTTTTTTTTTTTTTTTTTTTTTTTTTTTTTTTTTTTNTTTTGTGGCTATTGCAAATTGGATTGCCTTCTTGATTTGGTCCTTGACTACATCCTTATTGATGTGTAGAAATGCTACTAACTTCTGTGTGTTAATTTTCCATCCTGAAACTTTACTGAAGTCATTTATCAAATCACAGAGTTTTTGATAGAGTCTTGAGGGCTTTCTAGATATAAGATCATATAATCAGAAGACAGAAATAATTTGACTTCCTCTTTTTCAATTTGAATGCCTTTTTAGTTTTTTTCTCTTGCCTGATTTATCTGGCAAGGATTTCCAATACTATGTTGAAGAATGGTGAAAGTGGTCAGATTTGTCTTGTTCCAGTGCTTAGAGGGAATGCTTTCAAAATTCCCACATTAAGTATGATATTAGCTGGGGTTTTGTCAAGTGTTGTATTTATCATGTTGAGGTATGTTCCTTTTTGTACAGTTATTATTTATTCATTAAAAATTAATTGACAGTTCACACAATAATATTCATAACATCTTTATTAAAAAAGGCCCCCAATAGAAAATAACCTAAATGCCCAGCAACAGGAGAATGATCACCCAATTTATAGGTTTGTCACATAATTGAAATACCATTCAGCAATAAAATGGAATAAATAACTGAAATATGCAACAACATGGATGGGATATAGAAAGCATTGTGCTGAGAAAAGAAGCTACATAAAATTGTGATTACTAGAATTTTGTCTGTAATTTATATGTAATACATATATTTGTGTATATGGTAGGTCTGTTGTATTTTACAAATCTGTAGAAGCAGCAAAACTAATCTATGATTATCAAAAACAAAATAGTGATTATCTATGGACTGGAGACTTCAGGATGAAATGAAAAAGAACACTTTCCGATGTTATGGAAATAGTCTATGCCTAACTTTGAGTGGGCAATGGGATCATAAATATTTGAAAATTCCACATGGGTTTCTGGAATGAAAAATTAGATTAAGAGAGATTTTATCTGATTTTTTGTTAATATGATGTATTTCTATACTTTTTGAGAATAAAGCCAAATCTAATCTTGCTGTGAAAGTCATATCATTTCATGTGGAATTATAATGGAATATTGCAGAAGAGCAGTTATTTCTAGACATGTAGGCACTTTTGGAAAAACAAAAATGTGCTTTTGAGTATAATAGTAATCAGATATATATATATATATATATATATATATATAAACCATATATATATATATATATATATATATATATATATGTCTGTGGGGTGATGATGATGTGGATGTACAGCTGAAAATATGTATCAGGGATATCATTTCATATAATGAGCTGAAATTAACCTATAGATATTGAATTGAAGACATGTAATTTCTTCCTCTATTTTATTCATTTTCAAACACATGTGTGAATATGTATTAAAGAGCTTTACAGAGAGACCAAATATTGATCTGAATAAGAACTTAGTAGCTAAACTAAAATATGAGAAACATTGGGGCTACTCCTTATAGCTGAAGAAAAGTCTGCCTTTGCTTTTTAATTTATCCATATTGTTTCTTAAAATAAACGTTGTTGTATCTAGAATAATTCATTAATTTGAGCCCCCTCTTTTATTTTTTTTTTACAAATAAAGAAATCTGTTGTCTGTAATTAAAAACTAAAGTTATTCATCTGCTTTTAATAACTATTGAAAGAAAATTTGATCATTGGAACTATTTTACAATAATGAAATATTGTGAAATAATAGCTTAAAGAAACCTCTCTCTTTGGTGACATACATTGATATAGTTTCAAACTCCATAATAAAACAGTTTTCTCACAAATTTTCATTAGTGAGCAATAAATAATAACTTGAAGGAATTATCCTTTTATATGATAGAAACAATTTTTCTTTAGAGAAAATAATAAATATAGCATCAGGTAATTATTTAAATTAATTTTTGTGTCACTCTCAAATGATATCTTGACAACAGTAAAAAGTTCAACAAAAATAATGAAATTTTGTCATAAGATGACCCAATATGCAACAAATCCTGTACTTTATTGTTAAATTTTTGAGTTATTAGCATTAAAGGAATAAAACTCCATGTAAAGAAAGATGGAATGGAATCTTTCATAATGGCTTTAACCCAAATTGAAAGATATTCAGTCGTCTCACAAGGCCTCCCTCCTTCTAAACTAAAATTGGAACACAATCTAAAACTTAACATGCCTATTGAGGTATATCAATAAACATTTACAGAGTACTCATTTAAAGAATTGTACAGATCTCACTTTATTTGGGTTTTAAATCATTGGGAAGTATTAACATGTTCAAATAAAATTTAAATAAAACATTTTAACTTCAGGTATAAGTAATCTCACCTTCCTATAAAATTGCGTTGAACATTTTTTGGATGGTTCTCTACAACTTTTTTTTATGTTCCACTTTCCATTGCTGCTATTCCTTTAGTTGTTTTAGATTTCCTCCTTGTCAATAGCTCTGTAGCATTAGGGCCCACTTTCAATTCAGATATTTTTGTCACATACTACTTACATAATAAATGTTTAATAAAGAAATCATGAAAAAAAGTAACATAAATATAACTTATTGCATTCCCAGGATCTCAAACATATGTACCGGTAGGAACTAACAGTAGTAGATACCTAAAAATGAATGAAGGAAATGTAAAGTTAAGAAATCTAAGGCATTCCCTCATGGTTTGTGTATTATATGGAGATTAGCTAGTTTTTGTTTTATGGAGATTAGATACTGGACTTTTGGCACTTAATAGACTTGCAGACACATGAACATGCATAGTATTTGTTGTTTTCTGTGTAAATGAATATTTATGAGGAAAGCCTAGAAGATTTATTCTACTTCTTTATAGATCTGACTGAATTTCACTACTTTATTCATTGTTCAGGCTTGTCTGAATATTACTCAATTACTCAAATGTTTTGTTTTATCTGCCTTCGGCCCTCCCAACCTTAACTTAGATTAAAACCGTAAAAAAGTCCATTTTTAAAGCTGTGCAAAGAAAACACTACATCAAAACTGTTAATATACACCTCAAACAGAAAACATGCATATCTTCATTTGTCTTTCACCTCATTTATGTCAGCCTATATCTTCCTGGCAAAAATTGCTTTCCAGCTGCAGACAATCTAATTTGACTGTGATGCTCTCTGGCACTTGAGTATTACCGTGTTTCCTTGGTTAAGGTAAAAGATTTGCAAAACCAGTCCAAAAACTTTATTATCACGGCAGAACATCGATGCGTTTCTTGAACATTCATCACAACAGAATGTGTGAGAGCTGGAGAGGAATGAATCATCCTAGATTACCTATCTAGTACTTGAGAAACCTACCAGAAAACAGCAGCAGCAGAGATTAACTTGCTGGAGTTCCCAGGAAATTTACAGAGGCTGTTCTACAGAGAAATAGAAACCCCATTTGCAAGATCCTTACCTGTGAAAGGGATCTAAAATCAAGAGTAAGCCCAGACATGAAAATTCTGCTAGGATGCCCCATAGGTCAAGGTAATCCTGATAATCTTTCTGACAATCTCCCTTTTCATTAGATATTTTTATTCTTTCAAATGTATGTGCATTCAAGTGCTGATTAGTTTGACGTGGGAATACACATTTAACGTTTGTGTTACCCATGAGGGATTTTCATAGTGCTGGGAAGGCAGAGAAGGAAGCTATGATCTGAGATACCTGTGTGTCATTTTTTGAGTCAACATTTTTTGTTCAATCACTACTGGCAAGTGATTCTTTCTAGATATTTTAATCAATTAATCAGAGTGGCTTATCAGTCTATACAGCAAAATTCTCAACTGGTTAAAATATCAGCCTTTCTCTATGCTATTTGTCTTTCCAATTTCTACTTAAATGATGACCTTTTTGATCATACTATACTGACAGGAAAAATCCAAAGCTACTACATACTATCCAGAAAAAAAATTTGGAATTTCTCCCTTCACATAAGAAGAGGCACCAAAAACATTGCCTTCCTTCCTCTACTACTCAAACATATGCCTTTGTATCTAACATTCTCATTTGAGATATTCAGTTAGACTAAGGCACTGAGAACCCTGGCTAAAATAATATTTGAACCTAATTTTTTTAAAATTCCACGTTTAAAACATCAAACTAAGTTTGAAAGGCTATATAGGGCTGGTTGATTATAATAAGCAAAACAACTGTTTTAATTATTTTCACATTCATCATTTGCACTCCATTGAGTCTTAGAAAGAGAATATGCAATTCAACCATGTTTGCTTAAGGATAGGCATAGATTTCTCTGTCATACAGAAATATGCCACGTAAATGGATATATGTCCAATATATGAATTTATATGTGACATAAATCCATACATGATATATGTATATGTCCATGAGTATCATCAGTTTCCAGGTGCATCATCCTAAGAGAACACCACTTACAAACCCATAGAATGTTTTTTTAATTCAATCGTTTTGTTGTTGTTGTTGTTCACATCCCAAAATATAATCTAAATCAGCCCCAAATTAATCACTATATTGGTTATAATGGAGGAGGATATTAAAATCTGCTGGATCTGGTGCCACGACTAACAGAAGTAACTTACAAATCTCTATCAATCCTTTCAGTTTTGTGTGCCTCCTTGCTGTAGTTTGAATGTTTTTTTCTCCCTCCAAAACTTTACTTTGAAAGTTAATCCCCAATTCAACAGTATTGGGAGGTATAGCCTTTGATAGGTGACTGAGTTACCAGGGCTTCACTGTAATAAACGAGATTAGTTGCTTTATAAAAGGCTTTAACGGAAGGAATTTGTCCCCCTTTGCCCTGCAGTCTTCTGCCATTTGAGGACACAGTGTTTATCCCCTACAGAAGGTGCAGCATCAAGATGCCATCTTGGAAGCAGAGAGCAATCTTTACCGGACACTAAAGATGCTGGTACCTTGACCTTAGACTTCCCAGCCTCCAGAACTGTCAAAAATAAATACTTGTTCTTTATAAATTACCCGTTTCAGATATCCTGTCATAGCAGCTGGCATAGAGTAAGATGCCCTTTTACTCCATTATTTTCTGTAGTGCTTTCAGGCTTCTTGCTTCTTTGGGGTCCTACCTTGTTTACCTTCCTTTGTCAAAATAAAGTGAAGCTTTCTATTCAAAATGAAATATGCATGACATTTACCTGGATTCTCAGACCGTAGAGCATGTTGTTGTTATTTCCTTAAAATGTGCCTATATTTTTTATTTACTAAGAACTATTTCGTGGTTAAAAAGGCATAGATCATTGAAATATTTTTCTCCTTATTGGGCTGACTGTTTTGTGTCATATTATTTATATTTTAAAAGTGTAAAACATCAAATTGGACACTAATTAGTCTTGAAGAAAATGTAAGTAATTCAGTTTTTCACTTTCACTAAAAAAATGCTTATTCTGGTTCTTTTTGAAAGAACAAATGTCTCTTATTTATTCACAAATCAGACTTTTACCAAGATGAAAAGACATTGCTGAGTTCTTCTCAGCTCCTGGTTGGTCAACTGAGAGCTCTTCATAGTGCATTGTGCAGGTGTCAGTAAGATCCAGCAGCACCTCATGAAGTTTCAGAGTCAATCTGAGGGTTAAAGATACTGGCTTGTGGGTGTCCCCTCCTTGCATTCCCTGGGTAGCATGCTTCTATATAAACCATTGACATTGTCTTATGGAACACTTCTGGGCACTGCCATCCCCATTAAGACATTTCTCTCACATCGAAGACAGCACTGGTATTCAGGTGTCAAAATTATTTAATATCCTTCAGCTGTAAAGGATAGTTTCAGTCAACATCCCATGCCAAGGCAGTAAGTGCACATCCAGTGGAAATTCTGTACTTCAGAGCCTCAGTACTCATTGCTGGGAGGTGCTCACTGGCTTTTGCAAAAGCCCCAGTAAACACTCCGTAGAGGACTAACAACCTCTTGTATGTCTGGATCATACATACCCATTGTTAAATTGTGAGCTCTGGGTTCTGCATCAACCCAAATGTGCTCTTCTACTCAGCATCATTTGAAACCAAAGATACCACCCCTGAATGATTCATTCTCATAATCCATCTTAGTAAAGGTTGGTTAGAAAGCTGATGATACTAATCTATAAAATGAATCACTTCCTTTACACTATATCCTCTAGGTATATTAGTTTGCTCTTGGGTTACTGGGTATATTATCATGCTCTTGAAGTTCCATAAAGAAATACCTGAGACTTGGTAACTTATAAAGAAAAAAGGTTTAATTGGCACATGGTTCTATAGGATGTACAGGAAGCATGGGATGGAAAGCCTCAGGAAACTTTCAATCATGGTGGGAAGGGAATGGGAAGCCGATACATCTTACATGGCTGGAGCAGGAGTAAGATAATGAAAGGGGAGTTGCTACACACTTTGAAACAATCAGATCTCATGAGAACTTACTGTCATGAGAATAGCAAGGGGGAAATATACCTCCATGATCCAATCATATCTCACCAGGCCCCTCCTTGAACAATGGAGATTATAACTGAGGTCATGAGATTTGGATAGGAACACAAATTTAAACCATATTATTCTAGCCCTTCTCAAATATCATGTCCTTCTCGTCTTGTAAAATATAATCGCCCCTTATTAAGAGTGTCTCAAGTCTTAACTTATTTCAGTGTTAACTCAAAAGCCCACAGTTCAAAGTCTTATCTGAGACAAGACAAGTCTCTTCTGCCTACGAACCTGCAAAATAAAAAATAAGATAGTTACTTCCAAGATACCATGGTGGTACTAACATTGGATAAAAACACATATTCCAAAAGGGAGACAGCAGACAAATGAGAGAAGCTACAGACCTGTGCAAGTCTGAAACCCAGCAGGTCAGTCATTAAGTCTTAAAGCTCCAAAATAATCTCCATTGACTCCATGTCTCACATCCAGGCCACACTGACGCAAGAGGTAAACTCCCAAGGCCTTGGGCAGGGCTCACTTCCTATGGCTACTTTCAAGGGCTGGCATTTAGTGCCTGCAACTTTTCCAGGTGCATGGTGCAAGCTGTGGGTGGATCCACCATTCTGGGATCTGGAGGATTTTGGCCCTCTTCTCACAGCTTCAATAGACAGTGCCCCTGTGGGGATTCTGTTTGGGGGCTCCAATACCACATTTTTTTTTCCACACTGCCCTGGTATAGGTTCTTCATGAGGGCTCCATGCCTGCATGAGACTTCTGCCTGATGATCTTTTCATATATCCTCTTAAATCTAGGCAGAGGTTCTGAAGCCTTGACTCTTGTCTTCTTTATACCCACGGGCTTGGCATCACATGGAAACCACCAAGGCTAATGACTTACACCCTCTGGGGCAATGACCTAAGCTGTACCTTGGGCCATTTTAGCCATGGCTGAAGCTGGAACGGACACAATAAAGGGTACCATGTCCCAAGGCTACACAGATCATCAGGGCCTTGGACCTGACCCATGAAACCATTTTTCCCTCCTAGGCCTCTGGGCTTCTGATGGCAGGTGCCTCCAAAATGTTTATGAAATGCCTTTGAAGCATTTTCTCCATTATCTTGGCTATCAACCTTTGGATCCTGCTTTCTTATGCAAATTTCTGAAGTAGGCTTATATTTCTCCCAAGAAAATTTTTTTTTTCCTTTTCTACCACAGGGCTGAGCTGGAAATATCCTAAACTTTTAAAGTCTTCTTCTCTTTTAAATCTAAGTTCCAGTTTTACATCATTTCTTTGCTCACACGTTGAAGCTTAGGCTGCTAAAAGAACCAGGCTACATTTGGAACATTTTGCTACTTAGAAATTTCTTCCACCACATACCCTAAATCATCTGTCTCAAGTTCAAAGTTTTACAGATCCCTAGAGCAAGGGCACAATGCCACCAGTCTTTTTACTAAAGTAAAGCAAGAGCGAACATTATTATGGTTCCTATATCACTACCAGCATTTTGGTCACAACAATTTAACAAGTCTCTAGGAAGTTCCAAACTTTCCCTCATTTTCCTGTCTTCTTCTGAGCCCTCCAAACCGTTCCAACCTCTGGCCCGTCCTAAAGTCACTTCAACATTTTCAGGCATCTTTACAGCAGTGCCCCATTCCTCAGTACCAATCTTCTGTATGAGTCTGTTCTTTCATTGCTATGAAGAGATACCAGAGATTGTGTAATTTATAAAGAAAAAAGATTTAATTGGCTCATGGTTCCACAGGCAATAGAGGAAGCATGGCCGGCGAGGCCTCAGAAAACCTTCAATCATGGAATAACATGAAGGGGAAGCAGACATGTCTTACATAGCCAGAACAGGAGGAAGAGAGTGAAGCAGGAGGAGCTAAACGCTTTGAAACAACCACATTTCATGAAAACTCACTATTGTGAGAACAGCTAGGGAGAAATCTACCTCCATGATGCAATAACCTTCCACTAAGCCCCTCCTCCAACATTGGGATTACAACTGGGGACATGAGATTTGGTCTGGGAACCAAATCCAAACCATAGTACTTGATTTAGCCCTTCTGCCACATTGACTCCCTTCTTGGTAAGCACAAGTCTCAGAGGTAGCTACTGTTGTCCTGGTATAGTTTTCTCCACTGTGAATGGCATTAAGGTTAGTGGCCTGAGCTCAGACAAACCCACATCCAGCCTCAAGGCCCAACCCAGCAGTCTTTCTTAGTTTCATTTTAGCTATTATACATAACAATAGCCCAGGGATTTAATATTTTGCTTTTCTTTTCATAGTTTGCATTTCCTTATATGTTCCGTGAACCAATTTACTAGAAGTTAGGTTCATCTCTAAATTCCAGTGGTAACTTTTACCTTTAGTAGCTGATCTCAACCAAGCTGTGGCTTTATACAATGGGTGAACATGTGGCCACCTAGGAATCAATGTTTCTTCATCCTTCACCCTTTTATCTTTTCTCTGACCAAACCAGATGCTTCTGTGAACCTGGGCCAGTCAAACCTATCCCACCACTGCCACCCAGTATGTCAGAAGAACACTCTCTCAAACTGTTTTTCCTCTGTTCTCACACCACTGCAACAGTCATCAACACAGAAGACTTCTGTGACCAATTTGTAGGGGTTTTTCCCCACACACCAGGCAGCAGACACCAGCTCCATGCCCTCCAATTCAATTTCAACACTATCTGCCTGGAGGTAGATATGGCTTGAGAGCCCAATCCCACACACACACCAGTCACAAGTCCAGGCCTCCTGAACTGGAAATGGACTGGCTTCAAGTTGCAGTTTCCACAGTCCCATTTTTGGTTCTATTAATTTGCTGGAACCGCTAACAGAACTCAGGAAAACACGCTTACTGGTTTATTATAAAAGATTTTACAAAGGATACAGTTGAAAAGACGCATAGGGTGAGGTATAAGAAAGGAGGCATGGAGCTTCCATACCCTCCCTGTGCTCATGACCCTCCAGGAACCTCCATGTGTTCAGCTCCTAAAATGCATATTTTCTATCAGAGACAAAGTCTCATTTTCCAGCTTTCAAATCTGGAAACAAGCAAATAATCAATGAGAATTTCTTCTTTGTTCAAAGTAACTGGATTCTCCTGAGAAATATTTGTACAGTTTAACTATCAAGTGAATTGCAGGAATAAGCCATTTTCTTAGAAAATGTCAATAGAAAAATAAGTAACTTCTCATTGTGGGATAGTTTCAGAACTCTTAGCACAAATGGAATTTTCTGATTTGGTAAGAACAGCATCCCCAAATTAATAATACCCAGTGAATGGATCCAGTAGTTGCAGATGTTTTCATTTTTATAATTTCAATTTTTAATAGCACTAGGAGTTACAAGTATTTTTTTCTTTGAGATTATTGCACTGTTCTGATGATTGAAATTACTTGCACTTCATCCTTCATTCTTGTAAATATTCCATGGAGTCAGAGGAAGGCGCTTCCTGTTGATGTCTTATTGCTCAATTATGAAGCACAGAAAATGCTCCTTCATGTGTATTACAAGTACAAAATGGCCTCATACATAATAAATCAGGAAACAAGCCCTACTGTTGCTGGTGGAATTCACATGCAAAAAAGAAATAGTAGATTCATTTTTTTCCAGAGACTAAACTTTTCATTAGTTAGCTTTGAAAATACAAAGACCTATCTATGCTGGTGCCAGAACACTGAGTAGGTGTGTTATTTTGTAAAATAAAGCTTAAATCAAGAATTGTGTTCACTGAACAATTAAGAGCAAGGTAAAGGAGAAGAAATATGTTTAAAGACATGAATTCACGTCTCACTTTATTTACTTACAATAGACTGCGTCACAGGTACAGCCAAATGCTCACATCAGAGCAACCATCGTCTAATTTCTGAAATTCTGCTTTGCAAAACTACCTAGGAGAATAGTTTTGGAGTGGAATATAGTCATCTTTCAATAAGTTCTTTCCACGGACTCACATAAAGTCTTATTTATTACCTTATTATTGCCTGTTTGGCCTAAAGCAACCTCCAAGAGAACAATTTCAGCTGATTTTTTTTTTCTGTCATGTTCAAAGAGATAATGAAAGTCTCTTTTTCAGTCATGCAAATTACCACAGATCTGCAGGTTTTCTGGTTTGAACAAAATTAGGCTTGGTCTAAAATGAAATATAGCCTAGAAAAATTACCAGTGCAATTGATACCATGACTCAGGAAACTTTATTCAAAAAATACCACTGCAATTTATATCACAACTCAGGAAGGATGACACATCCTTCAGTATTCTAATATAAAGTTTATTTGGCTGTCCTGATAATCAGCACTTTTCCCATAGCCATTGTCAGGTTCATGATTATTTTATTTTATTTTATTTTTGAAGGAGTGTGGAGTTGTTTGTTTGTTTACTCCCTGTCCCCTCCGACAAAATATAAGTTCGGTATCTGTCAATTCATACCAAAATCACAGCACTTGGCAGAATCCCTAGGAGTGATAGATTGAAACATGGAATAAACAAGTAGGCTTGTAATTTTAAGTCATGGTGATAGTCTTAATTTTCAACACTTTCATTAGACTAAAACTTTTTGGTACTGTATTTAGATCCTACATGCTTTTTTTTGTTCCTCTGAATATTTAGAATTGGGTTGTTTCAAGGTCATGGCATTTTATGAGGAAAAATTCACTCTGGCAGTGCCTGATAATGAGATTGCAATGGAGATCATAGTTTGTTGCTCCTTAGCAAGGTACTGTCTCCTTTTATACTGATGAGAATAAATAAAATATTAGATTTTTTTTTTTTTTTTTTGAAATGGAGTCTCGCCCTGTCACCCAGACTGGAGTGCACTGGCACTAAATCAGCTCACTGCAACCCCTGCCTCCCAGGTTTATGTGATTCTCCTGCCTCAGCCTCTTGAGTAATTGGGACTACAGGTGCTTGCAACCATGTGTGGCTAATTTTTTGTATTTTGGTAGAGACAAGGTTTCACAGTGTTCCTGAGGCTGGTCACAAACTGCTGTGCTCAGGCAATCTGACCACCTCAGCCTCCCAAAGTGCTGGAATTACAGGTGTGAGCCACTGTGCCTGGCCAGAAATTTTTATATTTCTTTTGTTAGAGTTTAGAAGAGTGGGGATTTGGTGACTTTTATTTCTAGAATGAAGTCTTGATGTTCCACTGGATGAAGCATAAATGACATTAATCAATGATAAATACCACTACATCCCAAACACTGGGAGGATCTTCCAGGTTATAAGGAATTTGCTCTGATTCTGGTGATTCACCACTACAATCAGTAAGCTCAGCCTTTCCATGCAATAGTCTCAACTTTATCCTTGGATCTGTCTAGACTACTAGCTCTGGATTTGGATTGCACCACTTGTACTTGTCTCCCTTCTAATTGTTTTTATTAAATTGAGTTTTGGCTTTAGGCTACCAGCTTATCCTCAAGGACATGAAAAATAGTTTTAAAAAATACAAATTTGTCATTGGATCTATTATGCATATGGCGCTGAGAATATCCTACAGTGTACCACACAATGTCTTTTGTATCAAGACCCAGAAAAGGCATTTCTTTCAGATATTTTCTAGAAATCTTTCCTTAATAGCTGTCTGTTTGTGTTCTTCTTTGGGCTTGAAATCTTGAAACAATCTGCCTTTTCTTTGCTAGTTTTTATCTAAGAAGCTCTTTTTCTCATGAATAGTAGAAATCATGCTAGTATCTCCCTTTATTTTTCTACTTTGCATTCAGTAAGCTCAGAATCAAATTTGGCCCTCTCGCCTAGTAATTTTATGTAGGAAATCTACTACACATTTCTGTTTGCCAGCTTAGTCCTGGCTTTATTATATTACGCTTTTCCTCTGATTGCCTCAACTATTCATTGCATTCTTTTTTGCCATCTTAGTTTTCTAAGCCACTTCAAACCCTTTGCTGCCATAGGGCTGTATAAATCTACTCAAGGTGTATTCTTAGCAATATGTAAAACAGTATCTTTGCCTGTGAGATAACTTTATAGCATGTAAGACCCTCCATAAAGTTTTTGTCTCAATTATAACTCTTCTGCTGGTAACTTATACTCTAGGTCACCCTCTCCTCCCATCCCGGCACCCTCAGTTCCATGTCAATCCATTTAGAGTTCCTCCAGAAAAGCTTGCTGTTCCATGCCTCTGAGTCATCTACCATTTTCCCTTAATCTTGTTATCTTCCCTTCACCATCAGATAACACTAACACCTTGTCCTTTGTTCTCCTTATTCATCCTATATAAATCTCTATGTTATAATTAATACAAACGGTTTGATACATTCTTTCCTCACCTCTCTCTATCATTAAACTCTTTGAAGCTAGAGCATACATATTTTTTGTTTGTTTTTGTTTTAAAACCAAGAAGATTTGCATATTTCCTGGCATATTATAAACATTTAATATATGTTTGTCATGTGAATACTGGGTGAGTGAATGAATATATGAATGTGCCATTGAACACCACAGTCTGTGGAAATCCATTACCACAGTTTTACAAAAATGGGGCCAGAGAATGAATACATAAGTGTCTGTGCTGTGCTTCCTTTTTTTCAATCTGTGGCACTATAATGTATGAAATTAGAACAATGTAATGCTATTAAACATGCTGTGACTGGTGTCATACATTCAAAGAATTTATCTGCCTAATGTACAAATTTTTGAAGTGAAATAAAAATACAGACACTATTGGGAACATATATATGTATTGAGAGTTCAATTTTGATAGAACTGTCAAAGTGCATGTAATACTGACAGAATCTATCTGTTGCTAAGGTTTCTTGGGTTGTTTATAAGCTCATCACTATCATACATGTTAAGTTGTTGTTCTTGTTGTTAATTTGAAATAAGCCATCAGGAATAATGCTTACATCCATATGTTACTGAAAAAAAATTAGGGCTTTGAAAGTCAAATTAAATATTTTGGGTAAAGTCAATGTTTGAGTAAAAAAGAGATGATTCATGTAAAATAGACTTGGCATTTTTATTCTGTAGACCAGTGGTCTCCAACTTGTTTGGTACCAGGGCAGTTTTCATGGAAAAGACAATTTTTCCACATGCGTGGGAAAGGAAGTGGTTTTGAGATGAAACTGTTCCACCTCAGACCATTGTGCATTAGATTCTCTTAAGGCACTCACAACCTAGATCCTTCACGTGCACAGTTCACAATAGGGTTTGCACTCCTATGAGAATCTAATGCTGCCACTGATGTGACGGGAGGCAGAGCTCATGTAGTGATGCTCACCTGCCTGCCACTCACCTGCTGCTAGGCAACCGAGTTTCTAACAGGCCATGGACCTCTATTGGGACTGGGAATCCCTACTGTAGATTATGATCTGTATCCAATTATTCTAATTTCCCAACAGTTGCAGTAATTTTATTTTCAGATATAAATAATTAGATGAGACCACTGAGAGGAATTTTTTCAATAAATTTTATTTTAAAAATATTTAAGAAAGGCATTACAATGTAACTTAAAACTACTATATGTTGAAAAAATAATTATTATTTGACTTCATGCTTTTGCTCTATTAAATATAATATTTGAAACTTTCAGTGTATGTCACCTGTTAGATTCATCTAGTATAGCCAATATTCTATAGATAACATCTTCTTTATCATGGGTTATGACAGTACATATTACATACTTTTTATGTTGAAGTGATCTTATGGATTAGTCTAACCCCCATCAGTAATGATGAATTAACTTAAGCCAAAAATCATAAAGTGAAAATCAATGAAACAAGTTATGTCTATATTTAAACAACTGCCCAAATCTTTCACAGGATTTATGGTTTTGAAAGAAGTAAATAAATATCTAGCCATGTATAAATGCTTTAATTTTGTTCATATAGTGGTATATTGATCCATGTTTTGTTTATATTGAAGCATATTAATAAAACTGTGTCACATATAAAAATCACAGATATTATGAATATATAATTGGGACCATGAGAAAGATGATAGCATGCTGGTCTCACTGATATATGATTAACATTTTAGAAAGACAGCAATTAATACTACTCTTTGAAAGGTACATATGTAGTGATTGTCTTCATTTTTTCAATGTTGTTCAATGATTCTTTTTAACTGTTTTTTGAATATTGAAAAATTTAAGACATGTAATTGAAAATGTCAATAACCATTAAGCACACACAGATTAAAACATTGTTTTGGGTAATAGATAAACTGGTAACAAAAAGTATGATTAAGGAAGTTAATAGATTAGAGGGTGAAAGTCTATATAAGGTACTTGAAACTAGAAACTAATTACATAAACTAGCTCACCAGAATTCATAATGGTATTATATTTTCAAGTGTATTTTCCTTTCATTTTTTAGACTTAGTAGGGCCATTGCAATTATGTTACCAAAAGTAATGTGTGAAATTCATATAATTTTAAATTTTGTGTTAAAATCATGTAATTTTTAGGAAGATGTAAAATTATCTCTGTTAGTAGATGACATGATATTATATGCAGAAAACCCTAAGATTCCATGGAGAAGTTGTTAGGCCAAATAAATTAATTCAGCAAAGTTGCAGTGCTGCAAAATCAATATGCAAATCTAGTTGCACCTGTATACACTCAATAATGAACCATCTAGAAAATAAATTAATTCTACTTACAATAACATCGAATGAATAAAATACTCAGAAATAAACCTAACCAAGAAGGTGAAAAACTTTTACAATGAAATAAACATTACTGAAAGAAATTTTAAAAGACACAAATACATGGAAAAGCAGCCTATATATATTGGATGTTGACTTAATATGTTTTACATTGTCCATATTGCCCAAAATGATCTACAGAACCAATGTAATGCCTATCAAAATCTCAAGGGTGTTTTTTGCAGAAGTGGAAAAATTTATCCTAAAATGTATATGGAATCTGGAGACTCCCCCAACAGACAAAACAAGTTTGAAAAAGAATAAAATTGGAGGACCCAGACATATTAAAAGCATAACATATTACAAACATATTACAAACAGAAAGCTACAGTAATGAAAAGTATGTGATAAAAACATAGTTATAGACAAATAGAAACAAAAGAATAAAGAACCCAGAAAGAAACCCTCCTGTATATAGTCAAGTGATCTCTTCAGCAGTCTCTTTGGCAAACAGCATTGGAAAAATTGAATAGCTATGTTGCAAAAGAGTGAGATTAGAGCTTTATTTTATACTGTATATAAAAATTAACTCAAACTATATAAGACCCAAACATAAGACCTAAAACTATAAAACTCCTAGAAGAAAACTTACAAGAAAAACTTCATGACATTGTACTCAACAATGATTTTTTAATATTACACTAAAAGCAAGGCAACAAGCAAAAATAGACAAATGAGACTACATGAAACTTAAAAACTTCTGTGCACCAAAGAACAAAATAGAGTAAAAAAGCAACCTACTGAATGGGGGAAAATGTTTTCAAAACATATATCTTTAAGGAGTTAATATCCAGAATATATGAAGAATTGTTACAGCATAATAATTAATCAAATAATCCAATTTTAAAATGGACAAAGGACTTGAGTAGACATTTTTCCAAAGATGATATAAAAATGGTCTAGAAACATATGAAAAGATGGTCAACATCACCAATTATTAGACAAATGAAAATCAAAACCATAATGAGTTATGACCTCACATCACTAGCCTGGCTACTATCCAAAAAACAGAAAATAAGAATTGTTGGCAAGGATGTGGATGGAAATTGGACCTCTGTGCTCTGTTGGGGATATCATAAAATGGTACAAACCCTGTGGAAATCAATTTGGAGGCTCCATTAAATATTAAAAATAGAACTACCATATGATCCAACAATCTTTCATCTGTCTACATATCGAAAATAGTTTAAGGCATGGTGTTGCAGAGATATTTTCAGACTCATGTTTGTAGTGGCATTATTCACAATAGCCAAGAGGTGAAAGCAACCTAAATATGTATTGATGGATGAACGAATAAACAAAATGTGGTGTGCATATATACAATGGAATAGTATTCAGCCTTTAAAATGAAGGAAATCCTGTCACATACTACAACATGGATTAAATTCGAGAACATTATGCTAAGTGAAATAAGAAGTCACAAAAAACTATATTTACTCCATGATTCCATTTACATGAGTTATCTAAAGTAGTCCAACTCATAGAAAGAGAAAGTAGAATGGTGGTTGTCAGGGCCTGGGGAAATGCAGAAAAGGGGAATTGTTTAATGGGTACAGAGTTTCAGATTTCTCAGATGAAAATGTTCAGGACATCTGTTTCACAACAATGTGAAAATACTTAACAGTACTAAAATGCACACTTTCAAACCAGTTAAGGTGGTAAATGTTTTATGATTTTTGCCATAATAAAAATTATATTTATACTTAAACCCACTGCTGTTTTTTTCCTCACTTCAAAATCAATGTTATCTTGAAATATACAATAATTTAAATAAAATGAAAATAAAATTTGGTTCTCTGTATAGGAGCATTATATGTAAAACATAAAACATGAAGCTCAGCCTATGAATTAAGTCCTAGCAGAAAAGAAATAGTCAGCTGTAATAGTAAATTAGAAATAATATACAAGTGGTTCCAATATTCTTATTACACTATGTTGAGTGGGTTAGAAAAATCCGTGAAACAATTCCTGGCCAATATGTTCATGTGAATAACAGAGATGGCTTCTAATCTGGAAATATAATGAACCTGTATGTAAAAAATAAAGTGTAAAATACAGAGAAGTAATTTAAATTTGTATATGCATGCATGCAAAATTATTTTTTAAAAGCAGCATCAGGTGCATGTGAAATAAAAATGTGAATGAAAAAACAGATAACAAACATAATGAAAACTGGACTATATCAAATTTACCAAAAAATTCTTTATAGATGTATATTTTCATATTCAATCTTAACCTTAAAATTTTAAGTAATTTCTACTTTCCCGCATGTAATTAGAAATTTGTTATTTAAAAGTTGAGACAGGCTTTTCTCTTACAATTCTTGACATTAATTTCATTTCAGAGGAGGATTTTATTTTATAACAGGAAACCGAAAACTATATAGACAAAATTAAAAATATATAGTTCACTCTGATGAAAGCATCGTACTTGAAACCACATTTTCTGACCTCCTGTCTTTCTAATGCTTATTGGCAAGAATCAAGGCTCATTTAATAGCATTTAAAACCTTCTCCTATCACATACTTCCAGCCATTTTTTTCATGTTCTCTCTGCAAATAGATTTAATGCAAAACGTGTGCTGTTAAAACACAATTTAATAAAAATGAAACCTCAAAAGATAATTCATAATAGAGGTCATTGCTTCTGCAAAAATCTTTCATATTTTTAATCTTCCAATGTAAGTTCCTGGCTAGATGACTTAACTAGTGCTAATACTTACCAGTAAATTGAATTGCCTCAAGTTAATCCAGGTTTCTTGTATCTTTGTTCATTTATTTTCTATAGAATAAGGGTAAGCTTTTTCTTTCAACTAGGAGGATGCACACATTTTTGGTTATCTTTGATTTCCTACTTCTGGAGCAAAATGTATCCTTAGGGCTCAAATACTTATAAGGTTGTGTAGACAAAAAAAAAAAAAAAAAAAAAAAAAAAAAAAAAAACGAAAACCAAAAACAAAACAAAACAAAAAACACCACTGTAATAAAAGAAGCACTGAAATAAAGCTGAACACCTCAATGCAGGTTGTAAAAGAGCTTCCTCTCTTTAGATCTATTTCCATCTCAAATTCTCAGAATGCAAATTTGAGGACCGCAAATTCAATTTCTTGATTAATCAGACATTCCCTTAAGAAACATTTAAAATCATCCTTTACCAGCACTACTATGTCATTAGAGAAAACTTGTAATTCCCAAGCCTTTACATAATAAGCCACAGGCCACTTGAAGGTACTACTGAGAGTAAAAGTTTGGCATTAGTGCATTTAGTCACAGATGGTAAGTGGAACTTCCACAGTCTGCTGCATCCTGGCTAATACAGACTAAATCTCTCTTGCTCACATTTCTCTCTCTTTTTTTTTTTTTTTGAGATGGAGTTTCACTCTTACTGCTCAGGCTGGAGTGCAATGACGCAATCTGGGCTCACTGCAATCTCTGCCTTCCGGGTTCAAGTGATTCTCCTGCCTCAGCCTCCCTAGTAGCTGGGATTACAGGTACCTGCCACCACACTCAACTAATTTTTTTATATTTTGAGTAAAGATGGGGTTTCACTATGTTGGTCAGGCTGGTGTTGAACCCCTGACCTCAGAAGATCCACCCACCTCAGCCTCCCAAAGGCCTGAGATTACAGGCATGAGCCACAGCACCTGGCTTTTCCACATCTTTTAAACTTTTTTATTTTTGTCTCTATGAAGTTTATCTTGTTCTGTGGCAGTTTTAAATTTGAGCTGAAGAGATTGATACTTTCTCACTTTCTTGGGAGGACAAGTGATAGATTGCCTTTGTAAATGAAGATTCATGCTGTTATTGTCTATAGTTTGGAATAGTCATGTTAGATTAAACAACATTCTGTTGTGGCCCCTTTTTAATTATGATGCTTCCTGCTGCCGTGCTGATTCTTTTTTTCTGATGACTCCGCTATGGAGAAGCACAGCTTCTTTCAAATAAGCCCATCACAGTGCAAGCAGCTCATTAACTTCAGCCTTCCTCCCAGTTTCCTATGACAGGCTGAAGAACCTTCCCTAGCTTTAGAGAGATATAATAAAGTCTTATTTCCCTTTCACAGAAACTCAAGGGCAGTTCATCATGTTCTTTTCTTCAAGACAGAATTTTGAACAGAAGCAGAGGGATCCAAAACTTCTTTTTTTTTTAGTGTTCTGGATGTCACTAAATTGGAAGTTACTGTAAATGAGCAACAACTCCTTCCATTTGGTAGTTTCCATGTTTTATTTTTAAAAAATGTGGGCATGTCTAAGTATATATTTGCTTCAGAGAATAATGAGATAAAACAAAATCCTCATGATCATGTTCCCAAATTCAAATTCTATGACTTTTTTTTTTAATTGATCCCTAACAAGCAGTAGAGTATTTGCCTAAAGTGGAAGCCTTCAAATACTTTTTGGATTCTCAAATGCTAAAATTCTACCACTATGTATGCTTTCCTTTGGATTCTTTCCATTTTCTAAAACTGCAAATACTGCTGGAAAGGGGTACATATCTGGGTGATTTAGAGAAAACACTTGATTCAGTCTGAGTAGGCTATGTTATTCTACAAAAACAGACACCTTCCAAAATTTCAGTAACCAAGCATCCCAACAGAAAGTGTTTTTCTCTCATGCTACAAGTCTAATGCGAGTTGGCAGAGGGCTTTGTCCATATCATCTCTCAGGAACAAAGGCTAATGGAGACTCCAACTCCTCACATGTCTCCAGGACTGCTAGGAAAATGGAAGGCATTGGATTGTACACTGGCTTTGAAAATTCCTCCTGTAAATGGCATGTATCACCACTCACAATTGGTTAGCCAAAGTGACTGCCATGGCCATGTCTAATCTCAAGAGGGTGACAAAGTGCAAACCTACTCAGAAGAAGAAACAGCACATTTATGAACATCTTAGTGACAAGTATCACACTGTTGTAAGTTGATCTTTATACCACATTCTGGCTGAAAACTAGCTGGATTGAGGGTTAGAAATCTGTATGTGAGGGGTAAAAGGAAAAGATGCTTTTGGGGCCCAACAAGCATGGGAGGCACAGAAGAAACACAAGGCCAACCACCTATTTCTGTGACAAGAAATGTCATGTGGAAGCAATGTACCAGCTCACCAGCTTTTAGTGTTCTTCACAAAAAATAGTCACTCTCAACCTAGGTAAATAATTTTCCAGATTGAAAAAAAGTAAGGCACTATATAAATAAAATATAAGCAATATATTATTATATAATAAATGCCATTTATAAGTTTACTTTTTTTAAGTCATAGCTTTCAGAGGAAGAAACACTATAAATTGTTGGTGATGCAGTCATTGTGAACTACTGACCTACGGTATAAGATTTAGAGTTCCCTAAGATAAGGAGCTGTGGTTAACATGTCTCTCTCTCTCCATTTGCTAAGTTACAGCTGAAGGTATTCATTGAAGAACATAAGAAGCATAGTATGGGAACTAAATTACCTGAGTTTGAGCTCTCACTTGGTCACTTTGCTGAGTTAACTATGAGCAAGTAGCTATAGCTTTTCGCCTGCTTTGCATCTGTCTCTTCTGGCTCTGGTAACAGTTTCGTAATCCCCAACTCCCACCTCCTAAATCACTCCTACTGTTTACTAGATCCGTATGGTTCCACTGCAGTTTCATCTCCTGCCTTCCAAAATAACACATATCTTAACATAGGCCATCCCCCTGTTCACGTTATTGTTTCATACAAGGGATACAGGTTCCATATTTTTTGTGGATTGACAAAGTTTTCCATTGGGAATATTTTTTTAACCATTAAGGAAGAGAGTTCTATTTTTACCCAATGGCCGCAGAGAAGATATGATGTAAGTCCAGAGAGGTTGGCTACCATATCGCCCAAAAAAGGGACACTTCTAAACTGAATGGGGGAGAGAGAGGGAATACAAAAAGCTTTTACATTGAAGTAATTGTTTCAAGTCTCACAGGGGCTTTTGACCTTTGAATTATGGGACACAATTTATACCCGTTTCATTAAATCTAGTTGAGTTGATGTTTCTGAAATACAAAACACCTTGACAAATAAAACTTTCTGGGCCTGTTTCTACAGATATAAAATGAAGTATCGCCATAATAACATGAATTTTCCTACAAATCCTTTAAAACGCTCTATGCAATACGTTTATGGAAGATTATAAATCCAGTTGCAGAAATGTTGGGTTTGAGATGCCTGCAGTACACTTCAGCAGAAATAAACATTGCAGTTTGATGTCCCTGTCTGGAGTCCAGGAAATATCTACTGGAAGAAGATATAGATTTGGGAGTCATCAACATAGAAGTGGTCATCAAAGCCACAAAAATAAAAGTGTCCTGTTAGAGTGTGTGTTTACTAAAAGGAGGAGAAGGGAATACTGTATATTTTAAATTTGATAGACCATAAAACCACAGTGGAGCCTGGAGCAGAGATATTTTGATCAAAGATCGGCAAGAGAACACGATGGCCAGTTTGCGTAGGACCTGGAGCTGGAGTGAGTTGCTAAGGAATTTAGAGATTATCACTTAGGCAAATAAATGGAGGTCAATAAGGGTTTTAAGCAACAGACTGAATAACATTTTAGTTTTTATTACGGTCACTCTTGTGGAAGANTCTCTCTCTCTCTCTCTCTCTCTCTCTCCTCTCCCTCTCTCTCTGTCTCTCCATTTGCTAAGTTACAGCTGAAGTTATTCACTGAAGAACATAACAAGTGTAGTATGGGAACTATATGTTCCCATAAGAACATAACAAGCATAGTATGGTAACTAAATGACCTGAGTTTGAGTTCTTGCCTGGTCACTTTGCTGAGTTAACTATGAGCAAGTAGCTATTGCTTTTGCCTGCTTTGTATCTGTTTCTCCTTGTTCTGGTAACAGTTTTATAATCCTCCACTCGGACCACATAAATTACTCCTACTGTTTACCAAACCATTGTATCATATCAGCTTTCACAAGACAAATGTCCCCCTTTTCATTCTTGATGTTAGTTATCTGTAACTCTTTTTCTATGATGAATCTTCCCACAAGTTTGTCTCCTTAAAGAAAACAAACAAACAAGCCTCATATTCACCTTTTCAAGGAATAAGCATTTAACTTTGTCCAAAAACAAGCAAGGAAACGAAGGACTATGCTTTTATAATTTATGACTATGCTTTTATAATTTATGCTTTTATAATTGATGAGACGTGAATGATGTCAGAGAGACGAATTCTTTAAACTGAAGATAATGAGGACTTGCATTAAGGCAACAGAAGTAAAAATTATGATGAGAATAAGGCTGGAAAGAGATATAGAAGAGATAATCTTACACAGTTAATGGTATTTGAGAGCTAAGAGAGAAAGCATTTCAGTATATGGGTTTCTATAGAATAAATGAAAGAACAGTGACAATTTCATCAAGAGAGGAAATCTAAAATGAAGAATAAGTTTGGAGGCAAATCTTAGTTTTGAATACAATGATATTATGATCCAAAGCCAACAGAAGAATTGATGGGTAGGGTATTTACCCAAAAATAATTGTTAAAGTCTGTGATATTCACAAAAGATTCCAATGAGGTCATTTAAATTGAGAAAAGGATGAACTCTATGTCTGGAGCCCTCAACAAAGCCAGGACTCGGAGAAGATTTAACAATACAAGAACATAAAAATAGAAGGGAAGAAAAAAACAGGAAAGAGTTTGGATGCCCCAAAAAGGGGAGAACATCAAGATATAGTGTCTGGATGGCTTAGTTTCTGAATAAGATAAAAATTGGAAAATTATTTGGGGAAACAAACATTCACTGATAATATAATTCAGGTTTTCTTCATAATAACAGCATAATTCTCAAATAAGTTTATTCACTTTAAATACTCTTATAATTTTAATTTGCCTGTCAACAAGAAAAAGCTAAAAATAAAATTTTTCAGAAAGATTCTTAAGAGTTTGGAGTACAATTCTATAAAACAATTAGTTTATTTACTGAGTAGATTATCACCACTGAGTCAACTGCTGTTTTCTTATAGTTATTTTCCATTTTTGAGATGTATTAAAGAAATTCTCCACTTTATCTAAATTTCCAAATGTCATGTCATGAAGTCTCTAGTATTGATTTTCTACTCTCTTCTAATTCTGTAACTGTGCCCCCCTTTTCATTCCTGACGTTAGTTGTCTGTACTCTTTTTTTCCTCTGATGAATCTTCCCAGAAGTTTGCCTCCTTAAAGAAAAAGAACAAACAAGCCTCATGTTCACCTTTTCAAGGAATAAACATTTAACTTTGTCCAAAGACAAACAAGGAAAGAAGAACTATGCTTTTATAATTTATGAGAATTTACATTTCATTATTTAAGCTATTGCTGAAGTTTTAATTCCTTTGGAAACTGTCTCATTCCTGCCCATCAAATGTTAAATGTGCTCTTCCATGGGCTCCTATAATTTGTGAATAACTTCTTCTTCATACTTACAACCCTTCATTTTAACTTTATGAAAATATAACCCTACATTTATATTCGTTTATTTTCTAACAAACTGTAAACTTTTTGAGTATGGGATCTATTTTCTTTCTCCATATTTTCATAGCATTAAACACCTGACTTGGCTCAGAGGCGAGTTTATTGAACGTATTAATCTAATACCTAGCACCCTTTTTTAAGTGTCATTGCTGCTAACTTACCCAGCTGATTAAGGCTTAATTTTCTGGCTACTTTCACATATCTTCTGTCTGATACTTCCACATTGTAAGTTGCCCCACCATTAATTTTAGCCACTATTCTTCATGTTGTAGACCATTGAATAGGACAACACCCCTTGTTCCATCGAGCCCAGAAGGAAATGAAGCAGAATCAAGCCATTGTATCATATCAGCTTTCACAAGACAAATACATTGGACGGAAATTCAAATATAAAGTGTATTGCTAAAATGTAAAGTGAATTATAGAAGAAAATTATAGGAAGGACGAGGAAATTCTAGCTGACTTAAACTTTTCCTAGTACCACATAAGGGTGGAAAATTTAAGATAAAGGTATTCACAAAAAGAATAGATCTTGTGAATTATCTCTTAGGTCTGTATGTCTCTACCAATCTCTTTGGTATGTCTTTGTCCAAATGTCTTTGTCCAAATATAAGTCACTCTTCTTCTGGAAAACATATACCTAATTTACAGGTAAATACCTTAGATAGCCCCTCTTTGTTACAGGCCAATACCTGGAATTTATCTGCATAAGCAATGATATCCACCTCTACTCATCTTATGCATTCCAGGGAGATGCCAGGCTGTGATCTAGTGGTAAGTGGGATCTCCGATTCTTGTCCAGTTTTTCTACCTCCAAGGATAATGAGTCATTGATTTCTTTACCTGGTAAATAATTCATCCTCTCCATCGTATATAGTGTTATTTTCCTCTGGGGCATCACTATCTAATACCATTTTTTTAAGGAAGAAAATGTTGCAAATTAACAAAAGTAAGAACACACAATTACAGAACAAGGAATATGAATGAGCTGGGCATGATCGCTCACGCCTGTAATCTCAATACTTTGGGAGGCCAATATGGGAAGATTTCTTGGGGCCAGTCATTCAACACTAGCCTGGGCAACATAGGAAGACCCAAAATTTAAAACTAAATTTTAAGAAAGAAATAAGAATGGATTCTTGTCTGCTCTACCTGAAATTTCATTAACATTTACTGCCTTCTCTGTTTATTTGCTAATTTCTTGTCAAAATTTGATCTGTTTAATTATTTATAGTATTTTACTTTCAGTAAAATAATTTACTGTGATACTGGGCTAATTCTGCCCACTGAGAATGAATGAATAAATGAATGAATAGGTATATCTTGTTTATATTAGACATATCTTATCACATTAAATAATTCTGACATCTTAATACATAATAACTACATCTATTGTTTGTTTTACTTGTTGCATAGAATAGCAGCAGATCTATAACTCATTTATCTATAATTGCTCTCTGTCTCTAATAAAACAGGGCTTGTCCTCAAAGATAATGACACAAAAGCTTTATGTTTAATGTTTTAGTCCCTTGTAACAAATAATTTCAGAAATCATTAAGACCAAAAACTATTCCTTCTTTTTTTTTTTTTTAACTCCAGTAACCTCTGTATTTATAACTACCACCCTGTACTAACTCTTAACTACAAGGCAGAAACCTAGAATTTATCCTTGGCTCTTTGCTTTTCTTTCCACCCGCATTCATTGTTAGGTTTGGTTTATTTTTCTTTCTCAATTGGCTCTAGAATTAGCAGCTCTGTTCATCATCCCTGGCACTATTTAAATCCATGTCCTTATTCATTGCAACTAGATTATTATGACATACCATGAACTGCTGTCCTTGCCTCTTATCTTAAACATTTCAAGTTACTTTTCATACAATAGCATAATATCACTCATATAAATTATTTGATTGCTTACTGTTGCCTTGTGAATACAATGTAAACTCTTTCATTATTTGTTTCCTTTTAAATTCTCTGGACTCATATGCAGCATCCTTTTACTCTCCAACGTTGACTTTGTTCTCCAGCCACACTAAAGTATTTGCAGTTTTGTAATGGAGAACGAGCTATAACACTCCTTATCTTTGCAAATACTACTCTCTGCTTGACTCAGGCTTCTCCCTCTTCTATACTTAGCTAACTACTTTGCAATCTTTAAACACGTCCGTGCCATTGCCATTGAGATCTATGAATTCTCCTTCTCTGGCTTTTCCTAGCATACTCCATTGTCCTGCAGTTTAGTTCTTGTATCAATGTAGTATTTGTCTCTTAAGTAAAGAAGCAAATCTGTCTAAACATTTGACCCTTTAGAGCAGGGGTCCCCATCCCCAGGTCGTTCCATGTTCTCTTAGGAACTGGCGCACACAGCAAGAGATGAGCAGCTGGCTGGCACCATTACCACCTGACCTCCACTTTCTGAAAGATCTGTGGCCACATTAGATTCTCATAGTATCCCAAACCCTATTATGTACTCCACATGCGAGGGATCTAGGTTGTGCACTTTTTATGAGAATTTAACTAATGCCTGATGATCTGAGGTGGAACAGTTTCATCCCCAAAGCATCCTCTGTCCCCACTCCCAGAGCCAACCCTGGTGCCAAAAAGGTTGGGGATCACTTTTCTATTGTACTAGCACTTTATCCTATTCCACTGTATACCCTTGGGTATTAGCAGAAAAGCATTAAGAAAAATGCTTAGGCACAAATTTATGAGTTAAAGAATGAATACTTAAAGCACTTCCTTTTTTTTTTCTTCTGATTAATATATCAATGCTAAGATGATGTAATATTTGTCTTAACTGCATTTAATATTTTTCTCACAAGATTTCCAGGAAGATTAAGTTATTTAAGAAAAATAAAGCAGAAGAAAATCTAGTAGGTAAATTTTTTTCTATTTTTATGATGCTTTTAGCATGTATACATACATCACTCTGAATTAACCTTTCCACATGCTGTGAAAGATCAAACATTGTCCAAGATTTATTTGAATTGCTAAGGGGTTATAGTCGCACAATCACCTCTCAATCGAAATGCATTTTCATTGCCTTAAAAGGTTTATGTATTATATCTCAATCCTGAAACTTCTGTCTGTTTCAGTCTTAGTCAACTAAGATATAAAACGTCGACTTTGTCTCAGTTTTCTAGAAAACTTCAGACTCACAGGTAATTTGCAAACAGAATAGACTTCATTTACGTTATTGGGAAGGCAAAAAGAGAGGAAAACCAGATATTTTTTAAAAACATGCCAATGCAGACATTACCACGCCTCTTCAGTTAAGTTTCTTCAGCCATTCCTCAGTTCATTTCACTTCAAATTGTTTCCCTGTCTTTAAGTCATTTCACTAAATCACTTCTTCTCCATTGCTTCTATTGTGTGAATTACCCAGAATCTTCAAATTATTTTCTTTTCATTTTGCAGAGTAATTAATTCCTTCCTAGTTTCTATGGCCAAACTATTTTTGAAACACACTTTTGTATGTTGGAATCTATTAAGAAGCTCTGCAAAAGAGTAAGAGATTTCCATTGGATAGAGTTCACCCTGGCATTAAATTTCAATATGAGAAATAGGAACCATCTAGTTTAAGTAAGAAAGAGAGGGATTTAATATAGGTAAATAGGTACCTAGAAAATCATCAGAAGGGTTTGAGAAATGGATCATAGACTGAGCCTCAAGAATAACTCAGAAATCTGTAAAACTATTGTACCAGAGAACTACTACCTCTGAGAATACAATAGAACTATTGAGTTAAAGGCCATACTGGTTAGCTATAATCTCACATTATAAAACTGCAGTCTGGAAAAGCTATTGTCTGTGGTGTGCTACCACCACTACTCTTTCTAGACATGCGTTAAGCTGATAATAGATATTGGAACATAAAACCTTACGACTGCTCTGCCTCAACTGTGTCTCAGTCTCAGCATACAGGCTTCAGGAAGCCTGAGAATGGACACCAGAAGTTTGCCACAATATCATGTTCTCAGACTTTTACTTGCAAGCAGAAAATAGCAATAGTAAAAACATGGCTCCACTTGATTTTTGTCTTTAAAATTACATGAGCACATCTAATTGTTGGGCTTTAGTTCATACCCAGAACCCTGGCCATAAGTGAGTTATATGAATGCAATTTTAAGCCTTGCAGTTTCTACAATATGATAGAAGACACAAGAAGAAAGGTGAAATGGAAGATGGCCAAACTAAGTTACTTTTCTCGTTGCTTAAACCTATATGTGTCCTTCTACATTTACTTAAATTCCAAACTCAAACTACAGCAATAAGAATCACTATTACCTAAATTAAAAAATTATTCACCATCAAATGAAAACATGTCTCCCAAAATTGCTTCATAAAGTTCCAACAGTCATTTTTCTCATTTTTGTGTGATGTTATATCTCTTCTGTCCAGGCACAACAATGCCATTATATCCTACTACTTAAACAATAGATTATTTTCTAAGTACCATAAATACACAGTATATAAAGCCATTGGGGGGAAGAAATTGTTAAACATATATGATTAGAATAAAGCAAAGATGGAAGAAAATAGAACAAGAAAGGAAAAGGCAAGGAAAAAACATAGTGGTGAGCAAAAGTTCTCGTTTCAAAAAATGGTCTTGAGGTCACAGCCTAGAGTTGGCTTTTGTGGCTTTCTTCATCTTATACCCCTTTGCTGTTCCCTTAGCCTGTATCCAGCACCTCAACTAATCACATTTCTTTACATGATAGGTGATCTACTTCTTCATTCTTAAAAGATATCAGCACTTGAGTGTACCATCAGCACCACATTTCAATAGTCTTCCATTAAATGTATCACTGGTTATGCACAAATGATAGGTTCCCCAGAGAGTTACTCGGGAAAATGAACGACCCTCTCTTTCCCAGCTGAGTAGCAGTAATCCTATTTTTTTTTCTGATTATTAGAACCATTGCCCCAGCCTAAATTTACCATTTTTTTCTTTTCTTTTCTTTTCCTTTATTTTCTTTTCTTTCCTTTCATCTACAGTTTCAGAAACATGAGAAGTTCCAGATGTTTAGATGAAATAATTGTTGTTTTCCCCTTGGAATCACTGTGACTTTGAGGGTTTTAGGTCTTATTAAGACCCTAAACTAATATCCTTGGTAAGTCCCAGAAAATGTTTAAATCACAGGAAGAGAGGGCAAAAATTTTGTTAATTGCTCATTAGCTATAATGGTATGAGAGGATATAGCCACATTCACTTAGAAACTGCAAGATAACTCATCTGCCACAGTTGATACTACTCTCTTTATTGTATCTTTGTTGATTAACCCATTCTTATTTTGTTTCTTGTTATCTTACCTATAGCAGAAATCACATGCACATTGCTCCTGGTAGTTAAGCAGCTGAGTGCCTTCTAACACTCTAAAATCTATCATCCTGTTGAAATAGAAGTCCTTAATTCAGTGGTACCATTGTTTATCTTCACCCTTAACCTATAGATGACAGATATTGGGTTGATATTTGAGGATGGTGATTGCTTCCTCATCGTGTATTTTTCAGTGTACTAGCTAAATAAGTGCTTTTTTCTATCTTCCCAATAAATATTTAGGAGCTATGAGGAGAGTTCCATTTTTATGTTCCTAAAGCTTTAGACTCCTTCACCACCACCCCAACTCTAGGAATTTTTAAGATATTAAATCAGTTTGTTAAAGGCCATAGTTAGGTCCAAATGTCAGCTAATATGCCAAGCAAAGTTACAACTACTTCAAGATGCCCTAGCCAAGTACCTGAATTCAGATTTTCTGGGTGCTAATTATACTATATCTAAATGGGTGAGATTTGCTGGTAATCTCACCTCTGTAGACAGAGTAGATTGAATTAAAATATTATGTTCCTTTTCCCCAGTGAATCACTCCTAGTATCTGTCCCCACACATGTTCTTCAGCATTCTGCCAATGTACTACAGTCTACCAATTCTTTGAATGTTTAAGCCTTTGCTTCTTTTAGCATGCTAGGATCTTATTTTAGTTAAAAATTGGAAGAAATGACAAATAGAAGGGAAAGGGCATAAAGGGAAATGGATTTTGCATACAAGAAAGTTATGTCATGTACAATCATCATAGGCAAGGAAGCCCCAGCTTCAAAAGATGAAGTCCTGAGGGATGGGGAGTAAGAGGTTTCTTCTGCTGTGAAGAAAATCAGTAGGTTGGGAATTATTAGACTCTCTATATATCCATCTGAATTTACCCAAGGTTTCCATACATTTTATTTCTTAGGACTTTATTCATTCCTTGTCAATGTATTATTTCAAATAAGAAAGCTTAAAGGGATGACTTCTGCCAAGATAGACAAATAGGAACAGCTCCAGAGCACAGTTCTCAGTGATAGGGATGCAGAAGGCAAGTGATTTTCACATTTCCAGCCAAGGTACCAGGCTCAATCTCAATGGGACAGGTTGGACAGTGGGTGTAGCCTGAGGAGAGCAAACTGAGGCAGGGTGGGGCCCTGCCTCACCTGGCAAGTGCAATGGGCTCGAGGATCCCCCCCCACCACCGAACAGAGGCCATCAGGGACTTTTCTGGCCACTCGGGCACTCCGTTTCATATACTGCACTTCTCCCATGGTCTTAACAGCCCAAGGACCAAGAGATCCCCGCCAGGATGACAATTTCCGTGGGCTTCCAGCACGAATCTGGGCAACTGTTCTAGCTGGCACCTGGAACGCTGGCGAGACAGAACCACCCATTCCTCTGAGGAAGGGAGTGCTAGGGCAGGCAGGGAGCCAGGTGAGCTGGCTCAGCAGGTGCCATCCCCAAGGTGAAACCCGCTGGCTTGGGATTTTTGAAACCAGCACAACAGTTTGTGCTTGACCCGGAATGGTGGAGCTTGGTGGGGGAAAGAGCAGCTGCAATTGCCGAGGCAGTCAGCCATTATTGACACAGTTCTGACCTTGCCTGTGTAGACAAAATTGCAGGGAAGTTTGCACGACAGCTGGGTGGAGCAGCAGCAGCTCAGCAACACCTCTGCAGGCAAACTGTGACTAGACTCCCTCCTTGCTGTGCAGGGCATCTCTGAAAAAAGGCTGCAGTCCATCAGGGACTTATAAATAAAGCACCACCTTCCTGGGACAGAGCAACTGGAAAAAGGGACAGTTGTGAGTTCCACTTCAGCAGACTTAAAGGTCCCTTCCCAGAAGCTCTGAAGGGAAAAATGGAGCTCTCCCAGAGCAGCACTTGAGCTCAGAAAAGCGACACACTGCCTCCTCAAGTGGCTCCCTGACGCCTGTATATCCAAGAAGACACCTCATACAGGAGATTTCTGGCTGACATCTGGCAGGTATCCTTCTGGGACGAAGCTACCAGAGGAAGGAACAGACAGCAATCCTTGCTGTTCTGCAGCCCCTGCTGGTGATTCCCAGACAAGCAGTGTCTGGAGTGGACCTCCAGCAGTCCTGTAGCAGAGGGTCCTGATGATGGTTAGAAGGAAAACTAAAAAACAGAAAGAAATAGCTTCAACATCAACAGAAAGGACATCCACTCAGACACCCCATCCAAAAGTCACAAACTTCAAAGACAAAATGTTGATTAATCCACAAAGATTGGAAGAAACCAGCTCAAAATGTATGAAATCAACAAAAACCAGAATGCCTCTCCTCCTCAAAGGGATCACAACTCCTCACTAGCAAGGGAATAAAACTGAATGGAGAATGAATTTGACAAATTGACAGAAGCAGGCTTCAGAGGGTGGGTAATAACAAACTTCTCTGAGCTAAAGGAACATGTTCTAACCCAATGCAAAGAAACTAATAACCTTGAAAAAAAGTTAGATGAAATAACCAGCTTAGAGAATATAAATGACTTGATGGAGCTGGACAACACAACACGAGAACTTTGCAAAGCATACACAAGTTTCAATAGCTGATTCGATCAGCAGAAGAAAGGATATCAGAGATTGAAGATCAACTCAATGAAATAAAATGAGAAGACAAGATTAGAGAAAAAAGAGTGAAAAGAAATGAACAAAGCCTCCAAGAAATATGGAATTATGTGAAAAGACCTAATCAATGTTTGATCAGTGGACCTGAATGTGACAGGGAGAATGAATCCAAGCTGGAAAACACCCTTCAGGATATTAGCCAAGAGATATTATGGCCTAGAGAGCCAGGCAACATTCAAATCCAGGAGATACAGAGAACACCACAAAGATATTCTTCAAGAAGAGCAACCCCAAGGTACATAACTGTCAGATTCACCAGGGTTGAAATGAAGGAAAAAGTGCTAAAGGCAGGCAGAGAAAAAGGTTAGGTTACCCACAAAGTTGTGTCCATCAAACTCACAGCGGATCTCTCAGCAGAAACCCTACAAACCAGAAAAGAGTGGGGGCCAATATTCAACATCCTTTAAAACAAACTTTCAACCCAGAATTTCATACCCAGCCAAACTAAGCTTCATAAGTGAAGGAGAAATAAAATCCTTTATGAACAAGCAATTGCTGAGAGATTTCATCACCACCAGGCCTGCCTTCATGAGCTCCTGAAAGAAGCACTAAACATAGAAAGGAACAACCAGTACTAGCCACATCAAAAACCTACCAAATGGTAAAAACCATCGACGCAATGGAGAAACTGCATCAATTAACAGGAAAAACAACCAGCTAGTATCAAAATGGTAGGATCAAATTCACACATAATAATATTAAGCTTAAATGTAAATAGGCTAAATGCCTCAATCAAAAGACACAGACTGGCAAATTGGATAAAAAGTCAAGACCCACCTGTGTGCTGTATTCAGGAGACCCATCTCACATGCAAAGACACACATACACTGAAAATAAAGGAATGGATGAAGATTTACCAAGCAAATGGAGAGCAACAAAAAACAGGGGTTGCAATCCTAGTCTCTGATAAAACGGACATTAAACCAACAAAGATCAAAAGAGACAAAGAAGGGCATTACATAATGGGAAAGGGATCAATGCAACAAGAATAGCTAACTATCCTAATGCACTCAACACAGGAGCACCCAGATACAAAAAGCAAGTTCTTAACGACTTACAAAGAGATTTAGACTCCTACCCAATAATAGTGTGAGACTTTAACACTCCACTGTTAATATTAGACAGATCAACAAGACAGAAAATTAACAAGGATATCCAGGACTTGAACTCAGATCTGGACCAAGCAGACCTAATAGACATCTACAGAACTCGGCACCCCAAATTCACAGAATATACATCCTTCTCAGTATCACATCACACTTACTCTAAAATTTGCCACATAATTTGAAGTAAAACACTTCTCAGCAAATGCAAAAGAATAGAAATCATACCAACTGGTCTCTCAGACCACAGTGCAATCAAATTAGAAATCAGAATTAAGAAACTCACTCAAAACCACACCACTACATGGAAACTGAACAACCTGCTCCTAAATGACCACTGAATAAATAATGATATGAAGACAGAAATAAAGATGTTCTTTGAAACTAATGAGAATGAAGATACAACATACCAGAATCTCTGGGATACATTTAAAGCAGTGTCTACAGGGAAATCTATAGCACTAAATGCCCACATGAGAAGCAAGGAAAGATCTAAAATTGACACCCTATCATCACAATTAAAATAACTAGAGGAGCAAGATCAAACAAATTCAAAAGCTAGCAGAAGACAAGAAATAACTCAGATCAGAGCAGGACTGAAGGAGATAGAGATACAAAAAACCCTTCAAAAAATCAATAAAACCAGGAGCTGGTTTTTTGAAAAGATCAACAAAATAGATAGACCACTAGCCAGGTTAATAAAAGGGAAAAGAGAGAAGAATCAAATAGATTCAATAAAAAATGATAAAGGGGATATAACCACTGATCCCTCAGAAATACAAACTACCATCAGAGATTACTACAAACAACTCTATGCACATAAGCCAGTAAACCTGGAAGAAATGGATAAATTTCTGGACACTTACACCCTCCTAAGGCTAAACCAGAAAGAAATTGAATCCCTGAATAGACCAATAAAAATGTCTGAAGTTGGTGCAGTAATTAATAGACTACCAACTAAAAAAAGTCCAGGTCCAGATGGGTTCACAGCTGAATTCTACTGGAGGTACAAAGAAGAGCTGGTACCATGCTTTCTGAAACTATTTCAACCAATACAAAAAGATGAAATCCTCCCCAACTAATTTTATGAGACCAACATCATCCTGATACCATCACCTGGCAGAGACAAAACTGAAAAAGAAAAATTTCAAGCCAATATCCATGATGAACCTCAATGCAAAAATCTTCAAAAAAATACTGGCAAACTGATTACAACAGCACATCAAAAAACGTAAGCATAAAGATCAAGTAGGCTTCATCCCAGGGAAACAAGGCTAGTTCAACATATGCACAAAAATTTCATTACATAAACGGAACCAAAGACAAAAAACACATGATTATCTCAATAGATGCAGAGAAGGCCTTTGACAAAATTCAACAGTCTTTATGCTAAAAACTCTCAAAAATCTAGGTATAAATGAAATGTATCTCAAAATAATAAAGCTATTTATGACAAACCCACAGCCAATACCATACTGAATGGGCAAAAACTGGAAGCATTCCCTTTGAAAATTGGCACTAGAAAAGGGTACCCTCTCTCACCACTCCTATTCAACATAGTACTGTAAGTTCTACCCAGAGCAATCAGGCAAGAAAAATAAATAAAGGGTATTCAGTTAGGAAAAAAGAAAGTCAAATTGTCTCTATTTGCAGACAACATGATTGTATATTTAACAGACGCCATTTTCTCAGCTTGAAGTCTCCTTAAGATGATAAGCAACTTCAGCAAATTTTCAGGATACAATAGCAATGTGCAGAAATCACAAGGCTTCCTATACACCAATAACAAACTAACAGAGAGCCAAATCATGAGCAGACTTCCATTCACAATTGCTACAAAGAGAATAAAATACCTAGGAAAACAACTTAAAAAGAATGTGAAGAACCTCTTCAAGGAGAACTACAAACCACACATATCAAAGAAATAAGAGAGGACACAAACAGATGGAAAAACATTCCATGCTCATGGTTAGGAAGAATCAATATCATGAAAATGGCTGTTCTGCCCAAAGTAATTTATAGATTCAAGGCTAAACCATTAAGCTACCATTGACCTTCTTCACAGATAGGAAAAAACCACCTTAAACTTCATTTTTGGAACCAAAAATGAGCCCACACAGCTAAGACAATCATAAGCAAAAAGAACAAAGCTGGAGGCATCACACTACCTGACTTCAAACTATATGCAACACCACGGTAATCAAAACACCACACATCTACAACCATCTGATCTTTGACAAACCTGACAAAAACAAGAAATGGGGAAATGATTCCCTGTTGAATAAATGATTTTGGCAAAACTGGCTAACTGTGTGCAGAAAGCTAAAACTACACCCCTTCCTTACACCTTATACAAAAACTAACTCCAGGTGGATTAAGGATATAAACATAAGACCTAAGACCATAAAAATCCTAGAAGAAAACCCAGGCAATACCATCCAGGACATAGGCATGGGCAGGGACTTCACGACTAAAACACCAAAAGCATTGACAACAAAAGCCAAAATAGACAAATGGGATCTAACGAAACTTAAGAGCTTATGCACAGCAAAAGAAACTATAGTTAGAGTAAACCAGCAACCAACAGAATGGGAAAAAATTTTTGCAAGCCAAACATCTGACAAAAGCTAATATCCAGAATCTATGAAGAACTGAAACAGATTTACAAAAAATAAAAATAAATAAAACAAACAACCCCATCAAAAAGTGGGTGAAGGATATGAACAGACACTTTTCAAAAGAAGACATTCAAGTGGCCAACAAACATATGAAAAAATGCTCATTATCACTGTTCATTAGAGAAATGCAAATCAAAACCACATTGAGATACCATCTCACACCATTTAGAATGGCAATCATTAAAAAAATCTGGAGACAACAGATGCCGCAGAGGATGTGGAGCGATAGGAACACTTTTATACTGTTGGTGGGAGTGTAAATTAGTTCAAGCATTGTGGAAGTTCAACCAGTGTGGCAATTCCTCAAAGATCTAGAAATAGAAATTCCATTTGACCCAGCAATCCCATTACTGGGTATATACTCAAAGGATTATAAATCATTCTATCATAAAAACACATACATATATGTTCATTATGGCACTGCTTACAATAGCGAAGACTTGGAACCTACCAAACGCCCATCAATGATAGACTGGATAAAGAAAATGTGGCATATACACACTATGGAATACTATGCAACCATAAAAACAGATGAGTTCACGTCCTTTGTAGGGACATGGATGAATCTGGAAACCATCATCCTCAGCAAATTGACACAAGAACAGAAAACCAAACACCATATATTCTCACGGATAAGTGGATGTTGAACAATGAGAACACATGGAAACAGGGAAGGGAACATCACAAACTGGGGTCTGTTGGGGGGTGGGGGTCTAGGGGATGGATAGCAGGGGTGGGGAGATTGGGGAGGGATAACATTAGGAGAAATGCCTAACGTAGGTGATGAGGGGACGGAGGCAGCAAACCACGATGGCATGTGTATACCTATGTAACAATCCTGAAGGATCTGCACATGTATCCCAGAACTTAAAGCATAATAATAAAAACAATAAAGAAAGCTTAAAGGACTACGGATGACACTTAAATGTGTCTGATTTCTAGCTACATCTGCTTTTGTGACTAAAGAGGTAAGAGGTTATCTTAGTATAGTACTGTAGCTTCCTGGCCTTCTGTGCATTTCTTGAGTCAAGAATTTAAAACCCGATCAAGACAAGTTTTCTTTCCTGCACCTCTCCAATTCGGCCAAAAGTTGCTGGCTCATCCCACAGTATTTGTATGCCTTGTTCCTATGATAATGCTCTACTGCAACAGCCACTTGGTTCACCATTGCTTTGTCTTTAATGGGCACTCATTCCAGATGACATTAACACGATTAAAATAACTCATTAGCCACCTCATTCCAGGGACTTTTAGTGTACTATTTTCCCATGAGAAGCAGCTTAATATTACTGTTAGAAAACATGCCCAGTACCAAACACTGAATCAGTCAGGTTTTGGTAAAGAATGTAGAAACCCACTTTAAACAGTATAAAAGAGAGACTAATTTAACATAAGTGTTAGATATTTACAAACTTTTTAGAAAGAATGAAAGAATGAAGTCTAGCCTGAGTTTCACACTGTCTACTACAACCCATTTTAAGACATATAGGTATTTTAAGAACAGGTTCTCCAACCTCCAGTTGCATATTTTAACATTTCCAAATTGTGATACATCACTTTTTGAAAGGTTGTTATTAAATTGATAATGCCTTAGAGTTATGGAAATGTAGCATTTATCATCTAGTCATCACTTAATTTTCATTCTGTTCTCAGCAAGGCTGTCTTAAGCAGCATTCACCTTAATTTCTCTAGTAACCATTTCAGTTAACTTCATCCTATCCACTGTCCTAACACCCTTAGTCTTTAAATGATCTCTTTTCTTGGCCTGTGGCTTTCAGCCTTTTATTATACTATTTTCCATATGGATATGGAGGTAGAAATTGATTAATTATTCTTTAAAATTCGCCACTTGCAAGGAGAATTTCATTTTTGGATGAAATCCTAATGTTAAATTTTAATCTTCTGATATCAGGTGACCTTTGTTCACCTCTAAAATCACATATTATGAAAGGTTCACATTTCTAGATACACACAAAGAAGCCATGTAAAACTTGTTATATTAGGCTTTAGGATTGTCAATTACATTATGAATTTTTGATGTAGATGTTGCTGCTATTATTTTCAATGCCTGTTTCAAAGAAATAAAAGGCAAAGACAATATGGAATATACCTCTAAAACCTTATTTATTAAAGGGATTAACTAGGTAGGGGATATGAACGGGGAAAATGCATGTAGAGAGGAAGAGCTGTTAAGATGTGTGACTTTGATCATAATGTTCCTTATTTGGAAACCTTCAGTGGATGCCATTATTTTTGATATTTTGGAAGGAACATGAATTTGCAGACAGAAAAGCCATGCTTAAATTCTAAAACTGACTGCAGGTGGGCCATGAAGTTCCTCAAACCTTCAACTTGGTCTTTAGTAAAAATGGTAATAGAAATATCCAATTCTAAAAGTTGTTATTAAGAGAAAATGTGATGATGCAATTACAGTGGTTGACAGTATGGCATCTAGTAAGCTCTAAAATGCAGAACGCCTGTGTTCCTCTAGCCAGTTTATATTTCTAATAAGCACAACAATAGGTAGAGAAGAGAACACATAACTATTTCCTGCTGGTATGAGCAAGATACTTAATATTGGTTGAATTCTAAAAACGATGTGTATATTTCTTTGAAAAGCCTAATTTCCCTCAGATGTACTTTTTCTTTGGGCTTGCTCAGGATAAATATAAATCCCACAAAAAATTAAAAGAGATTAAAAAACAGAGAGACAATATTGCCTTGAAATTTGCATCTTGACATTGTTTGTTATTAATGAACATTGTTTGTCATTAATGAATAGGGTGAAGCTCACATCCTTCCAATGTCTGATACAGGGACATCGCCTTTCTTTGCAAATTTATATCATGAAAGAGTGATTGATATAGCTTTCCTACTGTGCAACAAATTTGTTAAGTGGAACAGATTGAAAATATTATGGCATTTCCCACAGACATGGAGCATGTAAATCAGCTTGCAAATTGAATGGAATCACAAAGAGTCATTTGAAAACAACTCTGAGACTGAAGGTTAAAGGACAGAATGTTAAGTAAGTGATGAGTAGGAAGTAAGTGTCAGTTATGACTCAAGTAAATGATACATAAACTCTGACAAAGGATCTGGGCCAACAGGTCAGATATATTTAGCATGCATGCGTCTGTGGTGCCTGCACATTAAGTCTGTAGGAGAGGATAACACTAAATTATTTGATAGTCAATATTGTTAGATTGGGGATTTGCATTAAAAATATTTGTGTAGTATACTGAACCAACCAACCAAACCAAAAATCTGAAGGAACTAATCATTTTCGGTAAATTTAGTTTGAGGATGGAGTAAGGTGGGAATTAATTCTAGTTTTATCACCAAGTAAAAGAAATGCCCAGCCACTAGGTTTATCATTCTACTAAAACCAGATGCACAATGTATCAGACTCAAAGTTGTACCAATAGCAAAGGAACCATGATACTTAATTCTAGGTCTCAAGAACTGAGGGTATGCATCCTGTCTAGACTCAGAAAAAAAAGTGAATGAGAGTCTGCTTCTAGGAAGGCTGTACTTCTGATATAATCAGTGATAAAAAAGAGAAGAGCCAGAGGGACTCCTTTTATTCTAGGACAGTTGGTTACTGTGTGGATTTAAATTCACAGCATCTTAATTTGAATGAATAGTGGAGGTCACTGAGTTGAACCTTCTTAAGCGTATGGCTTTCTTCAACAAAATCACCAATACATGGTAATTTGATTCTGTTTGGCTAACTACGGGAATAGAATCTCATTAATTTGTGAGGAAACCTGTTTAATAATTACAGATTGGTATTATTCAAACTCTTCTTTATAGATGACAATTCTACTTCAGTATAACTTTTATTTAGTTTTCACATACACAGAAATGAACAGACTCACTTACACAAGCACATACTTACACTGCCTTTATCTACAGACATTCAAATAGCTATAATTATATGTTCTAATTCTATATTAACCATGCCAACACTATCAGAATTTGTAAAATTACTCTTTTTTTCCCAAGCAATGGCAACATAAAATATGTCCAGCAATTAATGTTATGATGGGCTTGCTACATATAATTCCTGTAACTTGATTTTTACCAGATAATGAAACTGAAGCACAGAGAGGCCAGCAACCTGCCCAAGATCACACGACTGAATATTGGCAGCAAGAGTTAATTCCAGCCTTATATCTAAAGGACCAGTGCTCTTAGCTGCTTTATTTGGCTGACAAAAAAAAGGAAAAATAATTATTTTATTATTTTAACACAGAACTTTCCAAGAAACAAACTCAAAATTAAAAAAAGGAAAAGAAAATGTGAGTGACAAGTAAGAGTCCATAATAAAGAAATGATTAGGGAAATATAACTAGCATATGTAAAAATCAATGGACATGAATGTTGTTTATCAATAGGTCAGTATGGAATATAAAAAATTCAGTCAAACTCAGAAAGTACAGAATAAAATTTGGAGAAATATTGATCTAGACAAAGGATTAAAAATTATTAAATTTTTACTTATTATGTAATTTATAACTTTAGTAGCTTTGGAATCAACTTACCTTCAAGAAACAGACGAAGAAACATTAAAATATTTAGCCTATGTAGAAACCTACCAAAAGTGAAGTAAAAATTACATAGATCTTGTAAGTGTGATTAACTTAATTGGCGTTTGACTTTAATTTTCTGTAGCGTTCTCAAGGGCTTCGTCTTCTGAATTACAGAATACACACACAAAATTCAATTCTGCCAATGATGGCATCCATCTAGTAGTATTATAAATTCACAGGAAAAAAATCAGTTCATGAGATACTATGTAATGAGTCCAGGGTCTTCTGAAACTGCTACTGTTGAGAATTAGAATACCCTGAATACATGTTCTGTTAGATATCTTTACCATGTGCAGATACTTTAGAATTTACAATTAAGGTTTAATAATGGAATAAAATCTAAATGTTAATCTAACACAATTTTATAGGCCAAGAAGAAATGATACTTTTGCTTTTAAATGTGCTTTCACATTTGTGAGCATCTTGTAAATAACTTTCTACATAATTATCCCTCTATAGAATGAATGGTCTTGGTTTCATAAAATATATGTAAAACAATTCTTATCACAACCATAAATCCATGTTGCAGATTAAAAATCAGTTTTTAAAATGACAAAAAAATAGAGTATACACTATATTGTGCCCCTATGAATTATGTTATTCATCATCTCTTTCTTTTGACAGTTAATCACTAATCATTTTTGGTAAACACTTTTCCTGATGACTAAATTTCTCTCAAATTATAAAATAAATGTCTTTGGAAGCTACATTAATATTTTCAAGTAGTCCCATCACTATTGATTAACAAAGCATTATCAACTTGCTACAATACACTCCCATCTGGTGATTGCAATCCACAAATAGAGCATTTCTAAAATTTCATTAGAAACGTAAGTATTCTAAAGCACCATCACAGGTTCCAAACACCAGAGTTTTGTTCATTCTTTTTTGCTTGTTATTCTCCACCAAAATATTTCAGTGCATATGTGCTTACTAAGCCTTTTCAATTATGCCTTCACTCGAGTTCTCACAATGTCCTCTCTTCTCTATTCCCAATTCACTCTGATTCATTTCCTTACTATTCTAATAGTTGTCATGTTTTTCTTGCCCAACTAGCCAACATCCTGTCCCTAAATGTCTAAGCAAAAACTCCCTCTACCCTTGATTATTGGCAGAAATGGTATCGAGAGTGAAAACTCTTAACTCTGCCAAAAAAGATTGCATTCCAATGTATCTACGTTTTTCTGAATGTTAATAATTTTATTGTCTGTTACACTTGTCATTTCATCTTATATCTATTTGGTTTGTCATTTAAATACTTCTTAATGCTTTTTTTCGTTTTTTCCAATATGTAATTATCAGTGAGTTCTATTTCTTTTTCATTCCCTTAAATTTGAGTTGATGAATATGCACATACATAAAATCACCATAAATTTGTCTGTGCTTTAGTTTTCTCACCTTGAAGAGGGCAGCAATAGTACCTATCTCACTGTGTTATTATAAAGAATTAATGAGTTAATACACGTAAACTATTAAAATAGTGCATGGTACATGATAAAGACTTAGTAAATGTCAGCTAGAACTTTGATTTTATTTGCTTTTCCAGTAATTTTGTGTGAGCTTGGTGTTGTTAGCTCTCTCATTTATTCTCTGTGTGGGCAACCAATAGCACACATGGATTCATCAGTAAGTATAACAGAGAATAAAATTACTAGCATTCAGATAAATGTGGATTCATTGGGAAATAATCTTTTTGTCAAAGTGTAGGGTTTGCATTATCAATACTGTCCCTACCATGAGTGGATTACTGAGGCTGGCATGCTTGTCAATAGAGCTATTGATTCTAATTACCCTGTATTCATGTTTAACCCAGAACATAAATCTGGCTAGGGTTTTACTTTTGTCAACGTAATAAACTGGAGACATAATTCCAAACAGTGTCTGGGCTAGTTTTTGTGTAGCAGAAATAACTAAAAGTAATTTCAAAGTTGCCTAATTAGAATAAGGGAAGAACTTTGGAAGAACTTCATTTTTTTCTTTTGGCAAAATGTACCAGGTTCATGAGGAAAGATGGAAACTAAAGGGATGATTAACGTTTCATAAAAATTGTCTACCACTTCCAGATGAGATGCAGCAATGAGACAAGATTTACTGAAATAACTAAAATATGGACAAATCATATAAAACAATGGTTTCTTAAATGCCTGACATCAGGCAACTAAGGATAGTGAGCCCTGAAAGGCAATACACAAGCCAGGTGAGTCCTACCGTTCTCTTAGCAATGATATGCCCTGACTGTGAAAAAGTTTCCAGGATATACCATTGGTAGAAAAAACCCAGACGGAGCCTGGTAGGCTCTATTAGTTGAGACAGAGCTGAGAATACAGGGAGTCCAAGCAATAAGAAAACGGGAAGAGGTTTCCTTATCACCTTTTCAAGGCATGCTATGGGAGTGTGGCTCGCTTCTTTGGTGTCCTGCTGCTCAAACTCCTAGTGGGAGCATGCAGATAGACAGGTCTTGGGCCTCTGACCCCACAGCCGGAATTAGAACTTATGCCTTATCGCAAGGTCAGAGGGCTTTCTGTATCCCGGGGTTATTGCCCTAGTGTACCAGAAAAATCAGATCATAAGTGGCCTTAGACAATGAGTGGAAGGTTTTATTGAGTGGAGGAAGTAGCTCTCAGCAGATGGATGGGGGAGCCAGAAGGGGACTGGAATGGGAAGGTGGTCTTCCCCGGGAGTCAGACCGCTCAGCTGCCGGTCTCTCCTCCGACCACCCCTGGCCGACTTCCCCTTGACTTCCACGTCATTCTGCCGTCAATGGCCTGCCGGCATCTGTTGGTGTGTTCTTCTGCCGGTGTGTTCCTCTCGACCTCCAGCCGTTTGTGTGTGTGCCTGCTAGGGTCTCGTGGTTTTTATAGGTATGGGATAAAGGGCGTGGCAGGCCAGGGTGGTGTTGGAAAGTGCAACATTTGGGCACAAAGATACGAGTGCCTGTCCTCACTTAGGTCTGTGGGCACAAGTCCGAGGGTGGAGCCCTCGCCAGGGACCCCACCCTTCTCTACCCAGCACTTCTCTGACCCCTCCCATATCAACAAGTGTTTGAGGGTCAGAGTACCAGAGAAAGAGCTTTCCTCTGGAGATCTGCAAAGGATATCCATCTAGTACAGATGAGTGCTGAGTAGATCATGCATGTCAGAACACCACCCAATGCAAGGGGATAAACTACCCGAAGGATTATAGGTAGCATTGCCAGACACTCACACAGACTGGAAAACCTCATGATTCACAGATATTTGGTAGAATACACAGATGGGTCTGGCCTCTGCAGTGGAGAACAATCAGCCTACATCAAGCGCTGCCCTTGTCCTATTCAACAATTTCAAAAGCAAAATGTCAAGCGATCAAACTGCCTCTAAGTAATTTAACTCTCCCAAAGCTCCTGAATTTTTATATGAATACAAAATTATCGAGGACCCAGCAAGGCAAAAATTGTAATGTGTCACACCAATCAAGAGTTACATAAATTTTACTATGAAATATTTGCAACTGTTGGAGGATAAAAAACATGCTTGGAGACAAAGGCATGAATATTATTCATAAGGGTATATTGTGTATGCCAGTATTATAATACTATAAGAAGGATTGTATCAGCTGATTAACCATTTCTCAGGTTTTGTTCTTCTGTCTGAGATTGATGAGTCAACAGAGAATATATATAACTTGAATTTTCCTATCTCATTTCATTATTCTTACATTATAAAATTGATGAATTTATTTAATCATAATTTATCCTGGGATAGCTATTGGCCGTTTTTTTGTTTGTTTGTTTGTTTGTTTTTACATAAAATTCTCACATTTTACTTACTCATTTTCTTCCTTATAATCCTCAGCTCCAATCTTACCAAACAAAGAGAACAATTTTTCTTATTTTCTATTGTTTTCTAATTCTTATTTAACTTGTTTCAATTTTATTTATGTTAATTATGATGAAATTGCATTCATGAAAATAATGAAAGCCTTAAAAGTTCTCTCATAATTTTTCATTATTAATAAACATATCAACTTATTTATCAGACGAGTTTATCCAATTTTAAAATTTTACTCTTCAAAAATTTGTAGCTCAGCCCTTGTGTTGTCCTTCAAAGTATCCTTTATAGTCTAATAATTTAGAATGACTTTGTGCATTCTTCATCCCAACCAAAGTTAGTCATTTACCATATTATTCCATTCCTTATTTTTAGAACTAAACTCAACCATGCTTAGACACAGAATATCTCCTTGGAGAAAGAAAAAACATCATCAGAACATGTCTCATTTAAAAGTAACAAAAGAGAGAATTGATGCCCTAAAATATCCTTCAGTCTGAATAATCCTTTCTTAATGAAATGAAAGAAATAATTGTGTTGTAAATGCCACATGCAATACTATGTGATAAATATGTTATTGATTTCAACACTCTTCAGTGTCTTATTCAAGAGACAAAATGGCATCATCTTTGGCAGTTAAAAAAAACCCTCTTAATGCAAAAGCATAATTTTTCATTGAGTTTGAAATGACTTTTTTGTGCCTCTTCAAGTGTTAGCATATCCCTTGAAGTCAAACCAGGGCTTTATTCAAGTGTAAGCATAGTGTATTGTTGTGAGCATTTTAGTTCATGCTCCGACACAGGGCAGAGATCCATGGCAGGCAAAGCCATGTTGAGAGGTATAATGGAGAATGCGAAGCTTGAACATAGAGAAGGGAGGGAAGGTAACAACTCATACTCCTGGGCTGAGCAGCTCCACGGCAGAATAAAGAAAAGGGACAACTGAGGAATGAAATGACACGTGACACGGTGCCAGCGTGGGAGGTAAGATAAATAGGGAGTGAGGAAAAGCGATAAACAAACCATGTGAAGGGTGCACTAATAATTTTGGAAGTCAGATTTCTGTTCTTTTGTTCTGGATCACTCTGAAATGGCCCCTGAATATGAGGTATATAAACATTGCAACTGAGCTTATAGAATTCATCTAAAAATAGTATACTTTTGAGTGAAAACCTAGAGAAATTTTATTCCCTACATGTCATAGTCTATTTTTATCACCAGGCTATAGCCTAGTATTTAGGTTTATGCTGTTATATCTGCCACAATTCTGTGTAAATGTTTTCAGTCCCAATACAAAAGAGAAGATTCTAATATAATAGTTTGACCCTCATATATTAATGGCCATATTGATGATTTTATTCAACTCAATAATATCAAGTTATTACCTTTAACTAGAATGCAGACTTGCCTTTAGTTCATGTTTTAGTAAAATGTGCTATTAGTCATTTCTAAAACTATAGCAGGTGCCAAGCAGGATAAATTTGCGAACAATCTGGAAATTGATGTTCTATTTAAATGGAGAAATAAGGGACAGTAACAAGCACACATTTACAATACTCTTGCTGTTGTAATATGGCCACAAATACCCTCTTTGTAGTAAGTGTTTCCATGCAAGCTCTCTTATAAGCCATATTTTCAGGTCCATCAAAACCCTGTGGGTCCTGTTCTATGAAATAGACTCTTTTACTGACCTCTTTCAACTACATTCACCCACTGTTCCCAGAAAATCTTCTTTAGCCTTTCACTGTAGAGTTCTCTTACCTAGATAGTTATTATTTTGAGTTCAGTTATTTTAAGATGACTCAAACCTGGCTTCCTTCCAAGCCATTCACCTTTCCCAGTGCAAAACCACATAGTAAGAGTGTAAGCTGCTCTACTTTTGCTGCTTTCTTTTGTTTCCTTGCAATTAAGTACTACTCCAGGCAGCCTTAGACTTTCAGAATTTTCCAGACAAAAACACATTAGTCTCTATATTCATATAAATTTCCCCAAAATTTCAAGCTGTCAAGAATCCTGCCATCATGCTTCAGTCTGACAGAGTCCAGTAAAGTGCTTATGTGTCACCAAGGCAGAAAACATAAAACACCCAGCCTATCTCTTCTAGGTGGTGCTGGCAATCTTACTCATTGGTTTATCTGGAGTCTTTTCCTCAGGCACGTTAAAATGGCATCTTCAAAAAGACAAGAGACAGCAGATGTTGGTGACAGTGTGGAGAAAAGGGAACCTTAGTACACCCTTAGTGAAAGTGTCAATAGGGACAACCACTATGAATAACAATATGAAGGTTTCTAAAGAAATTAAAACTAAAACCACCATATGACCCAGCAATTCCTCTTCTGGGCATTTGCCCAAAAGAGATAAATACCATCTTGTAAAAATATCTGTACTTTCCTATTCATGGTGGCATTATTCACAATAGCCAAGAAACAGGGTCCATTGATGGACAAATACATTAAAAAAAATGTGGTGTATGTATACAATGGCATATTATTCAGCCTTAAAAAAGGAGATCCTGTCATTTGCCACAACCTGAATGAATCTGAAATAATTATGCTAAGTGAAATAAGCCAGGCACAAAAAGAATATTGCATTGTATTGCTTATATGTGGAATCTTTTTTAAAAAAATAAGTCAAATGCATACAGATAGAGAATAAAACTGTGGTTACCAGGGGTTGGGGAAGAAGTGGGGAGGAAAAGGGGAGATGTAGCTCAAAGGATACAAAAAAGCAGATATGCAGATGGAACAAGACTAGAAATCTAATGTATAACGTAAGAACTATGGTTAATAAAATTGTATTGTACTAGAGACTTTTGTTAAGTAAATTTTAGCTGTTGTCACACAAAAGATCACCATGTGAGATACTAGATATTTTAACTTGCTTTATTATAGTAAGTATTTTACTCTCTGTATGTATTCTACAGTATCATGTTGTAAATCTAAAATATACACAACACAATGTATTAAATTTAAAGAATTTTAAACAAAAATAAATAAAAAGTAAAGTACGTGGTGGTTCAGGATGAGCACACTTTGGTTCATCAGGGAACATATCATAATTTATTGACCCTGCACTTTAATGAGATCAGAGACCTTTTAACATGACTTTCAACTCTGACGGAGCCACTTCTTAAATGGACAGAATGAGTGCCTCACCTAACACCTGTTCATGACCTATATACTTAATTTGATAATTCGTTTACACATTTCCCAAATTGGAGTGCCTGCCAACTGCAAGATATTCTATCTGTGAAATTAACTGTCTGGTGAAAATGTAGTTATTGAAATCAAATAAATTACAATATCGCTCAAGTGTTATACCAGAGGTAGACAGAGTGCTATGTCTGTGAAATTAATAAACTCTGGGACATTAAGGTAAAGTTTACAGAAAATGTGATTTTAAGATTAGTCTTAAAGGATGATTATGACCTTGATAAGAGGAGAAAGTGGATACATAGCATCATGCTCATGCTTCTGTGGGAGATTAATCAGGTTAGGTGTATTTGATGTGAAAGAAAGTCAGATGTGTGGACCGTTTAATGATTTTCACTGTCAAACTAAATGTATATTCAAATAGGATAGATTTCTGGCCTTAAACCCTATTAAAAGGTCTTGAAGATCAAACACCACATGTTCTCACTCATAGGCAGGTGTTGAACAATGAGGACAGATGGACACAGGGAGGGGAGCACTACACACTTGGGTCTGTTGGGGGGAAATGGGGGGGGGTCAGTGGGGGGTGGGGAGTTGGGGAGAGATAGCATGGGGATAAATGTCAGATATAGGTGATGGGGAGGAAGGCAGCAAATCACACTGCCACGTGTGTACCTATGCAACAATCTTGCATGTTTTTCACATGTACTCCAAAACCCAAAATGCAATAAAATAAATTAAAAAAAAAAAAAGTCTTGGCATAAGACTCATAGTAAATCTTATAGACTTTAGATAACATCAAAAGCTACTAAAATTCTAAATCTGAACATTTAATATAAAATACAGCATTTAATGTGTTTCTATACATTCATTTTAAACAGATGAGATATCTATATACTTGTATCATGAAGGATTGTTCACTAGCTAGGCAGGCATTCTCTAGCTATAAACTGTAGAAGTAGATTCTTAAGTAACACATTTTTATTATATGGACATTAAAATAGCTAAACCAATTTTAGTTTTGCTATTTGCCCTAATATTGCATCATTGTCTAGATATTTTAACACAGATAGAAGAAAAAAAAATTAAGTTTTTTTTTCAGTGCAGCCACCTGGGAAGAAATGTTCTTATGGTGTAAGTTTCTATCCACATAAATAGTTTAGTGATGGGTATTCATTCAGTGTTTATACTTTAAAATACTTTTGAACATATCATTGATTTATAGTTGGTTGGTGCAAAACGAATTGCGGTTTTTGTTATTGCTTTTAATGAAAAAAACCGCAATTACTTCTGCACCAACGTAATACTTTAAATGTACTCAACATCACCACAAGTGATTTATGTCAGATTCTAATTTAAAACAATTCTATCAAATATTCTAAAAGTTTCTAAACCTGATTTTATTCGCTAGGAATCAGTGAGTTGGAAATTACTTGTGCAAGGCTGGGAAACGCATGCATATCCTCAACCTTGTATTGTCATGCCCCATTAACAACTTCAGAGAAGTCATTGAATTTTTTAAAATTAAGTTTTCAGAACACTTTTTTTATACTAGTCAAACTGTCCCTCAAGCAGATCATTCAAATTATTCATGCAAGCCAAAAATTGACCTATGTTAGAGACGATAAGTACGTAAGAAACTTTTCCTATATTTTAAGCTGAAACTATTTCCATGCTTCTCTTCTTCCAATTATATAACTTATATGATAGATTCTGTCTTTCTTTTCACCCACTCACACTTTTATCCTTTTTCTATATTTCATAGTTTGCTCTCTTAATACACAAACATAAACACACATACACAAATACACAAAATTAGGGTTAGATTTTTAAATTTATTGTAGTCTTCTTTTATCTTTTAAAACATATATAATATATTTTAAATGGATTTATTTGAAAATGGTATGTATAATCACAGAATTATGTAGTAAGATACAAATTTGACTTCGAGCCCAATATTTCAAATAATTTTCATACTGGAAACATTCTCTGTTAAATGTCGGCAGCATCAAAACATTTTATATAAAACTTTAACAGTATTGACATTGAAAATATTCTAATATGACAAGAAGCTGAAATAGTCTTTGTGTAAGGAATTGAGAATTGGAAGCTACATTAATTTTAAAATGTAATGTGTGTGTATATATATATATATATATATCATGTATTATGTATATGCCTATATATAACTACATGCATGTATGCATAGAAATATATTTGCGTGTGTGTGTATATATATAATATAAACATATATAACATATGTGTGGGTATATATATATGCATACACAAACACACATTATATTTGTTATTTTTTTTTAACTAACTCTTTTTTCCTTATCAAGATTCTAAATTGTGATTCACATATTTCTGGGTTATTTTATGCTCCTTAACCAATGACAAAATGGTACACTTGGTAGAAAGAGGAGTTTAAAAAGTTAAAATAAAAACTTTTGTTTTTGTTAAGTGAGAAAGCTTTTCTTTTTTTCAGTGCTTTACTTGAAGTCTCTTTAGCTCATTTATTTTCCAGGTCTTATTTAATTCGCAAATTTATTTGGCATAAAACATGTCATATCCTAGAAATCTAATTTTGCTTTAGCAGTCTAAAAATACTGATCAATTTTTTCCAATTCTAAAATCAGTTAATTATGAAGTGGGAGGAAAGAAATTACTTTTATTCCTAAATATATTTTATTTATTCTTTGAAACTGACCATGAGGTTCTTAAATTTCATATTTAAAAAAAAGCTGCTCCTTATGTCCCCTGTAGGCAGTTTCTTTTAGAGAGGAAATACTTTTTGTTTTATGATATAAATATTTAACATTATAATGCCATAGGGTGTCTCAAGCATTCTGTTATTTATTTATGCATATGAAAGTAGAAATCTCTGGGTGGAGAAAGGAAAATGAAAGGCTAAAATTTGCTTCTCTCAGCTCTAAATTATAGAAACACACTCACTGTTACAAGTAAATACCATATTATTCCTCCAGTGTAAACACCAAATATTTTTCAAAGAACATACATAAAAACGAAAACCAGAGAACTATATATTTAACTACACATTTTGAAAACTCTAATGCCATATTTAGCCTGGAAAGGAGTAATAAAATTACTGTTACTTGCAGAGTACCTTAATGGTCTTATCCATTATTCTTGTAAACAGCATAAATACAAATGATCCAGAATCTAAAGTCTTTTAATAATGAAAAGTCTACTGTCTCAAACAAAAAGTGCTCAGTAGACTATCACTGGTTAAACATGCTCTCAGCACAACTCTGTGAAGTATCGTGAGTGATTGCATCTGATTTCCATTTATTATGCTTAGAAATGAAGTTCTCACACTGCACTCCTCAGAGCCATGTGCTGCAGCTTAATGCGCAAAGTACATAGCAAGGGACTTATTTTCACAGATTATAACTACATACTTTTTGTTCATAGCAGATCTACTAATTAATCACCAAAAATGCAGATCAATGTCTACTGCCTGAATCATTTTGACACCTGTTCTTGGCATGTTCCTGTCAGGAAGAATCATAGAAACACCAACAAACATCAAATGAAACAACTTTTCAGGTGTTGTGATTTGCTGTTCAGTACTTTCCTGCAGCTTCAGGGAAAGGACATCGTGGTAGAATGTGGCAATACTTTTTGAAGACAATTAAAGGAGAGAGAAAAGAGGGAGAAAAGGGAGAGAAAAGGAAGGAAGGAAGGAAGGAAGGAAGGAAGGAAGGACGGAAGGAGGGAGGGAGAAAAGGAAGGAGGGAGAGAAGGAAGGAAGGAAAGGAGGGACGGAGGAAGGGAGGGAGAAAAATATCAATAGACTGTCATAGTTATTTGTAATATATGTCCTACACTATTTTTGTTTGTTTGTTTGTGATAGAGTTTTTCTCTTGTCACCCCAGCTGAAATGAGGTGGTGCGATCTTGGCTCACTGATCTTAAACTCCTGACCTAAGGTTATCCACTCCCCTTGGCACCCCCGAGGCCAAAAATTTTTAAAGTATTCTCTCAGCATTTGAAGATTGTCAGTTTATTTTTCTCCTTAGTTGCCTTTGATCAGCCTTAGCCAACAGAGCAAGGCCTAATTTTAACAGTTTTTAATTTGCGTTTACTCATATCAATATAACTGGGCATGGGGGGAGGGTGATTGCTGCCTATAGATGAGAACAATTTCAAATCAGTGTTTCCAACTGGCTATTATGCCCCAGTGAAGATTTG